>NC_091743.1:44785777-45124527 GCF_043380555.1 Nothobranchius furzeri | reverse complement strand
GAGGGGTGTGATTGGGAGGAACGGCCCGCCTGAACTCGAGTGATGTTTCGTTATTGGACTTCTGTGCAAGCCGCAGTTTGGCCATAACGAACACCATGTTCGAACAAAAGGATGCCCATCGGTACACTTGGTACCAGGGCAGCCTAGGTCGCAGGTCAATGATAGACTTTGTAGTCGTATCATCTGACCTGCGGCCATATGTTTTTGACACCCGAGTGAAGAGAGGAGCAGAGCTGTCAACTGATCACCACCTGGTGGTGAGTTGGATCCGATTGCAGGGGAAGATGCCACGTAGACCTGGCAGACCTAAACACATAGTGAGGGTCTGCTGGGAATGCCTGGCAGAAGAACCTGTAAAGACGGTCTTCAATTCCCACCTCCGGCAGAGCTTTGACCGCGTCCCGAGAGCAGTGGGGGGACTTTGACTCTGAGTGGGCCTAGTTCCACTCTGCAATTGTTGAGGCGGCTGTTGCTAGCTGTGGTCGCAAGGTGGCCGGTGCCAGTCGTGGTGGCAACCCCCGTGCCTGCTAGTGGACACCAGAGGTTCAGGGAGCCGTCAGGCTGAAGAAGGAGGCCTACAGGGCGTGGCTGGTCTGTGGGTCTCCGGAGGCAGCAGACTGGTAGCGGATAGCAAGCGGGGTGCAGCAGTGGCAGTTGCCGAGGCAAAATCTTGGGGTGGGAGGAGTTTGGGGAGGCCATAGAGAAAGACTATCGATCAGCTCCAAAGAGGTTGTGGCAAACTGTCTGGCGCCTCAGGAGAGGAAGGCAGTAACTCACTCACACTGTTTACAGTGGGGATGGGGAGCTGCTGACGTCGACTGGGGCTATAGTCGGACGGTGGAAGGAATACTTTGAGGAGCTCCTCAATCCCACCTATGCGCATTGCGAGGAGGAACCAGAGGTGAGAGAACTGGGAATGGACTGTCCAATCTCTGGGGCAGAAGTTGCAGAGGTAATCAAACAACTACACAGCGGCGGAGCCCTGGGGGCGAATGAGATTTGTCCTGGGTATCTCAAGCCTATGGATGTTGTAGGGCTGTCATGGTTGACACGTCTCTGCAACATTGCGTGGTCATCGGGGGCAGTTCCTGTGGAGTGGCAGACCGGGGTGGTGGTCCCCATCTTTAAGACGGGTGACCTGAGGGTGTGTTCCAACTATAGGGGGATCACACTCCTCAGTCTCCCTGGAAAGGTCTACTCCAAGGTACTGGAGAGGAGGGTCTGATCGATAGTTGAATCTCAGATTGAGTAGGAGCAATGTGGTTTTCGTCCTGGCCATGGAACTGTGGACCAGCTCTATACCCTTGCAAGGGTGATAGAGGGGGCATGGGAGTTTGCCCAACCAATCCACATGTGTTTTGTGCATTTGGAGAAGGCTTATGACCGTGTCCCCAGGGGCACCCTGTGGGGGACGCTCCAGGAGTATGGGGTGGGTGGCATTCTGTTAAGGGCCATTCAGTCCCTTTACCAGAGGAGCGTGAGTTTGGTCCACATAGCCGGTAGTAAGTCGGACCTGTTCTCGGTGAGGATTGGATTCCGCCAGGGCTGCCCTTTGTCACCGGTTCTGTTCATTACCTTTATGGAAAGAATTTCCAGGCACAGCTGTGGTGTGGAGTGTGTCGCGTTTGGTGGCAGGAGAATCTCGTCTGCTTTTTGTGGATGATGTGGTCCTCCTAGCTTCATCCAGCTCTGACCTTCAGCTCTTGCTGGGTAGGTTCATGGCCGAGTGTGAAGCGGCTGGGATGAGGATCAGCACCTCCAAATCTGAGACCATGGTTCTCAACCAGAAAAGGGTGGCTTGCCATCTCCAGGTCGGGGAAGAGGTCCTACCTCAAGTGGAGGAGTTCAAGTATCTCGGAGTAGGAGGGATCGGGAGATCGACAGGCATATTGGTTCAGCGTCTGCAGTGATGTGGACGCTGAGCCGATCTGTCGTGGTGAAGAGGGAGCTGAGCCAGAAAGCCAGGCTCTCGATTTAGCAGTCGATCTACTTCCCAATCCTCACCTATTGTCATGAGCTTTGGGTAATGACCGAAAGAATGAGATCGTGGATACAAGCAGCCAAAATGAGTTTCCTCCGTAGGGTGGCCGGGCTCAGCCTTAGAGATAGGGTGAGGAGCTTGGACATTCGGGAGGGACTCGGAGTAGAACCGCTGCTCCTGCGGATCAAAAGGAGTCAGTTGAGGTGGTTTTGGCATCTGCTCAGGATGCCTCCTGGACGTCTCCCTGGGGAGGTGTCTCGGGCATGTCCTGCTGGCAGGAGGCCCCCGGGTTGACCCAGGACACTTTGGAGAGGTTACATCTCCAGTCTGGTCCGGGAACGCCTTAGGGTCCTGCCGGAGGAGCTGGTGGAGGTTGCTGCGGAGAGGACGGTCTGGAGCTCCCTAGTTGGGATCCTGCCTTCGCGACACGGATAAGTGGTGGAAGACAACGACGATATACATATATATGGGGCCAGCAGCTGACGAACAATGTAATGTGTGGCACCTACATTTTCATCATCATTTGCACTTTGTCCAGTGTAGAGGAACCACTGCAAAACGTAACCCGAGCTGGCCTCAGTCAGAACAAATGCTTTGTAGCCATATTTGTCTGGTTTTTTGGAGTTTTACAGCCTCAAGGTTGACCTTCCCTTGAATGTGATGGTCTTTTCATCCAAGGACAGTTCTTTCAGCAGATCATAGATGGATTAAAAGCGTGGAATTATCATCTCAATAATGGGGCACACCTTGAACAGTCTGTCATGACCTGGCTGGCCCCTTTCAACACGCTCATCATTGTTTACAAAGTGGAGAAACGAAAGGATGATCCCAAATCTGTTTGTTGACATCACTTTGCTGAAGCCAGGTGTGTATGTTGGCCAAAAGCCAGCCCAATAATCCTCAATCTCAGGCTTTTCCATTAGCCCCATGCAGAACTGAATGGCAATGAACGCTTTCATTTCTGGGACAGTTAAATTGTACCAGTCATTATATCTGGAGCTAGATTTTAGTTCCTCCCTCTCTAAATACTGGTGAGCATATTGATTAGTTTCAGTTTTGATGAGGGTCCAGAATTCCTCATCCAAAAAAAAAACTGACAGAAAATCAATGTGTTCTGAATTTGACAGATCCCTGTCCCCACAGTATCCAGCTGGCTCATCAAAATGCCTGATCCACTTGGAATTCTGTTCCTCTTCTCCCAGACTAGCCCAGCCATCAACATTATTATTGTCACTGAGGCTGTGTTGGGCCACCCCCCTGCTAGCAGTGATTTTTTTCCCGCGGTTCCTCGCCCCCTGCTGCAATTCCCGTGGTTTACACCCCCGGGTCTGAATCGATTACCAGCGGAGTTTTCACCGGCCCGATCACCGCCCTCCCCCGGCACTTTGCAGCGAAGGATCAGACCTGGTACGAGCTACTCGAGCCCCCCACCACGTCTCTTTCCCCGACCCCGGACACGGTGAAGCAGAACATCGAACAAGATAAGGGCTGGATGGGCTGCTTGTGTAACCGCGTTTTCGCTGACAGACTCCCTGTTGCTGCACGCTGAAGCCACGCTTTCCGTCTCGGTCAAAGACCGCAGATCATCCTGGGAAAGGAAATATTCTTCCTCCGAATCCGAATCTGCCAGTACTAGATGAAGAGCTTCATCAGCACTGAACATTCCTCTCTGCATTGTGTTTTTTTCCTCTACCACTCGCTCGCTCTCACTCGATCTGACTGCTCTGACAACCTCCACGACTCTGCGACTGGTGGGCGGGGTTCAAGCTCTAAATACTCCAAAAGTTTGAATAGTAACACACCCACAAATGCTGCTTGGATTGAAGTTACAGGTGTCTGCCACCCTGCAGTGTAACGTATTAACTGCATGAGGGCTCATTTCTGCTGCCGTGGCTTATTAAATCCAACATTGCAACTTGTCGCAGTTCTGCGACTTTGGGGCTTAAAGGGTTCATAATTAACATTTATTTTGTATAGTAAAAATGCTTCTCTTCACTGGCAGTTGATGCAAGTAGACACTCTTTAATGAACATTTTCATGGTAAGAGTTTCACTAGTTTGAGGCCAAAAGCAGATAAATTAAAACATTTTAAAGAATTCAATGGTAGAAACATAATACAAATTATTTTTAATTTTATTTTGTTATATAACTTCATGGTGAAAAAAAAAACTACAAACTCCTGTGGAAAGAGTGACTCAAATTTGTGTTTGTGTTTATTTTCAAGACCAAGAGACGAGACACATCACACACCAGCCCATCAAATCAAAGGAGTTAGATGCTTTTCTTTTATTAAGGCAAGCATCAGAGATCCTTTCAAATCTCATGTCTACAAAAAAGTACATATTTTCTTGTTAAAAACAAATGCTTTGTTGTTTTCATAAAACAATTTCATTCAGTGTATTCATCTTTGACCTTTCCATACATTTATCTTGGTGACTGCACAATTTGTGAAAACGTTTGGAAACCAGGCGCTTTACTCTTCCCCTGCACGTTTTAAATATGTATACATAATGGAAAGTATAAAAATATTACTGGAAACTGGAGGCCGTCAGCAAAAACATAAAGCACTGTATAAAGCTGGGCAATAAATCAAAAGCTTATCGTTATCGTAAATTCGGAATCTAACCAATATCATTTTTGCATGTCATAAAATTTGGTAATGTAAAAATGGAAAGGTGTGTGGTTGGTGACGTTCATGTCCCTTTAGGAAGATGTACCGCCTCGAGTCACATGACAACGTGACTCAACGTAATTCAGTTCTATTCAAAGATACTTTATTAATCCCAGAGGGAAATTAGACTTTCAGTACACACAATTCTGAGATCAGACATACATACATAGGCAAAGACACATGACAAGAATTGGTGACTGTGGTCATTCGCACCCCGAGTCGCGCTACCTTAATAGAGAACAGAGGGGTTACATGAGGATTGGATCAGGTGGAGGAAAAAAAAGGCACTTCAGAGTTGCCCTCTACAGGGAGGGCAGCTTTGCTATGCAAAAAAAAAACCCCACCTCAGACAGAATTGCAGCAGACTTGAGACATTACACAACATAAGTGTCCACTAGGTGGCGTGGTAGGGTTTGGGACTCTCCACGCATCATCAGCAGCAGCTGCGATAAGCAGCGCTCTTCACCTTAGTCTGGAAAGGGGTGGGAGGTTGTTGGGTTTATAGAGCACAGTGACTCCTGGAACGATTCAGCGGCCATCACAACTCGCAGTCCCACCCAGGCTGGGATAGGGAGACAGAGTTGCCATGGCGATGGCAGCATTCCACATTTCTTCTGGGGGGGTATTCGTTTCAGCCTCACAGGCTCAAGGGCTCCAGATTCAGATAAGAAATTGTTTTGGGGCCAGACCGAGATAATTTCTTCTCTGTCTTAAAGTTCCGCTGGTCCTCAACCTCTCAAAATCCAATAATGGCGTAGATTAATCTATCCCAATCCGTGCTGATTCGTCCACTCGCTCCTTGATCGCATCCATTTTTTGTGCCAACGCATGAATCTCAGCCAAAGTTCCAAGCTTCTCCAAGCATCTCGACAATTATATTAGTCTTTGAATTCACAGCGCTGTGCAATCCATCTCTGAGCTCCGGGAGTAAGCCAAAATTCCTTGACAGCTCGTTAATTTTCCGGTAAGCCAGGTAGCCTTCAAGGCCTAACAGCAGGAAACCTGACACCAACACCACAATATCCACACGTCTTCAGGATCCTCCACAGACAGCTGAGATAAACAGATCAAGTTCCTATGGCGCGGTATGGGGGCCAAAATTAAGACTACCGCCCAGCAGCAGGAGGCTATATAAATTCTGAAGCAAACTACCTACCTCATTAATGATAAGCTGGCGCCGGTAACTGAGAGGCTGGCGCTGCTTACTGAGAAAAAGCACCTTTACCGGCATTACTACTAGATACGCTAGGGACTAGCAGCCCTCGGCTGGTCATTGACTGGTTCAAACACTCCCTCTGCTGTCTATTAGCTTGGATAGGCTAGCTTTAGCCTGCACAGGCTGGTGTTAGCATTGGAGAGGCTAGCCATTAGCGTGCCTAGGCTGGCCACTAGCTGGATTTACTACCCCTTGACGGACTATTAGCATGGATAGGCTGGCGTTAGCATCGGAGAGGGTAGCCATTGGCGTGCCTAGGCTGGCGACTAGCTGACTAGTGACTCTCCGAGACATGCTAATGGCTAGCCTCTCCGATTCTAATGCCAGCCTATCCATGCTTAAGGTCCGTCAAGGGGGTAGGAAATCCAGCTAGTAGCCAGCCTAGTCATGCTAATGGCTAGCCTCTCCGATGCTTACGCCAGCCTATCCATGCTAATGGTCTGTCGAGGAGGTAGGAAATCCAGCTAGTGGCCAGCCTAGGCACGCTAATGGCAAGCCTCTCCAATGCTAACACCAGCCCGTCCAGGCTAACGCTAGCCTATCCAAGCAAATAGACAGCAGAGGGAGTGTTTGAACCAGTCAATGACCAGCCGAGGGCTGCTAGTCCCTAGCGTATCTAGTAGTAACACCGGTAAAGGTGCTATTCCTCAGTAAGCAGCACCAGCCTCTCAGTTACCGGCGCCAGCTTATCATTAATCAGATCAGTAGTTTGCTTCGGAATTTATATAGCCTCCTGCTGCTGGGCAGTAGTCTTAATTTTGGCCCCCATACCACGCCATAAGTTCCACTATTTCTAGGAGTCCATGATGTGCCCAACTGGATCTGTCCCAGAGGGGCACCCGGGAGCCCCTTCTCCCATTCTCATCATTGAGAAAATTTTGTCAATCGCGTTGAGTGACCAGCTGACCAGGTCTATTTTTAATCATTTCCAGTTTCCAGAGAAAATGTAGAAGCTCCATACACCCAAAGACAGACAAAGAGCCTTGGGGATAAGATAGGGAGGAGAGGAAAAAAAGCTTCTGTACTCTCCAAGAGCCGGAAGAGTGACAGGTGACAGCCCCATCTAGTGGGCAACTTTTGTTTTAGTGCAGATATATATATATATATATATATATATATATATATATATATATATATATATATATATATATATATATATATATATAGTTATCGTCCATTTATTGTTATCCAGGTGAACTCCTCTATGTACCGTGGTATTGATTTTAGGCCATATCGCCCAGCCCTAGCACTGTAGCTTATTTTCCCATGCATGTGCACAAGCCCCAAAAAGCTTTTTTATTGTATACTTAAAACTAAAAACGTCACATTTCTCAAAAGGTTGCCGTGGTTATGACACATGATCTCAGTCTAAAACAGATCAACTTTTGGCAGCTTGATATTTTGGTGACTCAAATACTTTTTGTATAAAAACAAATTAGGTTTGATACCTACCCCAGACCGTGAAGGCAGACTGGTTTAAATTAGCGCACTTTTTTGTGGAGTTGTAGCGTGTTCAGCAAACAAATGTTAACAAAGTGAATCCCTTCATATTCCTGGAAAAATTGAGTTTTCATGGCTGCAGTCATGAGGTCTGTTTTAATTTGGTAAATATTATAAAGATCCTGTCCTGGAGCAGTTTTCTCTTTGCAGAAGTTTTCCTGCTTGTGTAAGTCTGGCTGTTAATCAGATCACTATCACTAAATTAGCGCGAACATTACCGGCATGAAATACAAGCAAGAGGAAATTATTGCATAAAGGGGAGGAGGAAAACAACTTTATTAAGTGATCTGTTTGTCTCTAAGCCTTGGAAGGTGATCCTGCACATCCTCACTGAATAGTTTCTTCTGTTAGCAGTCTGCACCAACATGATACTCCAGCTCCAGTGTGTGTTTCACTGTTTGCATGTTTCTTTTCCAGACGTAATTGAGCAAGCTGAACCTGGAAAGAGTCTTATGTAATAGGCTTCAGAACTGCCCTAGAATCCCTGTACGTGCTAACTCCTGCTTGCATCAGCCAGCCCCACCTCCTCTCCAACTTTCAAACTCTTTTCTTCTCACAACACACGTTCTCGTCGTGCCATTCTGGCAGTGAAAAGTAGGGCAGGGTTTTCCTCTCTCCCTGTCTGGCCCTCCGTTGGCTAGTGTAACAGCGTTGGTGCCGAGGCGCTGTGCGCCCTCACTGTAAGCACTCAGCTGATTACAGGTCTTATGTAAGGAGGGATAGTTGGGAGGTAAATGGGGCAGAACATATGAGCCTGTTGTAGAGCATGTGTGTGTATGCATAACTAAAACATTCTGATTATTTCATCTAATTATACAAAGAAAACTGTAAAGTGGGACATAAACATGCTCACTGTGAAGTAGGTGCACATTTAAATCACGAACTCATCAAGTTGTTGGACTGGTTGTGTCTTTTGTGTGCTGGTGTGTTTGTGATCTGGGGGTCAGAGAGCAGATCGAGTGATGTCAGGTGAGCACAGAGACATCACGGTGCATGTTTTTCTGCTAGAACTGGCTGTATGCAGTTCAAGCCAAACTGATTTACAGATTTTCTGGAAGCAAACACAAAACCTGGGGATAATGGAATGAAAAAGAATGCTGACGGGAATTACAACCAGCGTTTTTTTTGGCAGGCATCTTAGTTTTAGTCTTAGTCTTGATGACGAAAATAAATTTTAGTCTCACTCAGTTGTAGTCGACTAAATCTCAAAAGGGTTTTAGTCAACAAAAATTTTTATTTTTAGTTTTACAAAAATTTAACAGAGTTGGTCTTTAACAAATGAATTAATAGGTCAGACGTGTACTCTGATCTACTGGAGTGAGTTTTATACCAACATCATTTATTTCAGGGCTGTAATGGGGCACAATCTTAGCTGCCCCGGATTTTGTTCTGTAAAACAATAATCCCCAGATCGGTATTATTTATTCTTTTCCTTTATTTATAATCACTATAGTGCATATAATTTACTGATGCAGATCTGTGTATCAATTTGTAGATTTTCACTAAATAAATGTATGGTTTTCTTTCCTTAACAGAATGGACTCTTAGGGAGCACACAGTCTTTTCTACAATAATTAAAAAAATGTGTTTAATTTATTATTTGAGTTATCAGACCTCCTTCTTTGTGCATTTAAATGTATATTTAGGCAAAGTCCTCCTACTTATGTTTATGTATTTAGCAGACGCTTTTGTCCAAAGCGACTTACAAGTGATAATCACTTAAATGCAGTAATGTTTTTCCATATAACTGCAATGTTGTGTTTTCACAAGCCCACAGAGTTTATACAAATAACCCAGTTCTGCACTTCAGCATCACCAGTGATGCTCATAAACATTTAGTTGTGCTTAAACTGTTATGCTGTTGGGTTAAAAAGCAGGAATGTGACCCGACATTAAGAACCAGGGAGCAGATAAAGGGAGCACTTTTCTGCTCCCAACGACTAGAATGAGCTGCAAAAATCACTAAAGCTCATTACCTGCATTCCATTATCTACCTTCAATAATTGATTACAATCATTAGTTTCAGATTAATGTGTTTCTGAATGCTTAACCTGATTACTGATAACCTGAAAACTGATTACTAACCCTAACCCTTTTAAGTCTATTTTGATTGCTTGTACATATGAGAACAGTCCATTGTCTTTATGCCTAATTGTTTTATCTAATTTGTGTCTTGTATGTTTTTTTTAATCTTACCTGTTTTTCTTTGGTGTAAAGCTAACTATGTGTCTGATCATTGTTGTAAATGAGAATGAGTTCTCAATCCACTCATCTGGATAAATAATGGTTAAATAAGTTAAAATAATCCTGACTCACGGACTTTAAAACATTTGTCTTAAAAGTGTTCAGATAAAGCCTGTTAAAAACTGTAATTTCTTTCATTTCTTTCATGTTTCTGCCCAAAAGCAGTTATCCACACCTTCTTCTCCTCACGCTTAGACTACTGTAACTCTCTTTTCACGTGCCTGAGCAGAGCCTCCCTGAACCGTCTGCAGGTGGTTCAGAATGCCTGTGCTCGGCTTCTGACCAAGTCCTCCACACACACCCACATCACCCCGCTTCTCCTCCAGCTTCAGTGTCTGCCAGTCATCTTCAGGGCTCATTTCAACTCAAGATCCTGGTTCTGGGGCCTCATTTATCAAGCTTGCTTACGCACAAAACAGTGTCGGAAAACTGTGCAAGCAACTTTCCACGCAAACTTTGGGATTTATGAAAGAAAACTTAGCGGAAAAATGTGCACAACTATAAGTTGACTAAGGACCTGGCTTACACACATGTTGGACATGGAGAGCACCTGCAGTGCTGCTGCTGAGAACGATAAAATTATGAAATCCTGCAGCATTATCACTTGTACCGCTTCGTTTTCACACAGAACAAGACCCCCCACACGCACACACTCAAATGCGCGCACACTCACACACATACGAGGGTGCACACACACAGCCTGAAACCAGAATACGGAATGCAGAATATCAGCAGGGGGACAGATTGAGACAGAATGTCATGTGTCTGTGACAGGTGTGTCCTGTCACTGTGACCCGATTGATCATGCTCCCTGGCTACTTGGACACGGGAGATCTCCATTTGGGTGACTGGTTAGCATGCGTGACTTTCACCTGGGAGTCTTGGGATCGAATCCCGATTGGACCTTTTTTTTTTTATATCCACCACAGATCTCTCTGAAGAACTCAGCATTGACAGCTTCAGCAACACTGTGCCACTCCGTGGATTTTCTCTTATTTGTTTTGCAAAAGCACTTCCTTTCATTTCTCCACCTCACCCACAAGTAACTCAACTTCTGCTTGTGAAATAGCGCTTCCTTGACCTGCCTTGATCTACGGTCGCCATGCCATTGGAGGAGCGCTGCAACAGCCGGCTTATGTATATGCATGAGATCCACAAGGCACTTTGCATTGACTATTTATAGCAGTAAGTGGGTGTGGTGAGGGCGGGATGTGACTAAAATGCAGCTGAGAAACATTCTCGTTAGTCTCCAATTCATGAAGCAGAGATTGCGTGCAGCTGTGCGTACTCCATGTTTGATAGAACACAAACCTACTTGGCGTAAGTACATTTTTTTTGCTGAGCTTAAGTACGGTTGTAGTAAGGATTCTACGCAATTATTGATAAATGAGACCCCTGGTCTTTAGGGCCTTACACGGACAAGCACCATCGTACATTGGTGATCTTCTCAGCCCCTGTACCCCCAGCAGGTCCCCGAGGTCCAGTGACCAAAGCCTACTGGTTGTGCAGCACCAGGCTAAAGACCAAAGGTGACAGAGCCTGAGCCTGAGATCAGTGGACTCAGTGGTCTCCTTTAAAAAACTGCTGAAAACTCACCTGTTCAGGCTTTGCTGTGACCTTTGTCACCACTCTCTCCTTATTCTGCTCTTAGTCTGCCTTTCCCAGGATCCACTGATTTCTCTCTTTTTTGTTAATTTGCTCTCTCTCTTTCCTTGCATTTGTAATCACAATATTTCCTCAAATTTTTATGATATTTATAAAAAAAAATTTAAATCTTTTTTATCTTTTAAATTTTTGATCTTGTGAAGCATCTCGTGTTTGTTATCTTGATAGGCACTATATAAAAGATCATTTTCTTTCTTTAGAGAAATGTTGCTGGTTACTTGTTGATGTTTGCTAATAACTAACTGTACATCTACAGATAATATGTCTATTATCAACATTCTTACTGCTGTTTCCAACTGTATTTTATTCAGTATGATTTTAAAATGATGCTTAATAAATAAAATAACACATTTGTCAATCTTTAATAAATAAATAAATTAATTATGGTTTCTCAAATGAACGAAGATTCTGGAATAATTAATTGGATGTATAGACTATTAACTACTTCTCAGTACAATGGGGAAAATGTGTTTTTTTCTGGAATTAGTTTCAATATAAATTCATATTTATGTTCATTCCTGCCAGAGGAGTTAAGTGTCTGCCTCATCATGGATGGTTGCACGTTCGCACCCCGCTCAGTTTTTCACAGTCACTGTGTTGTCTGTGAAGGTTCTCAGTCATCCAGGTCATTGTAGTCTAAGGAGCTTTGAAAGAAAAGCATCTGGACTTCTTTGAGTTGCTTGAAGACGTTTCACCTTAGCCTAGTGAACTAGACCAAATTCTTGCTTTGCAAAGTTTGGTCTAGCCATGCTCCATTGGAACCTCCGCAGCTCCTACCAGGACTCTGGCTAGCCAATCACAGCTCTCTAGAGGGGTTTCAAACACATAAAGAGCTGTGATTGGTCCATAATGGTGGGCCAATCATAGTGCTCTATCTGCGGACCAGTACCTCCTCTTCGACTCACATCACCCTCTGGAACACAAACTTGGAGTAATCAAGACAAAACTCCTAAACACAAACTGAACAATGTGGTGTATGCTGTACAGTGCAACGAGGAATGCCCAGACCTCTACATCGGAGAAACCAAACAGCCACTTCACAAGCGCATGGCACAACATAGAAGAGCCACCTCCACGGGACAGGAATCAGCTGTTCATTTGCATCTAAAGGACAAAGGTCACTCTTTCGAGGATGCCAACGTTCACATTTTGGACAGAGAGGACAGATGGTTAGAGGAGTAAAGGAAGCCATTTATGTCCACTGTGAGCAACCATCTTTGAACAGAGGCGGTGGTTTACGAAACCAACTGTCTGCCATCTATAATCCAGTTTTGAGATCCCTTCCCAGATGCCTCAACACCCACGCATATCCTGGGCCATCTAACCTCAGGAATTCACATGATAGGGTGGGGCCAGGCTTCACAATGAGCTCACCAGAAACTGTGGCTGAATAGGACCCACACCCACCCTCACACCTTGGCTCATGTGTTTATGTAGAAGATCATCAGGGGGTCTTTTGTTCCCTCTTCGGGGGGAAACTCCCACTGGGTTTGAATCTGGGACTCTCCACCATTTGACCTTAGAACTGAAGAAGCCTCTTGGATGAGAGGTGAAATGTCTTCAAGCAACTCAAAGAAGTCCAGACGCTTTTCTTTCAAAGCTCCTTAGACCAGTCACTGTGTTCTGTGTTCACAATGCATGTCAGAGCAAAGGAAAGTCATAACGTCAAAGGAACTGCCTGAAGAGCTCAGAGACAGAATTATGGCAAGGCACAGATCTGGCCAAGGTTACAAAATAATGTCTGCTGCACTTAAGGTTCTTAAGAGCACAGTGGCCTCCATAATCCTTAAATGGAAGACGTTTGGAGTGACCAGGACCCTTCCTAGAGCAGGCTATCGAGCTAAACTGAGTTATCACTGGAGAAGAACCTTGGTGAGAGAGGTAAAGAAGAAACCAAAGACCTCTGTGGCTGAGCTGCAGAGATGCAGTCAGGAGATGGGAGAAAGTTGTAGAATGTCAACCATCACTGCAGCCCTAGCAGTCAGGGTTTTATGGCAGAGTGGCCTGTCGGAAGCCTTTCCTCAGTGCAAGACACATGAAAGCCCATAATTTTGGCATAATTGTAAGTGATACGTATGGAGAAAATCTGGCACTGCTCATCACTTGTCCAATACAGTTCCCACAGTGAAGGATGGCAGTGGCAGCATCACGCTGTGGGTGTATCTTTCAGCTGCAGGGACAGGATGACTGGTTGCAAACGAGGGAACAATGAGTGCAGCCAAGTACAAGGGTATCCTGGACAAGAACCTTCTCCAGAGAGCCCAGGACCTCAGACTGGGCTGAAGGTTTACCTTTCAACATGACAGTGACCCTAAGCACACGGACAAAGTAACGAAGGAGTGCCTTTGCAGTAACTCTGTGACTGTTCTTGAATGGCACAGCCAGATCCCTGACTTAAACCCAATTGAGCATCTCTGGAGAGACCTAAAGATGGCTGTCCACCAACGTTCACCATCCAACCTGACGGAACTGAAGAGGATCTGCAAGGAGGAATGACAGAGGATCCCTAAATCCAGGTGTAAGCAACTTGTTGCAGCTTTACCAAGAAGACTCATGGCTGTTTTAGCTCAAAAGGGAGCTTCTACTAAATACTGAGCAAAGGGTCTGAATACTTAGGACTATGTGATATTTCAGTTAGTTAGTTTTAATAAATCTGCATAAATTTCTATAATTCTATGTTTTTCTGTCTATATGGGGTGCTGTGTGTACATTAATCAGAAAATAAAATGAATTTAATTGAAATAGCTTCAATATAACAAAGAGTGAAAAATTGACAGGGGTCTGAATACTTTCCATACCCCATACCCACTGTATGAGATTTTGAACGTTTGACCTTAATATAAATCCCTTTTTCCCCCCAGCTGTCATTCTATCATCGTCTAACTGGAGACAACAAGTCAGAGAAATTCTTCAAAGTGTTTTATGAGCGCATGAAACTAGCCCAGCAGGAAATCAAAGCTACGGTGACTGTCAACACCAGTGACCTGGGGAACAAAAAGAAGGATGAGGAGCCACCAGACAAAGATTTGCCAGCACGCAAGAAAGGTTAGCTGTGTTTAAGTCATGTTGTGAACAGGCTGGGCAGCTTAATTTTAGCCTAAACATTTATATTGGAAAAAAAAATTGTTTTTGCTCATGTGAGATTTATTTGTCCAATGTTTAGTTTTAAACATGCTAATGAAGCTTAAAACACATTGATATTCAAAGCAACACTCTAGAGTTTTTAACACTTTAAGCTATTTCTTTCAAACTTGTTTCAGTGGTTCTTTAGCCTACAGTACATAGATGCCCTGTGGACTGGAGCTGCCTATTGAAGCAGGCATATTCCGCTCCTACCTGGCTAATAGAAAGTTTAGCGTTCAGATTGATGACTACTCCACCTCCTATCTTCCAGTGCAGTGGGGTGTCCCGCAGAGCTCTGTATTAGGACCCCTACTTTTCTGTATCCACTTTCTGCCATTAGGGCAAATCCTGAAGCAGTTTCGTCTCAACTACCACATATATGCTAATGATTTCCAGATATATATGTGGCAGTGGACACACCTAATACGGGCACTTCCTTCTGACTGTTTGACCTAGGTGAAGAGTTTGTTAGCGGTCAACTTTCTGCGACTAAATCAGGCGATTGAGGCAGTGCTTTTCGATCAAAGGAACATCCTCCATGCTCATATATCCAATAACCTTCCTGACCTCAACTTCAAGCAATGTGTGACTAGACTTGGGGAAAAATTGGATGCTGGTCTCTCAATCCCTAAAATTACTCAGTGGTCAAATCATTCTTTTTCTAACTGTGTCGAATCCTTAAATGGAGGCAGCTGGAACCCATTATTAAAGCGTTTATAACATCTTCCTTAGACTATGCCAGCAGTACTCAATAGACGGCCAGCGGGCCCCCTTTTTGACGACGAGCTGGAGGAGTAGGGACAGCGCAGGTGTGCAGTGCTGTTTCATTATATTGTAGGCTTGTGTATTGTGTGCAGAACCGCCAGCTTCCAGGTCGTTTTGTTGAGTGGCCCTTGGACCATTACATTTGAGTAACCCTAGACTATGCTAATTCACCTTTGTCTCAGCATTAAATAGGCTACAGGTTATTCCAGATGTTGCCGCCAGGTTCCTGACCAGCGCTAATTATCGTAGTCACATTACTCCGGCACTGACACAGTTTCACTGGCTTCCGGTAACCTCTAGGGTGCGTTTGAAGGTCCTGATTATCATTTTCAAGGAGCTCAATGTCCTAGCACCTCACCACTTATCTGAGTTGCACGACCCTTATGTCCCGCTGTGTATGATGCAGCCTGCTGATCTCCTGCTGTTCTCCACCAGGGGTGGGCAATCTCACTCCACGAGGGCCGGTGTCCCTGCAGGTTTTAGATGTGTCCTCGAACCAACACAGCTGATTTAAATGGCTAAATTAGCTCCTCAACATGTCCTGAAGTTCTCCAAACGCCTTGTAATGAACTAATCATGTGATTCAGGTGTGTTGACCCAAGGTGAGATCTAAAACCTGCAGGGACACCGGCCCTCGTGGACAGAGATTGCCCACCCCTGATCCACACCGTAGAAGAGATATAAATTGCATGGGTGATGAGCTTTTATGAATGCTGCCCCACCACTGTGGAACTCACTTCCTCTTTTGGTCAGACAGGCTCCATCTCTACCCTGTTTTAAATCCTGTCTAAAGACTGACTTTTATGCCTTGGCCTGTGGTCGATGAATTTTATGTTTTGTACTGTGGTTTTATTGATCAACTGTTCTTATCTGTTATGATTTGAATTGTTGTACTTTGCTATATGTTTGTTTGTGCTGGTCAGCTCCCATGCTGTGTTTAAACCTGCTATAAGAATACTATGGTATGGTAAAGCGTGACCTAGACAACCAAAACTCGAGTGAACATCGTCACGGCTTACACTATTGGGTTTCGGTTTATAACCATCTAAAATAGTAACAAGCAAAGTCTTAATTATTTCATTCTTTTTTTCCAAACAGCCATCAATCCTACATTTCCCAAAATATGCAGAATTGCCTGCAAAGCCTGCGGAAGAATTAATTACGGCTGTTCTAGTTCAGCTTTCAACCAGTAGGGGGTAGACGTGGCAAACTTATCAGCTGTTACTTTATGTCTAAATGTCTGTTTTCATGACATGTTTCATATAGACAGCCTTTTTTCTCTTTTCTTTTGCTCACTACTATTTTTCTGGCTAGCAAAAGATGTGCCAGCTGTAGCGCTGGTGACGGAGGAAGTGAAGGAGCAGCTGGTGGAGGCCTCTGCCATCACCAAGAAGGCCTACACAACCTATCGCCGCGAGGCTGAAGCCGAAGAGCAGCAAGCGGCTGCCGAAGGTTCGCCCATCCCAACCCCCGATAAGAACCAAGACGAAGGAGAGATGAGTGTCATCATCACCATCATGCAGCCCATCCTGCGCCTCATGCAGCTGCTTTGTGAGAACCATAACCGAGATCTGCAGGTCAGAAATCAGATCAGGGTGAATCTGAGGTGGATGTTGTGCCCAAACAGTCATCACACTCGATTATACAGAAACGAAACCATGTTGAAAATAGGCACCAGTTGCAGAACTTCCTGATGCAAGTTGTTTCCATCGTTTATGTCGTGGTCTGGTTTCACTATGAGGGTGTTTATTTGTAGGCTCCAGCAGCCCAGACAGAACACTTCCTTCATGCACTAGTTCTACTTGCTCCTAAACCTGGTGAAAACGTTCATCATCTGAGAGATTACCTGAATCCTCCTGCTTCAGTCCCCCTCGACCATCAGGAGCAGGATATTCACTTAATATTTACTTATCCAATGCACTGATATTATTTTGTCCATGTTTACGTAATTTTCTGCTTGACATCAAATCTCAATGAAATTGTTTTCATTTTCAGGGCAACAATTATCAGATCTTTGGTGTGGTGTTGCTGTGTTGAAATTCTAATTCCATCTTTTAGTTCTTTTTCAAACACAGAAAGGTTTTATTTACCTGCAATTAGTTTGCGGCTGCAAAGAGAGTTAATAAAAATGACATGAACTCATGAATATTTTCTTTTTTGGGTCATTCTGTAGAACTTCTTACGCAACCAGAACAACAAGAACAACTTTAATCTGGTGTGTGAAACTCTTCAGTTTCTGGACTGTATCTGTGGCAGCACCACCGGTGGGCTGGGGCTGCTGGGACTCTACATTAACGAGAAGAATGTGGGACTCATCAACCAGACAGTGGAGAGTCTGACTGAGTACTGCCAAGGTCCTTGTCACGAGAACCAGGTGATACATCTACACTCTCAGCACCACTGTGGAGGACCTAAAATGTCTTTTTTCTTCTATTGTGCTTAATGATGGTCGTTCTTCATCACTCAGCAGCCTCACAGAGAATATGCAGGCTCTTGTGTAACACCAGACAAGCCAGTTCTTGGCCATGTGCCTGTGTTTTTTCTTTGGCAAAGATAAACAAATCTTGGTTTCCTTGCACAATGGCAGTGTCTTCCCCTCCTGGTACTGTGCCATCTTTTTGTGGCAAGTGTGAAACTGACAACAGCGACTAACCAACTGGCTCAGCCAGTCACTGAAAAACTGATTAGATTTCCTTCAGAATGCTCAAGAGGGGATTGCCGGGCTAAATGCAGTTTTTTTGGTTTAAGGAAAAGACTTGCAATTCTGTGACAGCATATAGTGAGTTAAAGGAGAATTAAACCATTAAATCCAACTGAAAGGAAAGAGTTTAATTGTAAATGATGTGGCATCTGATTCATTTAGAGGATGCTAGTGTCACATTAGTTAATCCTATCCAGCTCCTAAATAAAAAAAAAAAAGTTTTTATAACTTACTTAAATTGTGTGAAAGTAAATCAGCATCGAGCCATTTTCCTAACCCAGCCTCTACTTAAATATTTTTTATTTAAAGTGACAATGAGTAGATTTTACGGTAATTTCCGTAATATCCATCAACTAAACAATTAAACGTTGCCCAGTTGTTGAAAAATATTAGTGGCTTCGTAACATATAACCATGAAAATTTGGTCTAAAATACGTGGGACTAGGTCTAAGGCTACATTCAGGAGAGGTGAAGATCATCCACAGGATCAGGATCACACCTGTCAAGTCTCCTGTTTTGGGCTGGAACCGATTTTAAAAACTGTAAACTATTTTACGTCTTATTCCTGAAATCTTCCCGAATTATTATTAACTGAAAAATGTTCCGGTATTAAATAAATTCATGAAGAACCCCCTCCCTGCCTTCACGGAGACTGAGACTGGTGAGACGTTTCGCTCCAGCAGCACCTCCCGGTCCTGTTCTCATGCTCTCCTGTATTTTAAATTCCCAAACTTGACAGGATGTCCAGACAGACTCCTGAATCCTTCTGTCAGCGCTTGTCCTCAGGAACGTCAGCACACTACGCTTACCTCCGCTGACTCAGTGATGTAGAAGGCAGATTTAATGCAAAATGACTGTTCAGACTGCAGTCGGTTTCAAAAACATCATGTATGTGTCAGAATCGGTACCACATATGAGTGACCTGGATCGAATTTGAAAAAAATTGGATCTGTGCCGTTCAGACTGTCATAAACAAAATCAGATATGGGTCGCATGTGGGGAAAAAATCTGATTTGATGCGCTTTCGCCTGCAGTATGAAAGTAGCCAAAGTCTCTGGGCGACACCATATTAGACACCATGTTTCCTTCTACGGGAGCCTGTGAGGACAAAATACATTCACTGCATGTATTTTCACCATTCATAAACGTTGTTTTACACTTTTACCTCTTCACTCGTTACCAGCGATGAAAGAAAGTCTGATGTGCTTGTTATTTTGCTGGAGGTTGTGCTCCCAGGGATTTTTGACCCTAGTGGCCATCCGCTTGCTTGCAATGATTTAGGTATCTACTGCCCACCATCACCAGGCAGAATACATATAGTCACTTAAAAATTGCTTTGTTATATTTATGTTTATGTACACTCAACAAAAATATAAATGCAACACCTTTGTTTCTGCTCCGATTTTTCATGAGATGGACTTAAAGATCTAAAATTCATTCCAGATACACAATATTACCATTTCTCTCAAACGTTGTTCACAAATCAGTCTAAATGTGTGATGGTGAGCACTTCTGCTTTGCTGAGATAATCCATCCCACCTCACAGGTGTGCCACATCAAGATGCTGATCCGACATCATGAGTAGTGCACAGGTGTACCTTATACTGCCCACAATAAAAGGCCACTCTGGAATGTGCAGTTTTGTCTCAAAGCAAAATGCCACAGATGCCACAAGCATTGAGGGAGCGTGCAATTGACATGCTGACAGCAGGAATGTCAACCAGATCTGTTGCTCGTGCATTGAATGTTCATTTCTCCACCATAAGCCGTCTCCAAAGGCGTTTCAGAGAATATGGCAGTACATCCAACCGGCCTCACAACCGCAGACGACGTGTAACCCCACCAGCCCAGGACCTCCACATCCAGCAGGTTCACCTTCAAGATCGTCTGAGACCAGCCACTCAGAGAGCTGCTGAAACAATTGGTTTGCATAACCAAACAATTTCTGCACAAACTGTCAGAAACCGTCTCAGGGAAGCTCAACTGCATGCTCGTCGTCCTCATCGGGGTCTTGACCTGACTCTAGCTCGTCGCCGTAACAGACTTGAGTGGGCAAATGTTCACATTCGATGGCGTCTGGCATGTTGGAGAGGTGTTCTCTTCACAGATGAATCTCGGTTTACATTGTTCAGGGCAGAAGGCAGACAGCGTGTGTGGCGTTATGTGGGTGAGCGCTTTGCTGATGTCAATGTTGTGGATCGAGTGGCCCACGGAGGTGGGTGGGGGGGTTATGGTATGGGCAGGCATCTGTTATGGACGAAGAACACAGGTGCATTTTATTGATGGCATTTTAAATGCACAGAGATACCGTGATGAGATCCTGAGGCCCATTGATGTGCCGTACATCCATGAACATCACCTCATGTTTCAGCAAGATAATGCACGGCCCCATGTTGCAAGGATCTGTACACAATTCTTGGAAGCTGAAAATGTCCCAGTTCTTTCATGGCCAGTATACTCACCGGACATGCCACCCCTTGAGCATGTTTGGGATGTGCTTGACCGGTGTATACGACAGCGTGTACCACTTCCCACTAATATCCAACAACTTTGCACAGCCATTGAAGAGGAGTGGACCAACATTCCACATGCCACAATTGACAATCTGATAAACTCTATGCAAAGAAGATGTGTTGCACTGCATGAGGCAAATGGTGGTCACACCAGATACTGTCCGGTTCTGAGTCCCCAGACCCCCAATAAAGCAAAAAAAAAAACTGCACATTCCAGGGTGGCCTTTTATTGTGGGCAGTATTCTGTAATCTGCAGCAGGTCAGAATGTTTGCAGTAGCACATTTTTAACTGTTATTTGCTGGTGAAAGTACAATACACATTAAAATTGATTTGGACATCTATTTTTTGAGAGAGGTAGTTTTTTTAAGTCCTATTTTAGCCCATCTAGTTTTGCTGATATTTTGAAGCACACCTTTGTCCTCACACCAGCTCACCAACTGCTCCCCCTCAGATCTGGAGGATGTTTTATCATTATTGCTGATTAGACCATCACTGCTTTGTCTTAAGCAAACTTAATGAGCTACTTTCTGCTGAATATAGTAATACTGCCATGTGTCAAAGGAGTAAAGACAAAAGGACTGGACACACATTCTTGTGGATCCCCTCAGCACATGAGAATATGTATCTGCTTAGAAAATCACTCTTGATTATGTATTTTTCATAAGGCAGGCATACAGACAGTTTTACTTTCTATCAAGCAACCATTCAGTTGAGATTCATCACCATGACAAACATAGAGTAGAAGTTTCAGCTAGTGTGATCTGTTTGTCATGGATGTATTGGAGGTTAATGGAAAGCATTTGGTTCTTATGGAGATCATCAGTGGAAATAAATGCAGTCTTCGCTAAATATAAAAATGTTAAATTACACTGTCATAATCCACTATCGGCTTGGTTATGAAGGAGTTTGAGAAATACACCGAAACATACAACAGTTTTTAAAACTGCCTTTAGTGTAGCTACAATAACTTCACCTTTTGTATGACCTCATCATTATTTCACATAATTTCACACCAATCCACCCAAAGCATTTTTCTACAAGCTGTTGAGGTTTATGGGCATCTGTTTATGCGGTGTTGTTATTTACTGTAGGTCTCAACTTTGACCATTGTAAAACATGCATGGCCTCCAATTTTTCATTTGCTTTGCAGAGATGTTCATGTTTGCCTGCAATATGCCAAACTCGTGAGGTTGCATAACAAATTTCTAAAGCTAACCATCCTAAATTGGAGGACAGTAGTACTTGCTTTGCTAGGGTTGTTGATGATGTCTTTCCTCTCTGAGTTTGTGTTAACACACCTGTATGCTCCATGCCAGCAAACTGCTTTTACTGTATACCTCACAGTTGATTAGCATCAAACGTATTTTTCATTTGTAGTCTAATCAGTGAGACATCTTCATGTATTCATTATCTTCTGTTTCTCAGAACTGCATTGCCACTCACGAGTGCAATGGCATTGATATCATCATTGCTCTCATTCTTAATGACATCAACCCGCTTGGTAAGAAGAGGATGGATTTGGTGTTGGAGCTCAAGGTGAGTGTTCAAGTGATTAGTTATGTTTTTTTTGTTGTTGTTTTTTTTGTTTTTGTTTTTTTTGTCTACTGATGCTTTTTTACTCTGCCTCTCAAACAGGGGTAAAATATTAATATAGGATGATCAAACTACAATGTGTGACTGCTTTGTTTGCAAAATGTTAGTGAATGTTATAACTTTTCAAAGTATTATCTGAATTTGCAGAATAATGCCTCCAAGCTGCTTCTTGCAATTATGGAGAGTCGCCATGACAGTGAGAACGCTGAGAGGATTCTGTATAACATGAGGCCTAAGGAGTTGGTGCGTACATTGTCATATGAAATTACTATCTGGGGCTGAGGGGATGCTCTTCTGATTGTGTGAAGTCTTGCAGGTGGAAGTTATAAAAAAAGCCTACATGCAGGGTGAGATAGAGGTGGAGGAGCCAGAGGAGGGTGAAGACAAAGAGGAGGAACACTCTGCGTCTCCTCGCAACGTTGGTCATAATATCTACATCTTAGCACATCAAGTAAGCTTCATAAAGTTCATGGATCCAACCTGCTCCTTGCAACTATGTTGTTTTAATTCTTGAATACCGTAATTTCCGGACTGTATAGTGCACCTCAATATAAGACGCACCAACAAAAAAAAGGTTTTCTACACACACGCCACACTCAAATACAAGCCGCGGCGCAGCAGCCACATGCAGGTCTCCGGCGCACAGCGCATGTACGGCCATAACATAAAATAATTAGACAGAAAGACGCTACACGGAGGTTTTTCGTTGTTGTTTTAATTCAACAAAACGAATTTTAAACACGGGTAAACACTGATAGCATTCATATTTCTGGATGGTTATAAGATAAAAACAGAACTAACACGTTTTTACCGGTAATTTGCACGTTCAGAAGGAAAGAACAGCGCTGACACAGCATTAATAAGCCCTGGATGATTAGAAAATAATAACTGCACACAAAACATGCCTGGTTAGTAAATAAAACACACTCGCCTACCAGAAAAAGTCTTTCGCTCTCTTCTTCCTCTTGTGCACTAAAGCCATTAAAGCCCTCTTCTTCAGTGTCGGAGTTGAACAGCCTCAGAAGAGCTTCGTCACGTACCTTTTCTGTGGCGATGTCAGTGTCGCTGTCCGTGTTGCTGTCATCATCCCCGGGTGAAGCCGGCTTGAATGAGTTCTTCCCGCTGCCGTCTCCAGCGCCGAGCCATGGATTCATTCATGCCAAGCTTACGTGCGGCAGCGCTGTTTCCCTCCTTTACCGCCAGATCGATGGCCTTCAACTTAAATGCGGCATCATATGAACTCATACGTGTAGTTACCATGATGAGGGGGTATGGATTTGAAACAAATTCTTCGTCGTGCCGGCTTCTTGCATGTGCTAAATTAAAATGAGCACTTTCTTCGGTTTCCACTTTTGACTTCCACCTGTTTCACTTTCTGCTAAAGCGCCCCCTGGCAGGTGAAGGAAAATCTTCAGTAAAGCCGCACCTCATTATAAGCCGCATGGTTCAAAGCGTGGGAAAAAAGTAGCGGCTTATAGTCCGGAAATTACGGTATTTTATTTCGAGTTAACTGGCCAAACCAGCGAATGTGTTTTATCTGGTAAATGTTGTGCCTTTCTGGAAATAAGATAAACAACGTATGGCAATGATCTGTTTCAGTTAGCCCGTCACAATAAGGAACTGCAGGTCATGTTGAAACCAGGGGGCACGTATGGAGAAGGTGACGAAGCTCTGGAGTTCTACGCCAAACACACGGCCCAGATTGAGGTCAGCTATTGCTTTGATGGATTATCTGAACAGTTTGGCATTTTCTACTGTCAGTAATGGGTTTTCTGTCAAGTTGTTGGATAATAGTTGTGTTAAGTCCTCATCATTTAACATTCTTTTAAGGTTTTTGAAAAGAGTCTTTAAAGTTTGCTACATGCTTCTGTGCAACAGTTCTCTCGAGGCATGTGTTGGCTGTTTGTTTTCCTCTTGGCATGCGTCTGAGTCTTGTTGCGACAAAAAGACAAACATCTTTGGCATGTTTTCATATTTTTCTGTTTGCATTGGTGAGGAGAAGGAATGCTGATTGTTGACAGCTTTTAGTGTTGAAGTTGTTGGTTCAGTTTTCCATTAAAAAAAATACCTTTGATGTCTGCCTTGACAACTCCCTAAAGCAGCCAGTGCTAATAGTTTTGTGACCCGAGCAGTCTTTTGGCATTAAATATAAAATCAAAACTCGGTTTTAGCCTATAAACTCACATTTCAGGTATTCCTGCTGGTATACCCTCCGTTTTAGAAATATATTGGTAATTAGGGCTGCCACAAACGACTATTTTATTATCGACTAGTCGCCAGTTTGGTGACGATTGGTTGCGACTAATCGTGTCATTCATAAAAGTATAGCTTTATTGCACGAGGATGCTCTAATATACCCATCATTAGCTTGTAGTTCTGTGTGATCAGTTATGCGCCATCTAATAATAAAGACAATAGCTAATCAAACTGCTTTTAATGAATTTTGTTGCAACATGTTAATACAAATGCTACAATGTCAAACAGATCAGATGTATGCAACTAAAACCTAAAATACAGAAAAAGACTTGAGCTCACATGAAATGTATCCAGCAAAATAATCACACAAGGTCCCGGTTTACACTCAGGAAAGTTAGTATTTCCACATGTTCAGGAGAAAGGCTTGCTCTCTTCTGAGAGTAGATGTTCCCAGCTGCAGAGAAGATCCGCTCAGATGGCGTTGAAGTGGCAGGGGTGCACAGAAAGGATTTAGCAAGCTTAGAGAGAGTGGGGAAACGACCCTGATTTTCCCTCCACCATTTGAGAGGATCATCTCTCTTAGAAATTGCAGCTTCACCAAAATACACCTGCACTTCCCCTCTCACTATGTGGACCCTTCTGTCCTGGAAATCTTCTTCCTCCTCCTGCTCACTCTCATCATCGCTCTCTGTGTCAGACTGAAGGAGGGCGTCCAGAGCAGAGTTCTTACCTACACCTGAATCATCAGCACTCTCCAGTTGTGTGAGCTCATCTGTCCCAGCTTTTGCTTCTTTGACAGCAAGCACTTCAATGGTCCCTTGCAGTCTGATGCCATCTTCAGGAGACAAAAACTTTAACTTCAAACTTCAAAATGGCCTGGTCAGGGCGTTGGCTTGTTGCAGTGTGCACGTGTTTGGCCTGGTAAGAAACTTGTCCATTGTAGAAGAGTGCTTTCTTTTAGCACTGTAACATAGCGGGATAAGATAAATCATTAGTGTTTGTAACATTAGAGCTAATACGTGACACATACATACATGTTAAATGTATAAACACCATCACTACTGCTGTTGCTGCACATATGATGCTAGCAGCTAAAAGGAACACTTACAGAGGCGACTCTTCGTTCTCCGCCGTCAGCATCTTAAGATGCTCGTGCATCGCTGATGTGCTCCCGTGAAACGAGAGTTTCACCTTACAGAGTTTGCACTCTACTTGCTTCTCAGTTGTTTTCATAAAATGCTCCCAAACCTTCGAGCTCCGTTGTCGATTTGCCGTGATGCGTTTTTCTCCGGTGATTCTGCGCGGACGCTGAGCTGGAGTGGCACTACAGTGCATGTGCCTCCACTTATATAAGCAGCAGGGCAGGAAGCAAACGTGCCGAACGTGCTGAAAGTGCCAAACGTGCCGAACGTGCTGCAGCAGGCGAGATTTTAAAAATGCTCATAAAATAAACGACGCGTCAACTGTTAAATTAGTCGTCGACTATTTTTTTGTCGACGTCGTCGTGACGCGTCGACTGGTCGTGGCAGCCCTATTGGTAATATCTCAAACTTTGAAAGAACTTCCCACACAAAATCTACAAATTTTATCCTCAACACAAAAATTTTATTTGCACACTTTCTGAGGGAAGTATTGGGCCCAATCTCAATACTCGCACTTGCACACTTGCGCCCTTCAATTGTGCGTTCCCTGCCAGGGGTGCGAGTGCGTAGAGTGTCCCGATTCTCAAGTGCAGAAGCTGACCACAGCCCCATTGCAGCGTCTGCACTTCACCCAAATCTGCAGCGATGCGGACCTCAGGCACGGGTATTACCCACAAGTCATTGCTTTGGGAGAAATGGCTCAAGTTCCTTTTCTGAAAATGTGTATTTTCTAATTAAATGATTTCATTTTAGAAAGATTATTTGATGCTCTGAATGTTTTAGACAAAGCAGCAATGAAGTTAAATTTATTTCAAATAATTGCTTTGTTGTTTGAAAGTTGTTAATAAAGGTTTTTTCACATTGCATGATTTTTAAACCTCCTACTGTTCTATCCGGTGACCCCTCCAATAAAGGTGATTGTTGAGCATGGTTGATGGTTTATCCCTTCGGGTCCACGTGGCGGGGTGAGGAGTGAGCACCACCTCACCGCTGCCACGTGGACCTCAAGTGACAAACCATCAGCCCTGCTCAATGGTCACCATTTCTGGAGCGGTCACAAAATAGGACAGTGGGAGGGTTAAAAAGAATGTTTGTATTGCAATGCTGCTCATAAGTATTTGAACACCTGAGACAATCGGTGTTAATATTTGGTTCAGAAGAGGTGGAATGTTTCTCTTAGTTCTTGACCAAGTTAGCGCACTTCAGTGGGGGTGTTGCCCAGTCCTCCACACAGATCTTTAGATCAGTCAGGTTTTGGGGCTGTCACTGACCAACACAGAATTTCAGCTCCCTCCAAATATTTTCTATTGATTTTAAGTCTGGACAGTAGCAAAGCTACTCCTGAACCTTGATATGCTTTCTCATGAAGCCACTCCTTGGTTAGCCTGGCTCTGTGCTTCAGGCCATTGTCATGTTGCAAAACCCAGGCAAGCCCATCTTCAATGCTCTGACTGACGGAAGGAGGTTGTTGCTCATGGCCCCATTCATCTACTTAATGCAGTGCAGTCGTCCTGTCCCCTTCTGTTAGCTTGGCTGACCAGTCCTTGGAAGCAATCCGTTTAGCAGAGTAACATCACAAAACCAGAGGACAGGAAAATTGTGTTATTTTCTTTATTGTTTTGCTGCGCAGACTTCTGCATCACCCACACAACTCTTTTCTCAGTGAAAACATCAGCTTTTATACATCTCCCTAATTGCGATAAACTGTCACCTAAAACCTCAACACTAAATAGAAAAGCTAATAAATATATACAATCATAGTTACTTTAAAATATGTACACTCCACATTCATCTCTATAAATAAGCAGTGCTTATCATACATCAATACTTCCCACTATATTAAAATAACCCAATCAATCTTCCAATCCTCCTCTTGGTAAAATCCCTCTGGAACATATAAAAGATCCATACGCCCTCGAGGACTATTTTGCTCACACCTACTGGCAGGAAACAGGAAAGGTAAGCACACACCCACAAAAGAAATGTTTGTTCCACAGCCATTTCCTTGTTCAGTTCTTCATATCAATAAATACCTTACTTTCCACTTTACAGGGTCACCTGCTAATCAGTATACAAATGAATACAGTTCAATACCTCATGAATGTGTTTCATTCCAATTATAAGTACACGATCAGCAGATCTGCCAAGTGTTTACAGTGGTGTGAAAAACTATTTGCCCCCTTCCTGATTTCATATTATTTTGTATGTTTGTCACACAAAATGTTTCTGATCATCAAACACATTTAACCATTAGTCAGAGATAACACAAGTAAACACAAAATACAGTTTTGAAATGATGGTTTTTATTATTTAGGGAGAGAACAAAATCCAAACCTACATTAACCTGTGTGAAAAAGTAATTGCCCCTGAACCCAATAACTGCAATCAAGTGTTTGTGATAACTTGCTACGAGTCTTTTACAGCACTCTGGAGGAATTTTGGCCCACTCATCTTTGCAGAATTGTTGTAATTCAGCTTTATTTGAGGGTTTTCTAGCATGAACCGCCTTTTTAAGGTCATGCCATAGCATCTCAATAGGATTCAGGTCAGGACTTTGACTAGGCCACACCAAAGTCTTCATTTTGTTGTTCTTCGGCCATTCAGAGGTGGATTTGCTGGAGTGTTTTGGGTCATTGTCCTGCTGCAGCACCCAAGATCGCTTCAGCTTTAGTTGACGAACAGATGGCCGGACATTCTCCTTCAGGATGTTTTGGTAGACAGTAGAATTCATGTTCCATTTATCACAGCAAGCCTTCCAGTTCCTGAAGCAGCAAAACAACCCCAGACCATCACACTACCACCACCATATTTTACTGTTGGTATGATGTTCTTTGTCTGAAATGCTGTGTTACTTCAACGGCAGATGTAACGAGACATTTGCCTTCCAAAAAGTTCAACTTTTGTCTCACCAGTCCACAAGGTATTTTCCCAAAAGTCTTGGCAATCATTGAAATGTTTCTTAGCAAAATTGAGACGAGCCCTAATGTTCTTTTTGCTTAACAGTGGTTTGCGTCTTGGAAATCAGCCATGCAGGCCATTTCTGCCCAGTCTCTTTCTTATGGTGGAGTCGTGAACACTCAATTGAGGCAAGTGAGGCCTGCAGATCTTTAGAAGTTGTCCTGGGGTCTTTTGTGACCTCTCGGGTGAGTTGTCTCTGCGCTCTTGGGGTAATTTTGGTCGGCCGCCCACTCCTGGGAAGGTTCACCACTGTTCCATGTTGTTGCCATTTGTGGTTAATGGCTCTCACTGTAGTTCGCTGGAGTCCCAAAGCTTTAGAAATGGCTTTATAAAATAAAAAAAGAAAAAGAAATGGCTTTATAACCTTTACCAGACTGATCGATCTAAATTACTTTTGTTCTAATTTGTTCTTGAATTTCTTTGGATCTTGGCATGATGTCTAGCTTTTGAGGTGCTTTTGGTCTACTTCTCTGTGTCAGCAGCTCATATTTAAGTAATTTCTTGATTGAAACAGGTGTGGCAGTAATCAGGCTTGGGGGTGGCTACAGAAATTGAACTCAGGTGTGGAACACCACAGTTGGGTTATTTTTTAACAATTACTTTTTCACACAGGGCAATGTAGGTTTGGACTTAGTTCTCTCCCTAAATAATAAAAACCATCATTTCAAAACTGCATTTTGTGTTTATTTGTGTTATTTTTGACTAATGGTTAAATGTGTTTGATGATCTGAAACATTTTGTGTGACAAACATGCAAAAGAATAAGAAATCAGGAAGGGGGCAAATAGTTTTTCACACCACTGTAGGTGTGGCAGTCATCCACTGTCACATCTCCTCCCCCCTTACCCAAGGTTACAATACCTCAATCCTCATGTACACAGGATAGAGAGTCTGCCACAACGTTGGCCTTTCCAGCAAGGTATTGGACCATGAAATCATACGGCTGCAGAGACAGGTACTGTCCAGTAAGGTGTGTGTTCGAGTCTTTCATCCTCTTCAGCCACTGCAAAGCCCTGTGATCAGTCTCCAAAACAAAGTGACGTCTCAACAGGTAATATTTCAGAGCAGTAATCACCCATTTCATAGCCAAACACTCTTTCTCCACTGTAGAGAATCTCGTCTCACGATCCAGCAACTTACAACTCCGGAAGAGCAATGGCCGTCTAACACAGTCCACTTCCTGTAGAAGGACTGCGCCAAGACCGACACCTGAAGCATCCATCTGCAGAACAAAGGGAAGGTCAAAATTGGGAGTATGGAGAACAGATTGACTTGTGATGGCAGTCTTGAGGTCCTTAAAGGTTCTCTCACAGTCTCCAGTCCACTTCACCCTGGTTGGTGCCGAAGCTCTGGTGAGGTCAGTGAGAGCAGCTGCCCTCTCAGCAAAATGAGGGATAAACTTGCTGTACCATCCCACAAGCCCTAGAAAAGCTTGCACCTTCTTCTTGGTGGTGGGCTCCGGGTAGGAAGAAATGGCATCCACCTTTTCCGCAAGTGGTTTGATTAGCCCCTGGCTGACCACATGACCTAGGTGTTCCACCTGGGATTGAGCCAAAGCACACTTGCCTGGGTTGATAGTCAGTCCAGCACCTTTTATCTTTTCCAGAACCTGACCAAAACGAAAAGCATGGTCCTCCCAAGTCTGACTGAAGATAACAACATCTAAATATGCTGCTGCAAACCCTGTCATGTCTCTCAGTAAATGTTCCATAAGTCTCTGAAATGTCGCTGGTGCCCCCTGGAGACCAAATGGCATAACTTTGAACTGGTACATGCCTAAAGGAGTCATAAATGCTGTCAGTTCTTCGGCCTCAGGCACCAGAGCCAACTGCCAGTACCCCTTACGCAAGTCAAGGATGGTAATACAAGTTGAGTTGCCAACTCTCTCCAACAAATCATCTCTGCGTGGCATTGGGTATGACTGACACTTTGACACAGAGTTAAGGTATCTCAAATCAATACAAAATCTCAGTGACCCATCCTTTTTTGGAACCAGCAATACCGGACTGCACCACTCACTTCTTGAATGTTCATTGATTCTCATCTGCAACATCGGTGTAACCTCTTTCTTCAGCTTAGGCAGCAAACGTTCCAGAATCCTTTAACACTTACGGCGAGGAACCGCATGCTCTGTCAGATGAACTTTATGTTGAACCAGATTGGTAAATCCTGGTGTTTCCTGAAACATTCCAGAGTCAAGTAGAGTCAGTATTTCCTTTTGCTGGTCTGACTACAGATGTGACAAACTTACAGGACTGTAGTCAGAGTTCTCCATTGGAAACTTTTGCTCTCCATCCTCTTCCTCCATTACTGGGCAAACAAAGAGATGTTGTTGGTGTGGCTGCTGACCAGATGAGACCTGGAACTCTTTCAACAAGTTAACATGAAAACACTGAAACTTCTTTCTTTCAGGCATGTGTAGATTTAGCTTATTTAGTTGTTTATAATCTTATATAAATTAGTCGGGGCACCACCAGTTTTGTGGAACTGGACCATTGGATTTAATATCTACCTCTGCTCATATTAATCAGTCTCATAGTTAACACCGCAAGTTAATCTTAAAGCTGAATTCTTGTCAGAATGTGTCGCCTGTTCTCGAGATCGCTAGACAATGATCAGGCATAATTTTAAGTTTTGTGGATTTATTACAAACATCAGTTGAGACATGACAAAAAGGACCAAACACAGCTTATCGTTTCATGCATAGAATTAAGACAATTGTTAACTCAAAGCTTTATGGCAGTGATATGAAATACTGATCTGTAATAAAGTGGAAATTTGCTAAGTGAGGGGTGCGTGCGTGCGTGTGTGTGCGTGCGTGCGTGCGTGCGTGCGTGTGTGTGTGTGTGTGTGTGTGTGTGTGTGTGTGTGTGTGTGTGTGTGTGTGTGTGTGTGTGTGTGTGTGTGTGTGTGTGCGTGGGAATGCAAGAGGGGGTGTGTGTTCAGGTGGTTGAGTGGATGCATCGAGAGTTGGTTTGTGTGTGTGCGTGGTAGCAGAGAAAAGAGGATAAATCTTCAGAGCTAAACGTGAATGTGGATCGAAATAAAACACGCCATAAAAGAAAATGTAATAATCTGAATTCACGAATCGGTTTATAACAGAAAAGATCAGCCAGTTGGAAATGTTTTCACAGACCTGCTTTCCGTCGCCGGAAGGGTAGCCAGTGGCTGCAACAGCCCGGGGTCCTGGCTCGTACCAAGGCCTTTTTGGATAAAATGGTGCTGGCTCCCTGGTCGGTTGACGCCGGTCATGGAAGGGAGTATGTGGCCCTCCTCAATCGTGGCTTGACCTTTCAATTCCTCCAGCTGCATCAAAAGTGGAATTCAGAGAAACTGTTCCAAATTGGGTTTAACTCTTAATGCGAGGACTTGACCGGGCCCCGCCAACTTCCGGTTTCACATAGAATGTCAAAACAAAACAAAACGGTGCTCTGAGTTTACTGTAACTTTTGAGAGCTAATGGTTTAACAACTTTTATGAGCGTCGATTATCTTTTGCTGGGCCCAGATGGAAAAGCCCAGCAGAGGTTTGCTTAATGCATCTTTCTTCTTTTTTCTGCAAAAATGAAGTCTGAGCTTCTGGTTTTATCAACTTTCGTTTTGTCACACCCACATGTATTTCACTCCTTACCCACTTGATTACATTGTGTCTCTTTCACATAACCTCTGCCTTTCCAGCAATGACAGATTGATGATTACAAATTACCAAAGTTGTTCCAGATGGGGGTCAAAGTATTACTTTAAACAGACAAGAACTAAATTTATGTCTTAAAACTAGACAGTTTTACCATTAGCATGAATTTTAACTGGAGAAACACAAATTGACAGAGATTTAACATAAAAGAAAACACAAAACAGTTTAGGTTTGTGACTGATACGATTTTCAACTTAGAGCACCTTGATTTCTATTTTAAGGGTAAACAACCTAAACACCATCTTTGATTGTAGATAAACAGGAATGCCAGGTTTATAAAGACTCAAGTCATGAAGCTCCCAGGAGGACATTAAGGGAAGCTTTACAACTTCCCCCATCTTGAGAAAAGGGTCAGTTTGAGAGTTGATGTAAAACAGGCCGGTTTCTGATATTTCTTGCGCCTCCTAATTGGCACAGAAGGGGGACCAGTCAAACTGGTGCAATTTACGATCCTGGGAGAGAATCGTAGAAGGTAACTGTTGGGTAATTTTATTTATCCAAGCTTACCTCAAAGAAAGTCCAACACACACAAGGGGGTTGGAGATATTAGGTTTTAGGTTATCAATACCATTTACCAATGAACAACAATAATCAACAACCAGACTTTGCAAAATCAGAGAGAATGACACCAATGGGATGTCTATTCGGTCTCTCGACGAGCAGAAGCTCTCAAAAAGGTTTAATTCCAAAGTAACATAGCACACACACATTAAAGGTAAACACACCCTCCTCCTTCACAGAAAGCAAACTTTCCCAGGTTCTTGGTATAACAGAGAAACGCTCCGTCTGGACTTCACTAGGGAGCTTTTTGTGATAACAGAACTTCGGACTTACAAGGTCGAACTTCCCTGCCAGAGCCACAGAACAATAACAAAATATGAACAAGGAATGAATCTTCGTTTGAATTAAAAAACACCAGATGGTACCCAGACAAAATCATTTTCCATGCATCTAATACTGGTTTTACCCAACAGTAACCAGAATGCTGAAAATGCAGGCCAGTTTCAAATTTCCCTTTTTGTTTTTCTTCTGCTAAATGTGAGAGGAAAAACTTAGTGAAAATTGTTATGTTCTTCTTCGTGTGAATCCAAACAAAGTTAATCTGAGGATATAAAATGTGGATTTCTGCTACTTATTCCCCCCGTTGGAGATATTTTCATATTAAAGATGGGGAATATTTCCACAACGTTGATAATCCACATTTGTAGATCAGGTTCCTACCGTTAGTAAGATATGGTAAGGTATAACACTCCTGCGACGCCCTCGACCTCATTGAAAAAACAAAGATACTCCTTTCCGGTGTGGGCTCCTTCTCTGGGCGTCCTCCTAAGGAGATGAACACACTTGGACAGCAACCTGATTGAAGCACTTTTATTGAAGAGTCAGTCGTACTTCTGGGCAGCATGCTGCCTAGGTACAGAAAATACATTTCCTTGGATGCTTTTGTGTGCTTCTAATCTAATACCGAGGAGAAAAAACAAAGAAAAGGATAAGAAGCTTCTTCCATATGTGTGAAGTTTGTTTGGGAATAAATGTGGGTAACTTAAATAGATCGAGGTAGATCTGCTGGTTTGTCTACTACTAAAATTCCAATTTTCTAATATGTGGATAATCATGCACTAACTAGGTGATCAATACGTCAATTCCAACATTACCGGAGTGCTGGTCTCATCTGTATACTTATCATTTAATTCTGTTTCCTCTTCAAAGGTAACCAATGGTGGGATTGAGCAAAGTTAGCTAAAGGTTTTACGTTTCCTCAATTGAGTGATGTGTTTGGTACATTTGTGAAGCTGTCCTTGTAGACCTTTGGTCTTTTGCAAGAAGAGGGAGAAAAACAAGTAATGGCAAAGACTAGGATGTAGCCTAATACTATCGCGCATACTGGAAGACTTTCAGCTGTATTGTTAAAAAAAATTCCTATGGCAGAAGTGGTGTATGTCCCGCGCACGTGTACACCTACATAGGTTAGGGGCCAAATTAAAACCAGGATTACTGTGCTCAAAATGTCTTGAACCATAGCAAGTGAAGAAGAGAAGAGGGAAAAGTAGAATTTATGAGCTGAGTGGAGCCAGTCACTTTCACATAGAGTTTTCACGCCTTGAGTTAGTGAGAGACACGAGATAGCCGTTAATGAGCCGTGTTGATTGGTTATTTCATTCAGTCACAAAGTCATAATATCATCATGCAGAGTAGCCAGCTCATTTTCTGTAAAGGTTATGACAGTTATTTTGGTTTCTTTTACCAAATTGGTGTACTTGGTTTCATTTTTAGGGTTTATTGAAGTCTGAATATAACCCTTTTGCTGATTTAAGCTTGCTGTTCGTTTACTTCATCTAATCTTCTTTTATTCTGTTTCCTGATTAGCTGTTTCATTGAACCTAGTGGGAGCTTATTGGATAGTGGAGCTTGTTGTGTAGGGTTTACTGGTTGAAGTGGGTAGCAAACCAGGCATCCTCGGATGTAATTCTGTACATCTTTCCGCATTTCTGGCCAACATGCAACTTGTCATAATGCATTGAATGTTGCTTCCTCACCTTGGTGTCATGCATACGATGACCCCCCTGTGGGTAAGAGGCACAACGAAAGTGGGTAAAGGGTATGCATCGGAAACATGCACCAGGATACCGTTGCTCATCTTCAAGAAAGAACGTTCCTTGAAAAGCGCATTAAGTCTTCATCCATCGTCTGATGGGGCAGCGCAATTAGGGTTGGATAGGTAGCCAATAATTCTACTAACGGCTGGATCCATGGACTGGAGGTCTATCCGATTCTTGTCTGACAGGCAGGGCTCCACCGTAACAGCGTCAGCTGTTTGCTGTGGAGGATCTAAATCTTGGGTAGTGACTTGTGCCCGAGTTACCACCAGAAAGTTTTTAATGGGAGCTTGCATGGTAGGATGCTGATTGATAGCAACCTGTTCTGCATCTGTCCCAAGTGGCAACATGACATCACTCACCTGAGTTTCGTGGATAGTCACCCCATTATCTACATGATAACGCTGTTCAGGGGTTGATGGTTCCCAACTACAGAGGTAGTTTTCCTCTTGGGTGCGCAAGGTCAAAACGGGCTCATTAGTCTCAACGCTTCATGCGTTAATGCATTCTCGAGGGTTAAGGGCACGTAGAGTTTCTTGCCCCCCCCCCCCCCCCCTTCTCTGTGAATTTGCAGACAAACTTTTGAACAGGGGACTCAACATGACTCATTTCCTTCACTTTCTCAGATGCTCAGTGATCTGACTCCAGCTGGCAGGGTGGCGTTGGAGTTGTCTTCCTCTGAGGGGTGTGTAATAGGAGGTGGAGACACTGAGATTGCATTCACATCTTTTGGACTGGAAGTCCTCTCCTCGACCAGCTGCATGGGATGAGTCATTTCCTCAACCATCAGTGTGGGAGGAGTCACTACAGTTGAGGCCGCATCTTTTCTCTGAGGGGTCGGGGCTTCCAGCAAGAGTGGATCAGGTGAACAAGTTAAAACAGAAAGCATGTCCACCTTCTTTTTGTCTTTCCTTTTAATCGTGTTAAGAATCCTCTGGATGATTTCCAAGTCACCTGATTTAATGTTCATAGTTTCATCTGTTTCTTGGTCTGTATCCCTGTTCTTAGGGCTCTCCCAAGGGGGAGAGGACCTGTGGTTAGTTGGGGATCGATGCCTTGACTGAAAGGATTGCTCCTGATAAGGACGTCGGCTCTGAAACCGATAATCTGACTTACGTCTTGGGCCCTGGTTGTATCTCCGACTCCTGGTGTCTTTTTTCTGGAAAGTAGTGATTAGGCTAATCCCTTGCTTCCCAGTGCCATGGTTGACCTCTACTCTGTGGAGGGGGGTATGGTTCAGCCCATGTTTGGTTGCGAGAGGATGCCAGTGGAGGAGGTGCGTAAGTGCCCTGAGCGTTGGGACTGTAGGCCCTTCAAGATGCAGTGGAGGGTCGTTGGAAGACAACGTCAGAACACTCGTTTCTGTCTGCTTAGTTTAGGGTTTGCTGGTACTTCTGAAAGGCCCAGCATGTCCACTGTCTTAGACTTTGAATGGGTTTGGCCCGTGGATTATCAAACACTCCCAAATAATGGCTGGTGGTTGGATGCAGATTCTGGAGAAAGAGGGCTTTAAAGTTGGGGTCTTCCTCCATGTCCAGGTCATTTCTTGACCCAAAGAAAGCATCTAAGAGTCAGTAATAATATTCTAGGGGATGCTCATTCTTAGCCTGTTTGATGTTTAGAGCCAAGGGGAATCCCACTTGGGAGGCAAAACTGGAGAACTCTCTTGTGATTGCCTGAGACAAATGCTCGTGGTCTCTTTTGATGTCCTCAGGACGAATCTACTTACCTAACGACTAGAGGTCAGTTTGATGAGGTAGATTTGGTCATCTACGGTCGCAAATGGGTATTTTCTCAAACAAAACTCGATGTCCTTCAAGTAAGATTCTACATGACAGGGAACTCCTAGGCTGGGTTCGAATCAGGTAATATTTCTTGCCATTCGATCTAAATCTTTATCTGTGGGTCCGTCTGGGTTGAGGTGCTCACGTGACCTGATGTTCAAGAAAGGAGGTAATTCTCGTGGTGGAGGATACACTGAAGCACCTGTTAATCCTTCCCTTACCTTAGCAGGATCACTCTCTTCCTTCTAACCCTCACCTCCAGTAGGCGCTGGAGAATACGCAAAAAGTTTGTCTTCGGGTGGGATAAACTGAGATGTGGGATATCGCAACATTTCATTTAAGCAAATTTGTTCTTCTGATTCACGAAGCTGGGATTGTAAGTCCTGAATTGTATTGTGTTGCGCCTCTAGCGCTTTTACATGAGTTTCATATACAGCCTGGATGGCCCGTGTCTCTGTCACAGGTTCGGTCATAAGTGATTTATTTCTCTATTTTTCTTTAATGATGTCATAAAGTTGAATAGAGGTTTTGGCCAAATCGCTCGTGGCAACTTGAAGCTCTTCCTGAACCTCTGCAAGGTGTCGTTTGTAACGTGCTGTCTCTTCACGGAGTTGCTCCATCTTTTGCAAAATTTTTTGTTAATTGTTCCGAAGCCTTAGCTTATGGGCTAATTGGAATCTTCTAGAGAGCACAGCGGCTAAGCTGCTGGTGGATTTCACAGCTAATTTTTCTCAGGCTGTCTGATTCAATCCTGTGTCAATCCTGTCTGTCATAGCAGATTACAATTTCTTAGAATCCATTTGCTGGACTTCAAAGAAATATTTTGGAACGTGGTTCTGTGTAAGCTCCCGAAGGACTGCATCGAGGTCTTCGAAGGAATCGGACTCCACGACCTCAGATTTTCCCGCCATGTTTACAAGTTTAGGTTGAAAGACAAAAGACTTTCCTTCCTTTTCCTGTGGTTAGAATTAACGACAAATTTAAAATTATTAACCACTTCTAATACTTAGGCCAAAGGTTTGAGTTCATTTACATGTGGTTAGAATATTTATAGAGAGAATTTAAAAAAAAATCTTTTTCTCTCTAAAATTGCCTTTTCTAATAAAGATTAATATGAGAAAGAGTTATTTATCTTACATGCACACCTCAAAATAACAAACAAGTGATTATTATTGAGACTTTTGTGGAAGAAACCCAGCACATTTTAAACACATGCAGTGCTCAGGTTCAACCACCAGAATGCAGCAGACCCCCTACTGGGTTTCAGAGGGGAGGGGTTTCTAGTACCGCCCCCCCAAGGGTCCTGGCTGAACAGTAGAGTCAAGCTTCAGCTGAGACATCTATAGTTGGTTCAGAATTCTGTATCCAGATTTTTGACAGGGAAGAGGAAGTCAGCACACATCACTCCTGTGCTGGCCTGATTACATTGGATCCCTGTAGATTTTCAGGCTAAGTTTAAAGTTCTGTGTTATGTCTTCCAGTCTCCTTATAGTGGTGTTCCACCAAACTTGGTAGCACTAATAAAAAGACATATCCCCTTACAAACTCTATGCTTGGCTGACCTGAGGTGATCGGACTTTCTTGGTCTTGGCTCCTTCTTTCTGGAATAAGCTTCCAATCGGTATTACAGTTTTTTTTTCGATAGCTAAAACACGTTTTTCAAAACTGTACGTTTCTTTCAAAACTGCACACACAAAACCCCAAACATAACACACAAATTCCTAAACTGTGGCTTCCCTTTGCAACAAAACCCTGCCACCACATATCGTAACATGTTCCCAAAATGGAACACGTGTTTTCATTTGGTAAACACAGCCACATTTTCACATGACACACACATACCATTCATTGCTTAAACACAAGTAGCCTATGGGTAAACACTACCAAGCATGGAAAGAACACTGAAGAGCAAAACTGAAAACACAACTGTCGAAAGGGAACACAATGAATTATACACTGAATGTATGACAGTGCCCACTTTTCTCTCAGACAAACATTAGACATCACACAAATTTTGAGACAAAACATTCTATTTTTACAGTTAACACCCCCCCACCCCCACCCCCCAAGCATAATCATGGAGCATCATGCCGCTGCTCTGTGTCTGGCCAGAGGGCCTCATCAACATCAAGGGCGATGTCCTCCTGGTCCAAACAGCACTGGAAGTACCGCCTCGAGTGCCTCATGAAGCCCTGACAGGCCTCAAAGGCCACATCTCTACAAGCCTCCTCCATGGCTTGAAGCAGTGGGACCTTGCTCTGTGGATTCCTTTTGTACACCTTCCACCTCCAGGCTGAGAAAAACTCCTCAGTGGGATAGAGGAAGGGGGAATAAGGTGGAAGGTATAAAATGGAAAACCGTGGGTGGTCCTGAAACCACTCATACACCTGGGTAGCCTTGTGGAAACTTACTTTTATGCTGCAGTCCCTGGTTGCAAATTGCTCGCCAGACCCGAAAGTTTAGAGATTTGAATATTTGTGTGTTGTTGATTGAAGCTTTGAGAATTTATGTGAGAAGTGTGTGTAAACCTGAAAATTGTGTGTTGTGTTTTGACAGCAAGGTAATGTGAAATTGACATCAGAGTGTATAGGAGGAAAATCAGAGTTCTAATTTGATAAGGAAATCTTAAGTAGTGATAAATTGAGTCAAGCGATTGGGAACAGAAGTAGAGGTTGTGAAAATTGTGCCTCATTTTTGCTTTTTGAGTTTTATCAGTCGAATAAAACTGTAAATTGTCACCATAACTACGTTACGTTCAAGAGTCGTTTGAAGACTCATTTGTATCTTTAGGCTTTTATGTGACTTGATTTTATAGTTTTATGCAATTTTTTACATTTAGTTTGTTGCTTTTATGTCTGTATGTTGCTTTTTATCTCCATTTTATTGCTTTTCGTGGTTTTAGTGTATTTCATGTTCAGCGACTTGGGCTCCTGCAAAAGCAGTGGAAGGCGCTATATAAATGAAGGTTGATTGATGAAGCCCTAGTTCGACAGAGACTGGCAGTCATCTTTAGCCTCTTGGATGGAAACAGCACTGTACAAAAAAGCCAATAAAAGATGATTTTTTTCTAAAAAAAAAAAAAAAACTAAGAAATACAGAGTAAGGCACAATGTCCTGCTACAGTTCTTTACTGCCGTCTTTCAAAGCATATTCACCTCATTCATAATAGTCTGGTATTGTAATTTGGCCTCTCATTTGAGCAAAAGAAACAAGTAAACAATACAGTTACTTAACTAAGTTACTGCCTAATGTTTCTATATGTATCTGTCTATTTACGTGGTTAAAATTTGTGTAGATGCAGAGTAGTGAGCATGTCGTTCTGTACCAGAAACAAATTCCACCAATTAGTTTTGTGGTCATTAATAAATTTGAAGCTGAATCTTCCATTCTTTAACAGTTTCTCCAACAGTTGAACTATTTTCACTAAGCTGCTTGGCAATTGCTTTGTAGTTCTTTCCAGCCTGGTGAAGGTCCACAATTTTGTCTCAGGTGCCTTTTTACAGATTTTGATAGTGGCCATGGTAGTAGTTGGAGTCTGAGTGACTGTGTGGTGGACAGTGTTGGGAGTAATGCGGTACAAAAATAATTAATTACTGTAATGCATTGCTTTTTGCTGTAATGTGGTAATGTAAGGCATTACAGGTGTTGGGGTTATTAGGAGCGAACAATTCGTAAGCTTTAACTTACTTTTGGATTCTTCAATAAATTCTGTAAATATGGGAATATTTACTGATTTATTAATTAATTTATATATTCTTAGATATACGGGGCACCATTCCCCTTTAACCGGGGAAAAATTGAATCCAAAACTCTTATCAGTCTTTCTTGAAGTTCGTAGAATCCTTGGAGCAGAGACTTCTCTTCGACACAACAAAGCTACTGGAGATGAAAATCTGAATTTTATAACGTTTAATTAACAATTTGTCAAATGAATAAACAGTGGCATAAATGAATAATAACCATGTGATATAATAAAAGGATGTATATTCAAAATAATGTTCAAGGTGTTTTGTGTGTATGTATGTGTGTGTGTGTGTTTCTAAAATGGAGTCTGTATGCAAGATGGCTGACCCCTTTGTCTGGCTAAAGTGTGAGTGGCAACTTGCACTTTAACTTCCAAGGCACTTAGAATCATCAGTAACTTAACCTTAAATTCACTCAAAACATTTCAAAGGATCATGAAACAACACAAAGGATTAATCACGAATAATATCTTTTAGTTTAACCACGTGGCCAAGCAGAAAACATTTAAAGATACCAAACAATGATCAATAAGCAGTTTATTTATTCAAAATGACCCGGCGGACGTGTTTTGGGAACGAAAGAGGAAAACACGAAGCTACTTTTTAAGCAATAGCGCGGTTTTATTGCTTATTCTGGACTATAGAGGAAACGGGAGAAGAAAAGGAGAGAGAGAAATGAGTTTTCTGATCACCAGAACAGTGAAGCGTCCCTCACTGTTTTGATTTGACGGTTCTCCGTGTTTCTCCGCAGTTTGGCGTCATCCGTCGGTTTGATGCTTTCTCCGTTGTTTACCTCCACGAGTGTTTCTCCATGGGCTGGACACAAAGAGAACAAAGTTTCTTTTGTGCTGAGTTTGACAACTTACAGCGTCTCTGAGAGCTGGATGGAGCTCCGCTCGTTCCCAGTCAGGTCCTGATGGAGTTCGAGTGGCTTTGTAGCGGTTTCGTGGCTCAACTTGGGCACTTAGAGCTTCCGCGTGCTCAAGTTGTCGGAGCGTTCGACAAGCGTGTCCTTACCGCCAGGTATCCTGGGCAAAAGAACGAGGTTTCTTTGTCTCTGCTGAAGATTTATGGTCTTAGTGCGCGGGAAAAGCTCCACGGCTTCCCGCACATGCGCAGAACGTGTTTCTGGTACTAGGCGGTGACATCACCCAATGCTTCCGTGTGCAAAGCATCATGGGAAATGAAGTTTCTTGGCACTGATGTGATTATTTGCTTTCCAGAGCAATTTAAGCACAGTCATTTTGGAGAAAATCACTGCATAGTAATTTCCTCATGAGGTCAGACCCTCAACACAGGGAAAGAAAATGGTAATATTTACTCGGTACAATTGTCAATAACGCGGTAATTACAATGCATTTTTAAACCCAGAATCAAGATGTGTTCCTTAAAAATTCAAATTGCGGGAAACCCGAAGAAAGATCCAGTATCTGCATATATTACGTCATTTATGGACTCAGCTTTGCGGGCATTCTATGAGCAGAGAGGACGCAGCGGTAACGGCTCAAATACTCCAGCTGCGTCCTATACGCAGCCGCTGTTATATTCACAAAATCGCTCCACTAAAACAAAATAATTCACTTGCGATCGTTCATATCAGCGCATATTCTCTGGTATTTTGTGCTTTTCTGACGTGTTTTGCCTCAGCTGAGTTCATAATCTGTGCCCCGGTGATTTCAACTCATTACTGCTGGAGCGCCACGCATGTGAAGATCCCTTTGGCTGATAGAAAGTAGGAAGTCTAGGAAACAGTTTTTTCTGGAAGACGGAGAAAACATGCAGCATGCAGGAAGGTTAAAGAGAGAAAGGGCCGGAAATTATTCAAATAAAATCAAGAAAACAAAACAAAGCGCTTGAAAAGAAAAAAAGTAGGTAGATTTATCCCCAATACACATTTTTACCAGTGAAAAGCAATAATATATAAACATTTAACATTCATACATGTGATAGAATCAGATCTCCCCAGAAGTCAGTCCCACATCCAGGGCCGTATCAAGGCATTTGGGAACCAAGGCAAATATAGGCTTGGAGCCCCCACCACCCCACTCCCTGCTCAGTTAATATAAGATGGCAGCGTGTTGAGAGTACAGCTTGTTGTTGCTTTTATTTAATAAACAATAATTTTAAAGCACTGTTATTATATCTGACAGTTTTAACAGCAATCCTAGCTCAGACACCACATCACCATCCACATATATATCATGAGCTCACTGAGCGTCAGATTACCAGATTCATATTGAAGTTGTATTGGTAAAAGTAACTTAAAGTAATGCAAAAGTAGTGTAATGCCTTACATTTTTAAATCAGTAATATTGTAATGTAATGAATTACTTTAAAATGAGGGTAACAAGTAATAAATAATGCATTACAGTTTTGAAGTAACTTTCCCAACACTTTAACAAGCTCAGACAGGTGATACTAACTTAGATGGATAAGTGGAGTAGAGGTGGATATTGTAAAGGCAGAGTGACAAGTCTTTTAGAGCCAGAAATCTTTCAGAATGCCAGGTGTTGAAAAATGTATGTGCAGCAATGCAATACAAATACATTCTTTAAAATTAATACAATGTGATTTCCTGATTAAATTTTAAATGACGTCTCTCCCACTGGGAAAGCACCTACGATGCAAATTTCAGACCCCTCCATGATTTCTAACTGGGAGAAGTAGCAAAATTGCTGGGTGATTAAATACTTATGTTCTGAGTTAAGCCTGTTAAACTGGCAGACTCAGGAGTATGCCAGGTAGTACTTCCAAGATTAAGTCGATTAGTCACAATATCAACAAAAAATATTGAGATTTATCTATTTACAGTGGGGCAAAAAAAGTATTTAGTCAGCCACCGATTGTGCACGTTCTCCCGCTTAAAATGATGACAGAGGTCAGTAATTTACATCATAGGTACACTTCAACTATGAGAGACAGAATGTGAAAAGAAAATCCATGAATTCACTTGGCAGGATTTTTAAAGAATTTATTTGTAAATCAGGGTGGAAAATAAGTATTTGGTCACTTCAAACAAGGAAAATCTCTGGCTCTCACAGACCTGTAACGTCTTCTTTAAGAAGCGTTTCTGTCCTCCACTCGTTACCTGTATTAATGGCACCTGTTTGAACACATTATCTGTATAAAAGACACCTGTCCACAGCCTCAAACAGTCAGACTCCAAACTCCACTATGGCCAAGACCAAAGAGCTTTCGAAGGACACCAGGAAAAGAATTGTAGACCTGCACCAGACTGGGAAGAGTGAATCTACAATAGGTAAGCAGCTTGGTGTGAAAAAATCAACTGTGGGAGCAATTATCAGAAAATGGAAGACATACAAGACCACTGATAATCTCCCTCGATCTGGGGCTCCACGCAAGATCTCAGCCCATGCGGTCAAAATGATCATGAGAACGGTGAGCAAGAATCCCAGAACCACACGGGGGGACCTGGTGAATGACCTGCAGAGAGCTGGGACCACAGTAACAAAGGTCACCATCAGTAACACACTACAACGGCAGGGAATCAATTCCTGCAGTGCCAGACGTGTTCCGCTGCTGAAGCCAGTGCATGTCCAGGCCCGTCTGAAGTTTGCCAGAGAGCACATGGATGATACAGCAGAGGATTGGGAGAATGTCATGTGGTCAGATGAAACCAAAGTAGAACTTTTTGGTATAAACTCAACTCGTCGTGTTTGGAGGAAGAAGAATACTCAGTTGCATCCCAAGAACACCATACATACTGTGAAGCATGGGGGTGGGAACATCATGCTTTGGGGTTGTTTTTCTGCTAAGGGGACAGGACGACTGATCTGTGTGAAGGACAGAATGAATGGGGCCATGTATCGTGAGATTCTGAGCCAAAACCTCCTTCCATCAGTGAGAGCTTTGAAGATGAAATGTGGCTGGGTCTTCCAACACGACAATGATCCCAAACACTCCGCCCGGGCAACAAAGGAGTGGCTCCGTAAGAAGCATTTGAAAGTCCTGGAGTGGCCTAGCCAGTCTCCAGACCTCAACCCCATAGAAAATCTGTGGAGGGAGTTGAAAGTCCGTGTTGCTCGGCGACAGCCCCAAAACATCACTGTTCTCGAGAAGATCTGCATGGAGGAATGGGCCAAATACCAGCTACTGTGTGTGCAAACCTGGTAAAGACCTATAGTAATCGTTTGACCTCTGTTATTGCCAACAAAGGTTATGTTACAAAGTATTGAGTAGAATTTTTGTTATTGACCAAATACTTATTTTCCACCCTGATTTACAAATAAATTCTTTAAAAATCCTGCCATGTGAATTCATGGATTTTTTTTCATATTCTGTCTCTCACAGTTGAAGTGTACCTATGATGTAAATTACTGACCTCTGTCATCATTTTAAGTGGGAGAACTTGCACAATCGGTGGCTGACTAAATACTTTTTTGCCCCACTGTATTTAATAATAGTTAGCCTCAGTAACAACACCCACACATTGATTTTGCACTCATTGTAGAACTGAATGTGTTTTGATAAGTCTGTAATGATCTGCTCTCATTCATAGACCAGCGGTGTCCAAATCTAATTCTTGAAAGAGCTTTACATGTGTCTCTGCTTCAAAACACCTGTGTTTAATCAATCAGTGATTAAAAGGCTTTTGCAGAACATGATGACCACAGAACATACTTGAACTATGAATTCTGGTGTGATGCAGCAGAGAAACATGCAGGGTAGTGACCTACTGAACCAGGATTGGACACTGCTGCTGTAGAAAGTGGTAAATGAGTCATTTTTATTTGACTGGACCTCAGTGCAGCATTTACCTCATTATATTTCTAAATCCCCTCTGGGGACAGATATTTTTAATTAAAGTTAGAAAATTCAGTATAGCGCCAAATCACGACAAGAGTCATCTCAAGGCCACAAAGTAAACATTCCAATTGAGTTCAGTTAATTTGGTCAGATAAAAGTTCCCATTGTAAGGAAAGCCAGCAGATTGCATCAAGTCATCAGTCAGAGACTTTACAGCAACCCTCATACTAAGCAACCACGCAGCGACAGCGGAGAGGAAAACTCCTTAACAGGAACTAACTACCAGCAAATGTTCAGTGGTTGGCAGTAATGTGCTAGCCGATGGCTCCTTCCAGGAGGCTTTAACGCCTCAGCAGAATGCCAGTGTAGCTTGTTCTGGGGAGAAAACATTATGTTAAAAGCTGAAATAACAAGAAATAATGCAATTGGAGAGTAGTGATAGAAGAAAGTAGTTGAGTGTTGAAAGTGGTCAGTGTGTCCTCCAGCAGTCTAAGCCTATAGCAGCATAACTACAGAGATAACTCTGGATAACCTAGCCTTTTAGATGGAGGCATGTTGGAGGCAGGGCAAGGGAGAGCCGTCTTTACCGACTGTACACTCCACCTCCCTCTACTCACCCACTCGTCTAACAACCTGGCGTCAAGAATTTAACCATAAATTCTATGCTTCTATAGATTTTGTCCTTGTTCCTCTGGGATTCATCCTAAGACCAAGTTTTTTTTTTACCTTTTACAAGATTCCCCCATGCTTCCTAGTCTTAACTAAAACAGAATTTATTTTCACTGCTATGCAGACAATTCACAGATGAATTTGTGCCCTGAGGACCCAACATCTTTAGTGATCCTAATCTGTGCCTATAGTGCATTCCCTCCTAAAGATTTCAGAGTCAAAGACACGTTACTACTGGGCTTTATTGTGTGTAATGGATTGACATTTTGACCACCTTTGAATTTTCCTAAAGTTTTTAATTTAGTTTTATTTTTCATGCACTTAATGTTGCCCTTCCCATTGTAATTCCTTTCATTTTGATCTGCTTTGACCATTAGCGGTTTGAACTGTGGTGGGCTGCATTGTTGTCTTAGTTGTGTTTTGTAAATAAAGTTGATAAGATTTAGTTTAACATGAATGTTTATTTGCACGATACAGCATCTGAGTGTCTCACGGTTGCTCTTGTTGTGTTCAGATTGTACGACTGGATCGCACCATGGAGCAGATCGTATTTCCAGTCCCTAACATCTGCGAGTTTCTCACTCAAGAGTCCAAATTGCGTGTCTACTACACCACAGAGCGGGATGAACAAGGCAGTAAGATCAATGACTTCTTCCTGCGCTCTGAGGACCTCTTCAATGAGATGAATTGGCAGAAGAAGCTGCGAGGTTCTCAAGAGGCTACTGGTAACACAAACACCGTTCCCTGTACGTTCTACTCCTCAGCTTTTTATATCCTACTGCCTGTTTTATACTTCCTCCTTTTGCATCCCTCCTGGCCCTTTGCATTTTTGTTGCCATGGATTTACCAATAAATTCCCTTTCCTCGTACTCTACTGTGGGTAGAGAAATGCTTAGGTGTGTTTTATTAAAAACAATAAAGCACAGTTGATGGCAAACTGTGGTTTCTGCTTTTGAAAACATTATAATTGACCAGCTCAGCCACATCCAATGATGGTTTTGTTTACCCCTCCAATATCGCATAAACTTAAATATATTAGAACTTCTAATAGATTTAACTGCAAATTTTACTCAAACCCATTAGACGATTTTATGTTAACTGTACATTTGACAGCAGATGAGCTAAACTGCTGCATCAAAATACGTCATCTGGTGAAAATCAAATTGTGTCACTGCTAACGGAGACCATGGACGTAATTTTCACTTTAGAAGTGGGGGGGACACGGGGGCTATCTTTACAGTATGCTCTAATGGGAAACAGGCTTCAACACAAACAGTTGTTTTCCGCTTGGTCCTAGAGCTCAACCAGTGTCAATTTAATATAGCGTAATATTGTTTTTGGATGGTAAGAAGTGCAGGGGTCAAAACTTGACTTTGGAAAAAGTGGGGGGGGGGGGGACATGTCCCCCCTGTACCCCCCCAAAGTTACGTCCATGACGGAGACTGTAACTGCCACCACCCGAACTTTTACGTGAAGCATAAATCTAGAATTTGGTAGATTCCAGTTAACAGCTGAGCATTATACAGTAGCTTTATAAATATTATTGCAGAAACCAGATAAAATTGTAATAGTTGCAGCTTTTTGAGTAAAGCTATAAAATCCTCATTTCTGAGGAGAAAATTATATTTTTTATTGTTCCTATATAGCAAATACACAAGTACTGTAAAAAGAGTCTGATCAAACGTTACAGCAGGATGAAAAATCAGCCCTAAAGAGAATGCTGTCAGAAACAAACAGTAAATAAAGCCATTGTTAAAGCTTGTATCTTTATGAACAGCATTTGTGAGAGCATTACCAAAATATCTCCAAATCTTAGCTATTTCTTTGTGACTTGCAAAACACCATTTTCTCTCTGTTGACTGCTCTCAGTCAGTCAGTCTCACACGCTCAGTTTAGTTTCCACGAGTAAGAAGCGTGAAAATGGGTGACAACTCTGGGAGGGGTTGATAACCGCACGGCAGAACAAAAACAAAAAGCTGGTTGAATGTTGCAGTTTAACCAGTTATGATGGGCCCCATCGATCCAGTCATGAATAAAACACATCACAAAAGCACGATACTTACCAATTTGCATATTGTCTCACAACTCTGTTGCTAACTCGTGGTCGACATTCGTGGCTCTGTGAGATGCTGACTTGTGATCTTTAAATCACAAGTCAGCATCTCTTCCATCCCTCTCTAAGCAGAGGCTGTCTGATTGATCGCTCTGTCGGTGAAATCTAACCTTACAGTAAAATATGATCTGTAAATCAAAATGATGTTTTAGGATAAATTAAAACGCTTCTGGACAGAAAATCAAAAGCAAGTTGCTTTTAAATTTTAAAATGTAAATAAATATCAAGAAAGGACAATACATACGATTAAATAAGGTTAACGTGTAGATCAACAAAGACAAAGATTGACTCAACAACACAATGTTGTTGTAGTTTTTTTGTTTAACAGCCCAAATAATCTTTATTTTATTTTACTTTTAAAAACACAAACTATTTAGAATTTGTAAGAGTCCGTGTTTTAAAGGGGTACACTTTCTATATTGTAAACCCTGGAGGGATGCAAGAGGATGAGTCAAGTAAATACATCCATATTTATCAGGTGGGCAAAAAAAAAAAAACCGATCCATCTAGTTCAAAACTCTTTTGTCTGATTTAATGCTAGTTTTCTAGATTCACCATATTGTTCTAAATATTTTCATTCCAATGCTCTACCCATCTTTGTACGGACTCCTGAACACTATAACACTCGCAGAATGCAGTTCCTGCTTCCTTTAAAAAGGATGAGCGGCCACCACAAAGTCCAGGCTGCAAGCTGAGGGACTAATGTACGTGGGACTCCCCGAAGTGAGAGGCTATGAAGGTGAACAGAAACAATTCAGATAGCACAAGTCCAGGAGAGTTGAAAGAAAATTGCTCTCAGAAATGAAGATTTTAGTTGGATCGTGAAAAAAAAAGTGCCATCTGCATGGAAAATATGGACCAATCAACCTGATTCACTTGGAATGAAGTTGGGGAAAAATGAAAGGAAGAACCATATTTTTAAAACTCATTGTTAAAATTAGTTCCTCTCAAAGATGGGGAAATATGTGGAGGAAATTTTCATAGAATTAAATTAAAGGGTTTTGAACTAACTGAATCCTAAAATATTGCCCACATCATATATGTAATTAAGTGTGTGTGAACGTGTGAATGTAAATACTACTGTCATATATTTGTTAATTGATAAAATATGTTGTTCAGTGATGATACTCAGGAAAGAATGATGGCAGCCATGTTTAAAGTGATACACATTAGGTTGTTTGCAAACAAAATAATAGATATTGCTAAAGGAGCTTTGTGTTTTCCATTCTCTTTCTTTACAAACTAAAGACAAACCCCAAATTGATCGTTTTCTAGCAGGAAAGCAATTGTTCACATAAGATTTTGTCTAAATTTTATTGAAATTATTTAAGTAAGTGAAGCGCTTTTCTTTTCTTTGATAGGTGCTATAAAAATGGTCCTTACTTACTTGAAAATGTTTGTTCAGCAGACAGAATAGAGAAATCCTACTGTTCCCTGTTTATATTAGATTAAATTAAATAGCAGTTCAGAAATTTCCTTTTTTAGGTTCTTTTTGACACCCCAACTTAGTCTTTCTATGGCCATTGTAATATACAATAACTCTTTGATGACTTTATTATTATTATTATTATTATTATGAGCTACTACAGCAATCAATTTCCCTCTGGGATCAGTAAAGTATTTTTGAATTGAATTGAATTCTCAGCTTTTTGTTTGTTAAAGCACTTTTTGTGTTTTGTCCAATGGTCAGGTCTGAGGGGCGTTGCATGACTGCGATGAGAACACACGTGAAAAAAATCCTCCTGTTTCCTATGTGAATGAATCGGCACGGCGTGACGCCATACTGTTCCGCTCCTGCTAACCACTTGACATGAATGTAGTGACTTCTGTTGCTAAAAGTTCCCGTCCATAGTTCTGCTTTTCTAATGAAAAGCTGGGCTCAAAGTAGTATTAGCCACAAAACATGTCTCCTGACCGAGATCTGTAGGCTGTGGCTGATGCTCCCGTTTTGGACGTTTTTGTTGTGTGGACATAAAACCACCAGCACTCCGAACCTTGATAATAAGCTCCATACTGTTTAGGGGTAGAATAAGGTTTTTACTGTAGTAACCTTTAAAGCTCTCATTCACAAAAAAATCATCTTTTTCTTTCTGAAATGCGACCTGTCACTCCGGGTTGCAGGTTGAATGTGAACACTTTCTTCAACTCTTAATGAATGCATTAGCTGCAGAAAGGAAATAGACAGGAAAACGATTGGGTAAGAAAAATCCAGTCTCTTCTACACCACAGGAAAAATTAGTATTCATGGACTCGCCCACCTTGGCTCGCGAATGAGGAAGGCTGTGCTCATTTAGCAACCAGGAGAGAGCAGAGCATGCCTTTGCTAGTAGAAGCTAGTCATTAGCATTAGCAAAATGCTCACAGATCTTTATTACATCAGGTGTGTGTGTGTATGCGTGCATGTGTGCTCGCACCTGTGCACATATGCATAACCGTGTCTATACTGAAAACAATTGTGACATTTGATCTTTCATCTAGATCTTCTGTTATCATTTATACTGCTTGAGTTGATTAAATCAACAACAAAACTACCAAAAAGTTCATTTGGGTTTTGTCTTTCCCCCAAATTTGCTAAAATGTGAAAACGGATCTCAGCCAGAACTTTAGTGTTTGAGACTATTTTCTGTAAGGCTTGCAACTATGAAACGTTCTGTCATGTTTCTTGCACTACTGATTAACAGATTAAGACCACTTAAAAAAATGGACAAAAATTTGATTTTGTTAGTTGAAATAGTGCTTCAACATGCAAAAAGAATAAACGAGAGTGAGAAAGGTAGAAGTAGCTGTAAAACTGTTTGTTTTAGCTTAAGCTTTGTTTTCAATAAATCACTGCTCAGAAAATGTTTCGTCCCACTCCCATTTCTTCTTGTTACATGCTGAAGCTCATCTAGCAATGCAAAATAAGGGTTTTAAATGGTCTTAATCTTTTGATTGGGACTGTATATGTGGTTGTCTATTAAACGGCTGTGTGTTTATTTTATATCTGAATCAATGAAGAGACACTTGATGAAGCAGCAGCTCCGTGGAACAGAAGAGCTTGATGGTTGTTGATTTGTTTAACACTCTGTTTTCCAGCCCAGCCCGTCCTGTACTGGTGCTCCAGGAACATGTCCTTCTGGAGTAGCATCTCCTTCAACCTGGCTGTTCTCATGAACCTCCTTGTGGCTTTCTTCTACCCACTGGAAGGGTTTCGTGGAGGTTGGTCTTCATCATTTTTGTCTTTTTGTTTTTTTTAATCTCATTACCCACAAAGAGGTTAACGTGTGGTGTAGAGCCCAGTAGTGGGGCTGTTTTCCCACGGGTCACTCGTGTCAATGCATATCTCGTGGAGACCAGAGTGGTCATAAGACTGCTGCAGGATGAAGCGAGTAGCTCAAAAAAGACTGCAGTTCGAGATTTTTGGTTGGACAGAGTACAACTGAGCTTGGTAATAAAATTTAGACTGGAGAGTTGAAAACTAAAAGTACAGCAGATCGGATATATGAAAAAGCTTGTCCTGAAATGCAACGTTCTTTGCTTATAAGTGTTCCTCAGTGTAACTTGCGTCTTTTTTCAATCTATTATTGTGGGTGGAGCAAATGTGGTGGGGGAATAGGCTTGTGATGGAAACGGCCTGTGGGAGAAGGCAGTGATGGTAAGAAATTTAATGGGTGCAAGTGGGATTAAAAAATTGCCTCATGTAGGGCTTTAATGGTGCTCATCCATTGATGCATGTTTGTTATAAAATCTGGAAAATATGTGGAAAATTCATAGCTAACCTTCACTAAGTCCCCGTTATAACTAAATGCAGACCTTGTGTCATCTAAAACAAACTTAGATGAAAAACACCACTTTTAGGCAGAATGTCGTCTAGTTATAGCTTAGTTGCATTTTCAGCCAAATGGTTCCTGGGGTTCACACACTTGCTTCATAATAGACCACGATACTCTGATACTCGTGCATGCTCTAAAAGTGAGATTGTTTTGATTTAGTAAGCGCGCATGACATATTCAGGTGGTCTCGTTCACCTAGTCTCTTAAATCATGGAAAACAACAGATCTTTTTGAATGTGAGCTGCAAGCACGTTTTTAATGCACTGTGGTGAGCACAGTGTGTGTCTGATACTCTGTTACTGTGCAAGAAATGGGAGTGAGTTGCACAAACGAAAACTGCTGAGTTCAGGGGTGGAGCAGGAGATGTACAATATGATAGCTGACCACAGCTGAAAGGTTCATGTATAAAAGCTCCTGAGCGGATAACAGCATCACAGTTCCTAATTTTAAAATGGGTTTTAACGGTGTTTAACAATATTTATTTCAGAGCATCTGGAATGTCTGATCGGACCACAAAGAGTGAGGCTCATTATTAGTGCATCACAACTTTGTAACTTTAACACAGCACTGTACTACTGGTGGAGCCTCTTAGCCTGGCCTGCCTGCCTGTTTAATTCTACATAGAGAATTAGTCTGGTTACTCACAGGCAGAGAGGCACATGAGGGGCGGGACCAGCCAGCTCAAAAATAACCAATCAAAAAAAATAATAATTAAAGGAAATGCCGACTGTACGGCGCGACTCTGTACTTCTTTCTAGCTGATGTCAAAAATGGAGTCTGGCAACGACGCAAACATCTTTTTTAGAAGAAAGGCTTTTAGTGCTTCTTGTTGTGGTTTTAAAGACATGCCCAAGTCATTCAGAACTGAGGAAAGAGCCGCAGCGAACTCCGCTTCAGACACTGACTTCGTTGTTAATGACAAACTGAGCGTTGCAGTGTGTGACGTACACCTGCTCAATGCTGATTGGCTCGGTTAGATTTCTCAGGGGGCGGGGTTATTTTAATAGAAGAGTTCCTCTCCAACCAAAATGAGCTTAAACATAATGTGATGAGGATCTTTGGATGTGTAATTTGGGTTAAGTACTCTGTCCTCTGTTTAAATATTACAACATCACGACCAAACGTGTCAATTCATTTATCACGCTGTGAAGAATCTGGATAGTCTTTGTGCCTTATACCTGCTCTTGCCTTATACCAGCTCTTCTCTAAGCCAGTTGGATTTTAGCAAGAGTTCATTAGCCTGGCAAACCATCCTATATAAGTGAACATACAGTACAGGCCAAATGTCTCTTCCTTCTCTTTCAGTGTGTTGTCTCTATTGACCATGACCATTTACAAAGGGGCCAACAAGTGCTAAACACCTCTGGGAACCATTTCAGGTGACTATCTCTTGAAGCTCATCAAGAGAATGCCAAGAGTGTGCAAAGCTGTAATCAGAGCAAAGGGTGGCTATTATGAAGAAAATGGAATATAAAACATGTTTTCAGTTATTTCATCTGTTTTGGTTAAGTACATAACTCCACGTGCGTTCATTCATAGTTTTGGTGCCTTCAGTGAGAATCTACCAATGTAAATGGTCATGAAAATAAAGACAACACAGGTGTGTCCAAACTTTTGGCCTTTACTGTATAGTGTGGCCCTGACCCATAGGGAAAGTTCAGTTGAGAGGTGAGATCTACTGTTGTCTTTCAGTCTTCACATGCTATTGGACATTGAACAACGTGACATACCACTATGGATTCCAGTCAATGGGGCCATACACTGTCAAAGACGACGCAAATGCATCCTTTTTCTAGGGACGGGTACCTTTGACATTTGAATCGATACGGTACCAGTTCTCGGTACCTAGGGATTTATACTGGTACTTAACGTTACCAAGTTTTTGATACTTTTGGTTGTTTAAAAATTAAATCTCTTCTTCAACTAAATATACATTTGTTTTCTTCAGTAACATTATTTGATAAATATCACAATAAATAACATACTGTTTGAATTTTATCATTGTAGTGTTATACAAAATTCTTCAATATGAAAACCTTTAATCACAACTGTTTCTAAATGATACTAAAATTAAAACCCAGCTCCATGTACTCCTATTCCTCTTATGTGCCCTCTGGAATAACTATGATGAGGGGACCATGTATTATAAACTACAAATGCTGTGTCCTAGAAGCAGCACAAGGCGAAAATGGAACCCGATAATATTTTTAGCGGCGTGGCGCAGCCACTTCTGGGACGTGCCAGAAAATGTCCGCATTGCAGCTGGTTTCAATCACTCTCATAGACTATAATGGATCGTAATTTGAAGCAGTGCCGTTCCGCACCGCAGATGCTTCCAGTGTGAAGTAAGTTAGGCTGTAATAATCATCTCACTTAGTAGCACACATATAACCATTTATTTATAGAACAGTCACATACTCGTCACTGGAAGAATTGGTGATTTTTATTTGTCTGATAAACCTGATCTCTTTTTGTGAAGGCGTTAAACGGAAGCTTTTTATTTTTTGGGTCAGTGAGTTCAGCTTTTATTCTGAAAGGAACCGTTGCCTGGTTGGTAAAATGCAACAGATTTTATCCAGCTTGTTGGTTCTTTGCTTAAAAGGGAAGTCCGGATGGCCGGTCCGATACTTCGCTTAGCATGCGGTGAACTGCAGTGAACTGTAGAGAACTCAGAGAACTGAACTAAGATGGCGTGGGGGCTGGTTTTATTAATCTGGATGTTTTGATTTCTGGTCGAATCAAAGTTGGCAGATTTATAAACACCACAGAGACTATGCCACGCTTTAGAAAAGAAGGTTCTGATTGGATCAGTGAAAGCAATGTGTCATGTGTTTACATTATGTGTAGCCAGCATGTCTAGTACAGCTAGATTAAGTCATATTACTTATTAAAGCACATTAATCATAACATTGTCATTTCACAGATCGGTCAACATTATATTATTGACTAACACTTTGTTTGATTAGCTTTATTAAAAATAGAGTTCTTTGATTTATTAAAAGGAAAGAGTCCTTTATCTTCAATCTTCTCTTGAGCTGGAAAGAAAGCAGTTTTAGAAGCAAATGCATGACCTCTAGGCAGTCTCATGCAGCTTAGTAGTGTCAGAGGCATCTGTGGAGAGAAGGTAAATAACCTTCAGAGGAATAGCCCCTTCATCACGTTACAGTCTTATGAGAGCTTAAAGAGTCATTCCAGGATGCAATAATTTAGTTCTGTTGACCTCCAGCTGTAGACATGATCTCAAACGGGTTTTGGAAGAGCCATCACTGAACTGGTTATTCTAAAGTAAAAACTTGAAACAGTATTTAAGCAAAAAAGTGAAACTGTTATTGGGAACCTTTTCCCTTCAAACACCTCAAATGAGTCCAGACTGTACATCCTGAGTTTCAGGTCAGGTGACTGGTTCTGTAGATCAGCCAATGGGTGCTACTCAAACAGAAAGTGCAAACAGAGCTGTCTATCAACACAATAAATTACTTCAGTGTACTTCAGGATAAAGTTCAGTTTGACTGTTTTGATAACTCTGCTCTTCATTTTAAAAGCTTGCTTTAATCCGTCTTCTGTGTGGTAAACTGTGGGTATGCTGGGGCATCTTCACAGCAACACTGTGTGAATGTTTTTGCCACATGTCTGTCTCTAACGCTGCCAGGGAGCTGTTGCCCCATTCTTGTGGTGCTTGGGTGGCTATGGGGGGTGGGCTTCTGGCTAGTATGTGGGGCCTTGGGAGGTCTTGACGGCAGCCACTGGGTTGCTGCCTGGTGACTGCGCCACCCTTTGGTGGGTCTGGGTGAGGGCCTGGTAGCTTGAGGAGGATAGAAGTAGTTATTCTGCTGAGATGGGGCTGTGTTGGTGGCCCCGGGTTCTGTGGGGTTCTACGATGTTGCTCATTTGGGCCCTTGCTAGATGAGCTGGGGTCTCCATGCCCCGGCTGGATTTTGGTAACGTGGGTGCCTATAGGGGTCAGCGGGGAAGCTGGCTCCCTGGAGGGCTCAGGCCTCCCAGCCATTCCTCCCCATCATCAGACATTTCTTCCTCCTGGTGCCAGCTGATGTGGGCCAGATGATGCCTTCACTGCCCCATCCTCCCAACAATGGAATGTACTTTAACATGTCTGTGAAGGTTCTCAGTCATCCAGGTCATTGTAGTCTAAGGAGCTTTGAAACAAAAGCGTCTGGACTTCTTTGAGTTGCTTGAAGACGTTTCACCTCTCATCCGAGAGGCTTCTTCAGTTCTAAGGTCAAATGGTGGAGAGTCCCAGATTCAAACCCAGTGGTAGTCCCCCCCCCCCCCCCCCCGAGTTTTCCCCCACCACATTGGAGAAGGCAGCGAGACACTAGCGGTCTTATCACACCACTGTTCCCTGTTGGCTGCCCGGTAATGGAGGCTAGGAGTGGGAACTGGCCATCTGGATACGGTCTGGGGTGGTGGGTTGCCTTTCTTTGCATTGGGCGGGGATGCCCTGCTCATTATTACCCCAGTAGAACAGGGTTAGCTCTGGGGTCCAGGAACCGTTGTGCCGTCTGTGCTGCAGTGCCGGGGCCAGAGTGAGTAGAGTGTGTATGGGGAGTATGAGTGGGTGTGTGACGTACCTTTTCGTGTCATTAGGCTGTATGTGTTTATGTGAGAGTGTGGAGGTTGTAGACTGAAATGTGTGGAGGTTGTAGACTGAAATGTGTGGAGGTTGTAGACTGAATAAGTTAAAAATAACAGCCTTTATTCCGTGATTAACAGGTTAAAAATATTTGATTTATTTCATGGTTAAGCTAGTTAAAAACATACTTTATTGAAATGAGTGATTTGTTGAAAATATATTTCGTAATTTTGAAGACAAGTTTATCTAAAATGCTATTTTGCTCATGAGTGAGAGTTAAAATGCACTGCAGTTGAAGATTGAGTGATCTGTGATCGATTATTCCTGCCTTGTCAAGACGACACAAAATTTGCTTATAAAACGTGCTTCTAATGTATTTGCCTAAGTATTGCCTTTTATGTTTACAGTTTTATCTATTTTTTGGAGACCAATTGCTATTCTAGAGTTTGTTATTAAACTTTTTTAGCTGGTTTGGCATTGACTAGTCAGGTCTGAGTTGGCGCGAGGGGAAACGCAGAGCTTCCACTCATTCATTAATACAGTGGAAACGGCTGAACTCACAGCGTGTCTGCGTGCTTCCTTCTCTATTCCCCTTTTACAGGGGTGTAACAAGAGCATGAGAGAGGGAGTGTGTAACTGTGTTTGTGTGCGACTGTATCTGTCAGGTGTGGTCTTGTAAAATAATTAATATTTAATTTAAATGTATTTTATTTTACAACATTAATTTTTATCTGTATGTCAATTTTAAATGTCAAGATTGTCATCTGAAGACCTGAAAGGAATAAACAAGTTTGTTACAATATCACCTCATGAGCTCAGAATATGGACCATTTATTTTAGAGGAATTGTGTTTTTCTTGTGTATTTTTTTTAACATAAATGATTATTGCTGATTTACTGCATCGTCAGGTACTCTGGAGCCCCACCTGTCTGCCCTGCTATGGATGGCCATGCTGGTGTCTCTGGCTATCGTTATAGTACTGCCTCAGCCACATGGTATCAGGGCGTTGATTGCCTCCACCATCCTGCGTCTCATCTTCTCTGTGGGCTTAGAGCCCACGCTGTTTCTTCTTGGGTCTTTTAATGTAAGTATGGTTCAGTGCATCAATGTTCAGTGTCACATTCAGACTTTTTGCATAGATTTACTCAGATAGCCATGGGGTTTGTATTGTCCCTCAGTTATGTAACAAGGTGATATTTCTGATGAGCTTCGTTGGGAACAGAGGGACTTTCACACGTGGATACATAGCCATGATCATGGACGTGGAGTTCCTGTACCACCTGCTCTACCTAATTATCTGCACCTTAGGGGTCTTTGTCCATGTCTTCTTCTACAGCCTGCTGGTATGTGAGTTTGCATAAAAAACATGAAAAACATATATACATTTGAAGATAATTTGGTAATTTGATCATTGCTATCCAGATACATTTAACAGTCTTGATGCACATTTTTACAAAGCTTTTCCATGCATTATAATGCTCAGTTCACATAGAGATTGTACCCAAAAGTAAAAATCTGTCTTTCTTCCAGCTCTTTGATCTGGTTTACCGCGAAGAGACCTTACTGAATGTGATAAAGAGTGTCACCCGTAATGGACGCTCTATCGTTCTGACTGCCGTGTTGGCCCTCATCCTCGTCTACCTCTTCTCTATTGTGGGCTACATTTTCTTCAAAGATGACTTCATTTTGGCTGTAGACAGGATACCCAATAAAACTCTAGGTATGTTTGAAATACAGGTTCCTTCTCTTTTCTTTGCTGTAGTGATTCTTCTGTGGAAACGTTTTAAGCAATTACAATCTTACAATTACCATCTGGTGTTGATAGCTTTTTGAACAACCTCAGTTTAGAGAAACTTGAGAAGTAGGGCTGGGCGGTAAACTGAAAATGTACTTTACGAAAATTAATGACTCTTACAGACATAATTTTGCCCATGTCTGTATGTCCAGGATTTTTAAAAATGATAAGACGTGATGCTTATGAGGACACAGTCCTTCCTTGGACAAAGAAGACTGTTAAATGGAACAGTTATATTTCATACATACATGAGCCTTTTACTTTTTTATTGTGTATACATTGGTTTAATTAAATATGTAAGCGAGTTCAATTCAATTCAAGTTTATTTATATAGCGCCAAATCACGACAAAAGTCGTCTCAAGGCACTTCACACAGTAAACATTCCAATACAGGTCAGATCATTAAGCCAATCAGTAAAAGGTTTCCTATATGAGGAACCCAGCAAATTGCATCAAGTCACTGACTAGTGTCATTGACTTTACAGCAATTCTCATACTAAGCAAGCATTTACTTGCTTAGTACAGTTACTTCCTGCTAGCCACCAAAGCCACTACTAAGCAACTAACCAACCAAAGATAACTGCTTTGGTTATAAAAGATAAAAACATTTTAGATATAAGGGCGATAGCTACAATTAGTTAACTTACATTCAAACTAGAAATTTGCCCCCGAAGAAGCTGCTGGCTCCTGATCCACCCTCCTTTTGAAAATACTGTGCTGTATTCTGGGAAATTTTTAACTAAGAGAAGACAATGAGGCACCTTGCATGTCTCCTTGCTCCCTTAGCTAAATGGCTAACAGAGAACAGACACCTCGGTAGGACATTAACATTGGAACCAATTTGAAAACATGTTGGATGCCATTTCCTACTGAGTTACAATCAATCAGCATGAGTTAACCACAAGTCCAGCTTAACGACTTTACCTGGTAATTCTGAGTTAATACTCCCACTCAAGCACTCCAAAAATGGTCTTTTTCAGGCCGGCCGGTGAAATGAAGACGCACAACAAAATTTAAGTAGAATGTGGAAACGGGTCTATCTTCTTTTTGTGAGTAGTAGAGCAGGGAAAGTGGAATCTGAATGTTGCCCCCCACCCCCGCCAACCCATCCCACCTCACACACTTGATCTTTTCATTTAATGGTGACGGGCAACCAACATGCAAGGAGCATTACTGCCTCCTAGTACCACACAATTCACACCATGTTTGATTGAGAAATTAGTCTCATAGATGATCACTGCGATCGAACAAAACAAAAAATAAATAAAAAAAATTGTGATCACCCAGTGTGATCAACCAGCCCTACTGTGGGAGTTGTAGGACTCTGGAAGGTCTTATATAAATGCATGCCATTTACCATTTAGACTAGTCATTAGCTCATTAATCCTATTAGAACTAATCTTTGTTTTTCCAAATTGAAGTTGTTCAGAGAACTAAATGTTAACTGTTCAGAAACATGTAATAATAACATTTTTGAGGTTTGTTCCTAAATGTATAAATTTAATGAACTTCAGAAATGTATCTTCATTACAGCTAAATGCGTTGCTGCCATGGGATTGCCTCATTAGTGGCCAGTTAGTGTAGCTAACATATATGGCAGGTGTTGTGCTGTTTAAGCATTCATTAATAAACATCCTTGTGCGTGTGTTTCTGTAGTTGAACTGTAAAAAAAATGTAATCTTGTTTGTTTTGTGTTCTCACTGAGCAGAACATGGAGCCAGCATGGTGGGAGAGCTCTTCTCTGGTGGAGCATGTCAGAAAGAAAGTGGAGAAAACTGCTCTGCAGAAGCTGTAGTGGAGGGTAGGTTAACAAAGTAAAAGACAAAATAATTTGAGTGAGAAAGTGAACGTGAGAAGGCGCTTTTAAGTTTGAGGCCTAGTCCACACGTAGCCGGGGTTTTTTTAAACGAATATCCGCCCCTCCAAAAACTTGCATCCACACCACCTCGTTTAAAAAAAAGAAACTCTGTCCACACGTACCCGGATAAATACGTTGTTAAGGACATGCCAGACCTGTAGGCGGCAGTGTTCCCCCAAATTGTATCCAGTCAGCGTAACTTTTCGTCTTCCTGTGGTCTTCTGCAAGGAGCAGTAATTCCTCTTGCAAAAACAAACGAGCAAAAAGCGCTTGGACAATTGATAAAGCGAGCGCAGCTCTGAGGGCATCCATGCTGTCGGCTAGTGTAAGCACAGGTCGCACACGTGATGTCAGCATTTTTTGTCGCGGAAAGTGACGTTGCGGACCTTAAAACTCCGGTTTTGTCCGTCCACACGCAGACACCCGAAACGGAGAAAACGCAGATCTTCACTTTGGCCGGAGTTTTTAAAAAGATCCGTTTTCGTGTGAAAAAACTCAGTTTTCGAGTGGATGACAGGCCAAAACGTAGAAAAATATCTACGTTTTGGCAGATCCCCAGCTACGTGTGGACAGGGCCTCAATCCACATGTTTGTGCCTGTGTCAGATTCCTGAGTGTTTATGTGTGACTGTGTTCTCATGGCTGCTCTCCATGTGTTTGTGCTTGTATGTTTTTTATGTGAAGGACTTTATGGCCTACTCAGCTGTGTGATCAGTTGGTGTTGAACAAACTGCTGGCTCTGGTAGAACTAGGTGAAACACCAAGGGTTTAGACTCCTCGTGGTCTGTAGGGGGCTAAAGTTCAAAGGTCAATGATTAAACCCATAAGGTACAGGCAGACTAATGGGTCCACTCAGTGATGGAGCAGAATGCCTCTAACTCCAAACAATACGTTCTCGCAAATGACTGATCTCGACGGAAAAAGCCCCATTCAGCCTGATCTTAAAACTGATCAGTCAAGCAGATCTAATCCTCAAGCTGCTTGACCCCTGACCTTGTCTAAGCTTCCAAGTCTGTCATTTCTTTCTAGCTTGATAGAGATCATGTCATTAGTGAGAAAATTCCCACTAGTATTAAGTCGACGCAGCACCTGTGGTGGAGTTACGTCCACAAACCAATGAGAAGATTTTAGTCCCAAAGTCCACTTACACACACACATACACAGATGGCAGCTGAAAGTGTGTGTGTGCGCGCGAGTGTGATTGATGTGACTCTTTTGGAGTTGGTTCCAAGATGATTGCTATACGAATCAACATTAACAGTAACAAAAGCAGCCACAATTTTAATTGAACACATATTGAGTTAAAACACGGTGTAAAGAATGGAGCCCTCTGCATCACCCACTCACAAATCAGTGCTGCCCAGCAGGCGGATACTAAGAATACAAAATGGGAATGCTGGAGCACTCGGGCGAGCCAAGGTTTAGTAGGTGCGAGTAAAAAAGGGAAACTTTTCGTTTCGACACTGGGTGTGTTTTTGTGAGTTTTACTCACACCTAATAAACCTTGGCTCACCTGAGTGCTCCAGCCTTCTGATTTTTAAAAACAATGTGTTTTACTAGCTCTGGGACATTTTGATCATACAATGTGTCATTAAGTCACTTTGCTACTGGGCTCAATTTTGCCTGTTAGCAAAGTGTCTCAAACCACTGAATGAATTTCATAAAACACTCAAAGTAATCTTTAGATGAACATCTTCAGCTGACCAAGGCTAAAAATGGCTGTCACAGCAAAGCTAAAAATGTCTAACTTTGTCATAGTTTAGCTAAAAGGTAGTGTGGCAGTTGCCGAGATGCTTTCTCAAATACACACACTTGATTTGAAGGAATATGTTGAATTTTCTTGAATCTGTTGCCATGGTTACTTCCTGCTTTTACGCCGACTGAACATGGCGACGCAGATCAGAGAAGTCGCAAGATGATCTTTTGTTGTTTCCGTAGCTTCTGTTGCTGTCCAGCCGTCAGTGGTGATTGAGGACAAAGAGCGAACGTGTGATTCCTTACTCATGTGCATTGTCACAGTACTGAGTCACGGCCTCAGGAGTGGAGGAGGTGTAGGGGACGTCCTGCGGAAGCCATCCAAAGAGGTACAGAAGCAACAACAGAGGAAATAGTCGCATGGAAGATCACAAGAATGTGATAAAACAAGGTTTAGTTGAGGGCTAAATGAGATGTCCTCTTCTTTTTAGAAACACACGTAAAACATTCTTGCACGTACTCATACCCCACACTCTGAGATTACATTAAGCTGAATTAAATTAAAGCTAACCAAGAACACTGACAGATCTCAGAGATGTCTTTTATGTTGAGATGAGATGATAAAAAATAAACATCATTCAGTTTTCTTTGATCTTCAAATGTACGGGACAAATCTGATCTAGTTAGTGAAAGATGGAGCTTTTAGTTGGTTTGAATCCTGCAGAAGAATTGTTTGGTGAGAACTGAAACAACAGCTGCAGTTTGCCTGAAGACGGGCGTGAGAGACGTGCTCCGCTGGAAGGTCAGCGACTGTCATAACCTCGGGCATTCCAGAAATAACTAAATTAGCTCATGCAGGATGAAGACAAGCATGCACTCCGTCACAGGCTAGTTTAATGTGAGGCTTGATCCAAAAGTGAGGGGATGACTCCTATATCTAATATAAACCTCCTTTAGATTAACATCTTTCACATTTTCTGTATTGATTTCAGTCATGTCTGCTCATGTCTGACACATGACTTGTTAATGTGACACTAGATAATAGCTCCTTGTCCACACTTTTTCAGAAGTCTGCTTGTTTGCTTTTTACTTTACTTTTACCAGTTTATCCAAATACTCAAATTCTAATGAGATTCAGTCAAATATATCAAAGGAAACAGGTTATTAATAACTCATAAACGGTAATAATCAGACATCGAAGCCTTCATCTGCTTATTTTTCTGTTCGTAAAATTAAAAAAAATCTTACAGCACGATTTTTCATTTTGTTAACTGTTTACTAGATCAAATTCATTTAAAAATAATGTGATTTTATTTATTAATAACTAATTTCTAAGTAATAGTCACTCCTGGGTAGAGTTGAAATCCAAAACCAAAAGAGTCATTTTTTAAGCATCTTTCTTAGGTTTGTTCTGTGCTCCTTATCTGATTCTTCACTATACACAGAGTAAATAGAGCTTGCAAGCCCCGAGTCGCTAAAGGTAAAAACAATCTCTATTTACTCTGTGTACAGTGAAGAAACAAAGAAATTTCATCAAAAAGAGAATTGTTTGCAGGAATCTTGCGATCAGGATGAAGTATGACCTTCACTCCCGCGGGCGGCGCTGTATTAAAAGTCTGACATTATTCAGCAGTAGAAATCACTACATGGACTCAGGGAGGCTTCTGAAAACTATCAACAGGGAAGCGATTTGCTGATGCAACCACTAAAACAGAAAATAAATAAAACATTATGTAACCTAGATCCATGAAAGCTGACGCCTTTCAGCTACACACTTTTAGTTTTCTACAAAAACCTTTAAAATATTATTTGGTTTTTTTGGATTTACTTATTTGTTTGTTGGTAAAATCCATGTTTTTAATAGAAATTTGAGTCACAGCTCTGTTTGGAAGTGACTTCAATATTCTTGTAGGGAAGGCAGCTTTATTTATATAGCACACTTCAAACACAGAGGCTTTTCAGGTGCAGAAGAGCAACAAAAACATAAAACAGTACATTTTAGCATCACATTTTTAATGAACTTGACAAAACTAAACAATATTTTTAAAAATCAATTTTAAAGTTGCATTTTGATAAAGAAAAACAGGCTACATTTAAGACTGATTAGTTACAGTGCTGAAGGTGCAGCATATAAGAAGCACTAAAGGCAGATAAATAAATACATTTTTAATTTTCATTTAAAAGTTGGCCTACTAGTGATTCATAAACCTTGAAATGGATTCTGTTGTTTACTGGTAACCAGTGTAGAGATTTAAGAACAGGAGTGATGTGCTCGGATCTCTTGGTTCTCGTTGAGACTCTAGCAGCAGCATTCTGAATAAGCTGCAGTTGCTTCACAACTTTTTCAGGAAGACCAGTCAATAGACTACTGCAATAGTCCAACCTGCTGTGGATGAACACATGAATGAGTTTCTCTGGGTCCTGTCTGGACATGAGACCTCTGAGTCGTGCTGTGTGATGAAGATGATAAAACGCTGATAGCCTTAATGTGACGAGTGAAGCTCAGGTCTGAATCAATTATGACACCAAGATTTCTAACCTGGGTCTTTGGAAATAAGAAGTATACGATGGAGGCTGTTGCTCAGCTTGGATCCAGAGAAATAAAGACGATAACTTCAGTCTTGTCTTTGTTTAACTGGAGGAAGTTTGATTGCATCCAGTCATTAACTTGTTTCAAACACTGACAGAGTCAGTCTAGGGGACCACAGTTACTAGGTGGTAGAGCTAGATAGATCTGGGTGTCATTGCATAACTATGATAGGTAATTTTATTGTATTTGACCTGACCCAGGAGGAGCATGTAGAGCTTGAAGAGCAGTGGTCCAAGAATAAAACCTTGGGGGACCCCATATGTTATGGTGATCTGCTTAGATTTTAGATCAGTAATCGAAACAACATAACCCCTGTCTGAACCAACTATGGACTGTACCTGATAGCTCCACCCACTTTATGAGCCTGTCTAGAAGGAGATTGTGGTCCAGTATCACGAGCTGCACTGAGATCAAGCACCTCATTGAGGATTCTGGCACAAACTCATTATAACTGAGCATGAAACTCACATGTTTTCCTCTCATGACCTCCACAGGAACCTTTGTTTGCAGCCAGAGTCATCTATGACCTGCTCTTCTTTTTCATGGTCATAATTATTGTCCTCAATCTCATCTTTGGTGTCATCATTGACACGTTTGCCGACCTGAGGAGCGAGAAACAGAAGAAAGAAGAAATCCTGAAGACAACATGTTTTATTTGCGGTGGGGAAATGCATTTATTAATATTACAAGTTTGTTTTTTAGTGTGTTTTTTTATTTATCTGTTGGTTTATAATCTACTAATTATGCTACTTTACAACCTTCCCTGTGGGAATTCATGATCTTTGTTGCGTCTTTTCCTGCCTTTTTATCACCACGCAATTGTACTCTTTGGTGAATTTTTTCATTTTTTAAGTATGCCCTTTAGTTTGGTTGGAGTCTATCACTCAGTGCCACGTTGCTCAGGGCCTGAGTCGAGTAATATAAAGAGCGGCCTGCTCTGAGCATACTCTTGTCTGTGCGGCAGATTCACATCAGGGCTGTTTTTCTGTGTAACAAAAAAACACACAGAACGCCTCCTCTTCCCAGAATGAATGGTTAGTCACTGGAGGTGTTGCTGTGGAGGAGTGTTTCTTCCTGTTTTCATATGAAGCTTGACCACATTAGACTGTACACACACACACGCAGTCACTGATTCACATTTATTCTGAATAATCATCAGTGGTCGGATTTGAGCTGGAAAACTCTTGATGCTCATTACTCTTTAGAATAATCTTTACTGGGATTGAGTGTAAATACAGTAAGCAGCAAAGATGAAGCCCACTCCGAGCACCGCTGACCTCTGATGCTTCATCTGTCCATTCCCGCATGACCCATTTCCTCTTATTTTCTCAGCCACCCTCATTTAGGTCACAAGAGCAATTATGTCATCTTGCAACAAGGCATATTTCTTCACTCTTCCTAAGAAATGAGATCATGTTTATTTGGTGTGTGTGTGTGTGTGTGTGTGTGTGTGTGTGTGTGTGTGTGTGTGTGTGTGTGTGTGTGTGTGTGTGTGTGTGTGTGTGTGTGTGTGTGTGTGTGTGTGTGTGTGTGTGTGTGTGTGTGTGTGTGTGTGTGTGTGTGTGTGTTTGGGGTGTATGGGGGTTTTGTTTGTCCTTTTGTAGGTCTGGAGAGAGACAAGTTTGACAACAAGACTGTTACTTTTGAAGAACACATCAAAGTTGAGCACAACATGTGGCACTACTTGTTCTTCATCGTCCTGGTGAAGGTGAAGGACTCCACTGAATTCACCGGACCAGAAAGCTATGTGGCAGAAATGATCCGGGTAAGGATGTGATCATGCGCATGCATTGTTTCCCCTTAACCGTCCAAGCTTTTCCTCTGAAACTCCCTTGTGTTTGCATTTGTGTCAATTCTTAGTAAATTTCCAAGACAGACTTGATTCTGCCTATGAAGTATTTTTCCTCAGAACAAAAAAGAAAAACATCCCATCCCACTGTGCTCATACAAGAAGTGTTCCACATGGCTGACCACATGGGCTTTCTGACATTATTGCAAGCAAATTTGGATATTTGTTCAACTGTTGTGTCATTTCTTTGGACTTATTTAGACACAAAATGCTTTAATTGTGTCTCATATTGTTTGCATTTTAGTCTCCAACCCCACCCAAAGTTCTCTCACTTTTCTTGCACTTTGTCTTGCTGAAACAAAGTTGAGGAGGGGTTGCAAATGAACAAGTTGGAGAACTGTGCGGCTATTTTGAAAGGAAAGTTGTTGCAAACATTTTTCTTGTTAAAGTCCCACCACCACAACAGCTAGGCCCTGCAACTCACCAAAAATTTGACCCTACGCAAACGATTTTTACAATTTATCACCAACAGCTGCAGCTGAGTTAAAGGTTGAATCATTCCTCTGAAGAACTCAATCTGACTCTCACTTCAACCTTTGATTATTTCAGTCTGTCTTCAAATGAAAATGCACAGAAACGTTTTCAACTTCTTATTTCTCTAAACGCAAAGTTAATTATATAATCTCGAAACGATCTCTTCAGTTTGATTTGTGAATAGAAAACATAGAGATGTGTTTGGTATTGCACGTTTAATTAATCCAAAGCATCTGTACCTACCTTTAATAATAAAGCACACACAAATTTTGGGTACCTTACATCCAAGCAGACCTTTACAATAATGGAAACTTCTCAAATTTTTATAAGTTTTCTTTTGTTTCTCTTCGATGTTGAAATCTTTGCTGCTACAAATACAAAAAAAGTCATCTGTTGAAGTCTGTCATTATGAGTGAAAAGCAGAAGAAACATTTATTTAGATGGTAAAATCAGATTTGTGGCATGTGAAATATTAGAGAACATTCCAACTGCCAAAGGAAAGCCCCGTTTTGTGAAGTGGTTCCTTCCTTGACGCACTTCAGCTGCTGTCAGTTTCTAACAGTTTATTATTAGATTTAGCCCACTTTCTTGTCTTTTGTCATGTTCTGCTGCGGTCTTGTGAGGAATCACCTGATTTAGGCTAAACCCCATGGTCTCTTTCTCATTAACCTTACACCCAGTGGAGCCAAACTGAGTTTGTCGAGTTGATTTTGAAGACCAGCTTTCAGGCTTAGAGTAGACCCTGATGACCTTTCCTCTGACCCCATACTCCTAAGCATTAGTTCCTCACATGCAGCAGTTTCATGCAGAATCTCGTCATCAATTAGTCTGAGAGTCAAAAGCTTCTTTCATAAAGCACATTTATGAAGCATTTAGATACGTTAGACATGTTTTTGCCAGCTGACCCAAAAAGTGATACAGAAGGTAAAAAAATTCAAGAATTGTGCAAAATATATGTGAGAAAATGTCCCTGCACAAGACAAAGAGCTGAGAATAAGACTTATGTAAAAAAAAAACTTGAACAGAATATTAACAGTAAAATGAAAAATAGTGAATATAATAAATATAGTAGAGATCGACCAGGGGTGCTGTTAACATTAGAATTGAAGATACTCTGATCACATTTTTTCCTCCTGATCCGAGTCATTTCATGTTGAGCATCTGCTGATTCAGAGTGCTGATCCTATACTTCGGCAGTGCATTAATATGAGAAGAAAAAAGAACACTTCCAAATTGTTTTGTTGTCATTTGTGTATTTTTTACTGTACGTCATTTCCTTAGTTTATCTACCAAAAAAAGCACACATTATGGAAGTACATTGCTCATGTTTTTAATTGTTTACTCCCTCAATATTTGGCTATCATAAGCGATTAGCATTCCCGTTACTGGGCAGGCACAGCAGGCTCACTTTTCTCTTACCACCCGTAACTCACACCACGCCTCAGACGCTACAGGAGAGAGCGAAATACAATGTTTCTCTGTCCATTACCAATTTATCTTTGATTATTGATGTTTGTTTCAATGTTAGCTGTTTCTGTGTTTTTGTCTGAGTTGCTGCAGTGAACTGGGAGTTTATGGTATGTATTTTGTATTAGTGGACTAGGACATAATAGAGATAAATGCTGCACTGTGATGACGCCTGAAGGGAAAAGCCGAAAGAGAAATATGCTTGTTTTTAAGGTGACGTATCAGATTTGGAGTGTTCGTAGTGACTTTTCCACCACGTTAAGTGCCCACTTGTCACAAGAGGATGTTGCTCTGCCTCCGCTGTCTGGTTTAAAATACGTCCAAACCACAGACATGTTCGCTCTGCATTAGCCTGCTAGCTAAACATTACATTCCCCGCCTACCTTAAATATTGTGACATTAGTGTTGCTCTTTTTAAGGGAGAGAAAAAAAAAATATTATTGACGTACAAAAACGTTTTGAAGCCATTGCTAATCTGTTTGGAAATTTCTATTTCAGGATGAATTTAAAAACTCATGGTTGTTGTTTTATGTTCAGTGGGATGCAAAAGTTTGGGAAGCGTTGTTAATCTTCATGATTTTCCTGTGTAAATAGTTGGTTGTTACAATACAATTTTAAATACCGTATATCATATAGGAGACATATATTTGAGAAGTGAAACAAAGTTTATAGGATTTACAGAAAGTGTGCAATAATTATTTAAACAAAATTAGGTGGGTGCATAAAATTTGGTTACTACAAAAACTAAATTAACTCAATTTAGCAGATCCTCCTTTTGCAGAAATAGCAGCCTCTTAACACTTACTATAGCTTCCAATGAGAGTCTGGACTCTGGCTGAAGGTATCCACTTTAGTTTCATCAGTCCACAGCACCTTATCCCAAAGCTAGCTTATCCAAATGTGCTTTAGCATGACTCAAGCAGCTCTGTTTGTGCTGTGGGTAGAGAAAAGTCTTCCTCTGCATCACTCTCACATGCAGCATCTCCATTTTTTTTTGTAGCATGCAATTCTTTTTTTGTAACATGTAACTTCCATTTTGTAACTTGTAATTCTCGTTTTGTAACGCATAACATTTGGTACGCAACATGAAACTTTAATTTTGTAAGTTGCAGAAAACAGTCAATGTACAAGTTTCAAATCACAACTCTCAAAACACACATCTCAGTCTACAGTTACAAAACTCAAGTCTACAAGTAGAAAACATTTTGTCCCTATTCTAGCTTCCTTCCCAGAGAACCAATGACAGGCCATCAATGACCAGCCAATCATGAGTCTTGGATTCCTTTTCAAAGACAATTCCTCTTGGAAACAAACTAGAATAGGGACAAAATGTTTATTCATATGAATGCTATCAGTGCTGTTTTCTTTTCTAAAATTGCAGGCACGTTCACCCGTATTTAAAATTCGTTTTGTTGAATTAAAACAACTATGAAAAACCTCCGTGTAGCGTCTTTCTGTCTAATTATCTTATGTTATGGCCGTATATGCGCTGTGCGCCGGAGACCTGCATGTGGCTGCTGCGCAGTGGCTTGTATTTGAGTGCGATGTGTGTGTAGAAAACCTTTTTTTTTGTTGGTGCGGCTTATATTGATTTGCGCTCTATAGTCTGGAAATTACGGTATTAGCTCTTTTTAAACTAATTTCTCATTATTTCTAAAACCTCTCAGCTGAGTTTTGACTGACTGAACTCAGGAATTATCAAAGTTTGAAATAAAATTTTCATTTTGGAGCAGTTTATTTTTTTGTTGGGAAAAACACTTGGATAAACACATTTTTGTGCAATAAGGCTAAATTTATGCACTTTAACGTAAATCAATCACAGTTGTTTTTATATCTCTTCAGTTTACATTTCAATTTTTTTTTTTTTACGCTACTGAAGAAGCAATAATGCAGAAGGGGGTGTAGACGTCACACTACTCTGACAATGACTGGGACTGACGTCAATGGTTTAGGGCTCTGGGTGAAATGTCAAATCTAAAGTGTAAAAACATGATGCATTGTTTAAACTCATTGGCCTATTTCTTATTTTGCCTGACACTGAAATACGCCTCTGCTCTTTGAAGTTGCTTTCTGTCTCTGTGGCTAACTGTTTGCTAAAGCCAAACAAAACAAAAAAAAAGTTTTAGCATTTTTAGACGTGAGGTTTTTTTCTCTTTTTTGGTTTGTATTTGAATATTTGTAGATTGAGTGAGCTGTATCAGGTGGCTTGTGGCATGACTGTGACGTTTTCTGTTGCTGTTTTAACCACACAGCATCCTGTTTCTCAGTCATGGCCCGTGAGGTTTTAATAATGAAAAATGTACTTCATACTTCCGTCATTTCCATAGAACCGGCACGTTGTAAAGTCTTAATTTGTGTTGCATTCATCAGTTTACTGGAAGTGCTTTCATTTATACAGGTGCTGGCCAGTAAATTAGAATATCATCAAAAGGTTGAAAATATTTCAGTAATTCCATTCAAAACGTGAAACTTGTACATTATATTCATGCAATGCACACAGACCAATGTATTTCCGATGTTTATTACGTTTAATTTTGATATTTATAGGTGACAACCAATGAAAACATCAAATCTGGTATCTCAGAAAATTAGAATATTCTAAAGGCCAATGAAAAAATGTTTGTTTCTCTAATGTTGGCCAACTGAAAAGAATGAACATGAAAAGAATGTGCATGTATAGCACTCAATACTTAGTCGGGGCTCCTTTTGCCTCAATAACTGCAGTAATGCGGCGTGGCATGGACTCGATCAGTCTGTGGCACTGCTCAGGTGTTATGAGAGCCCAGGTTGCTCTGATAGTCGTCTTCAGCTCCTCTGCATTGTTGGGTCTAGCGTATTGCATCCTCCGCTTCACAATACCCCATAGATTTTCTATGGGGTTAAGGTCAGGCGAGTTTGCTGGCCAATCAAGGACAGGGATACCATGGTCCTTGAACCAGGTGCTGGTGGTTTTGGCACTGTGTGCAGGTGCCAAGTCCTGTTGAAAGGTGAAGTCTGCATCCCCATAAAGTTGGTCAGCAGCAGGAAGCATGAAGTGCTCTAAAACTTCCTGGTAGACGGCTGCATTGACCCTGGACCTCAGGAAACAGAGTGGGCCAACACCGGCAGATGACATGGCACCCCACACCATCACTGACGGTGGAAACTTTACACTGGACCTCATGCAACGTGGATTCTGTGCTTCTCCGCTCTTCCTCCAGACTCTGGGTCCTTGATTTCCAAAGGAAATGCAGAACTTGCTTTCATCAGAAAACATAACTTTGGACCACTCAGCATCAGTCCAGTCCTTTTTGTCCTTGGCCCAGGCGAGACGCTTCTTGCGCTGTTTCTTGTTCAAGAGTGGCTTGACACACGGAATGCGACACCTGAATCCCATGTCTTTCATGAGTCTCCTCGTGGTGGTTCTTGAAGCGCTGACTCCAGCTGCAGTCCACTCTTTGTGGATCTCCCCCACATTTTTGAATGGGTTTGTCGTCACAATTCTCTGCAGGGTGCGGTTATCCCTAGAGCTTGTACACTTTTTTCTACCACATTTTTTCCGTCCCTTCGCCTGTCTGTTAATGTGCTTGGACACAGAGCTCTGCGAACAGCCAGCTTCTTTAGCAATCACCTTTTGTGTCTTGCCCTCCTTGTGCAAGGTGTCAATGATTGTCTTTTGGACAGCTGTTAAGTCAGAAGTCTTCCCCATGATTGTGGTGCCTTCAAAACAAGACTGAGGGACCTTTTAAAGGCCTTTGCAGGTGTTTTGAGTAAATCAGCTGATTAGAGTGGCAGCAGGTGTCTTCTATATTCAGCCTTTTCAGAATATTCTAATTTTTTGAGATACCAAATTTGGAGTTTTCATTAGTTGTCACTTATGAATATCAAATTTAAATGTAATGAACATCGGAAATACATTGGTCTGTGTGCATTGCATGAATATAATGTACAAGTTTCACGTTTTGAATGGAATTACTGAAATATTTTCAACCTTTTGATGATATTCTAATTTACTGGCCAGCACCTGTAAACACTGGAGATGGAAAGATGGCCAGGCTGCAGTTGACAAAGTCATTAATACCATACCATACCATATTTATTTAGAAAGCACCATTTCAAAATAGCATGGCAGCTAACCAAAGTGCTGTACATAAAAAAGCCAAATGCTTGACCAAGAAACACAATAAGAACAGGAAAAATACATAAGAACAAAGCATAAATAGTCGGAGATAAAAATTCCTACTAAAAACAATAAAATAGGAGAACAGTTAACAGCACTATAAAAATAAAATAATGCGACGAATAATAAAAACATTTGAAATGGCACACATAAAACGAGATAAAAATAAAGATGTGTTGTTTAAGGGCGGAAACAGGCTGCTTTCAGATCAGCGCAATTTTCCTCAGCACCGTCACTTCAGATCTCTTTGAAGCAAATACATGAAGATAATGATGATGATGAAAATATAAATTTTGTGTATACACACGCACATATATATGAAGTAGTGCAGCCATGCAGGATTTAATTTTTAAATAGAAATTACATTTAAATAAGCCAGAGGTACTGTAATGGTCTTTTCCCATGCAATCAGGTCCATTATTTAAAAAGTTACTCAACTTTAGACATTTTTACTCATTTTGGAACAAAGCAACAATAAGTGATCTAATTTTGACTTTCAACGTTAATTTAATGAGCTCAATAGAAAACTAGATTAGTTAAGTGTTAGTGGTAATATTAGTATTTACTGTCATTGTCAAAGTCACTAAAATAAACTATGCAAATTTACTCAAGGGCATTGCTAAATCAATCAGAGGGAAATTAGAGTTTCAGTACACACAATTCAGAGATCAGACATACATGGGCAAGACACATGACAAGAATTGGTGACTGTGGTCATTCGCAACCCTGAGTCACGCTACCTTAATAGAGATAAGAGGGTTACATGAGGATTGGTTCAGGTGGAGGGAAAAAAGGCACTTCAGAGTTACCCTTCCACCAGGAGGGCAGCTTTGCTCTGCAAAGAAAACACCTCAAACTTATATGCAACAGACTTCAGACAACACAACATAAGTGTTCACTAGGTGGGGTGGTGGGTTGGGACTATCCCTACTTCAGTTCCTGCAGCCACGATAAGCAGTGCATGTCACCTCAGTGTGGATGGGGGAGGAGCATTGAGGGTTGGAGGGTTGCAGTGACCCTGGACGTTTCGGCGGCCTTCCCACAGTCTTGCCCAGGCTGGGAAAGGATACAGAGTTGAGTTGCCATAGCGACAGCACATTCCACAGATCTTCTGAGGGGGGAGGTTTTGTTGGAGCCTTGCTGGCTCAAGGGCGCCAGATTCCGATTAGAAATTGTTTTGGGGCCAGACAGAGATAATTTCCTCTCTGTCTTACAGTTTGTTGGTCCTCAACCTCTCAAAATCCCAATAATGGACATTAATCTATCCCAATCCATGCTGATTCGCCCACTCTCTGCTTGATGGCATCCATCTTTTGTGCCAAAGAATGAATCTCCACCAAAGTCCCAAGCTTACGATTCATCTTGACAATTATTTGAGTCTGTGAATTCACAGCGTCTGCACCCTCCAGGTGGCTGCCTGGTGGGGTCTGGATCCCTGGGGTCCGGATCCCTTGGTCGCCCTTGGGTCCCGGGCCACTATGTTCCGAGCTCAGCCAGCTCGGGGGTGGGCGGGCCTGAGTACTTGCCGTTGTTATCTCCCGGGGCTGTGGTGGCTGCTGGTTGCAACCCGCAGGGTAATCTTCTGCGCCCCTCAGGAGTGGGGTTGGGGCTTCTCTAGTGGCCATCTCGCTGGGGTTCCTGCGCTCCAGGGAGACCCATGGATCTCCTCTCCTATAGAGAAATCTTACATAAACAAGCACATGTACGCACACAGGTGTTCACATGGTGCTCTCACAAGTCTACACTTGGGCCTTTTCAGCACATGACCTAAAGCTGTGGTTGGCACTAAACACACTATGAATTATTACCATGTGCTTGTCAGCAAAAATTGTTACTTTTATATATCCTCATGTTGTTGGCGCAGTGATATTTTGGTCTTAGTGTGTCCCTTTTTTTCTCTCTCTCTCTCTCTCTCTCTCTCTCTCTCTTACTGCAGGTCTAGAAGCAGATTCTTGTTCATCATTTATTGTTTATTTGTGTGGAACCCCCCCTCCCCCACCTCTTCCTTCTCTCTCCCCCTTTCTCTTACACATTTTTCTCCATGTCCGTTGGTATTTAAAACAACCGAAAATATTTCTAATAAAGTTTTGTTATCAGGCGTGGCATCATAGCAGAAGCTATAACGCTCCACCTGTGAGAATAAAACTGCAAGTCTTGTCGTTGGCATTTAGACATCAATTCTGATTGCTTCACAGCCGGACAGGACACAGTGAGTGAGTGAGTGAGTGAGTGAGTGAGTGAGTGAGTGAGTGAGTGAGTGAGTGAGTGAGTGAGTGAGTGAGTGAGTGAGTGAGTGAGTGAGTGAGTGAGTGAGTGAGTGAGTGAGTGAGTGAGTGAGTGAGTGAGTGAGTGAGTGAGTGAGTGAGTGAGTGAGTGAGTGAGTGAGTGAGAGAGAGAGAGAGAGAGAGAGAGAGAGAGAGAGAGAGAGAGAGAGAGAGAGAGAGAGAGAGAGAGAGAGAGAGAGAGAGAGAGAGAGAGAGAGAGAGAGAGAGAGAGAGAGAGAGAGAGAGAGAGAGAGAGAGAGAGAGAGAGAGAGAGAGAGAGAGATGATTACATATTTACACATGGAAAGCAGTATTTAAATATCCGAAGTGTATTTTTAGTTTTTAGACTAACCAATTTTTATAGTTGTTTACATTTGTTTTGTAAGGGCTAGGACTTGAAACTTGTACTGCAGCCCACCACTAAGGGGCGTTTTACTTTAGTTTGACTTGACTTTCCTTACCATGTTTCTACATTTAGTTACTGTGCATCCTTGTAGTCCTAGCTACTACATCCACTGCTGCCCCTGGTGCATACCATAGCTGGCAGTCCTCTAAATGGGAAGGACAGGTCCAGTATTGTTATTACTGTGGTCAAAATAAAATCAGGGATCTGCATGAATTTATGTTTTTAATTGTAAAAGCATGATTAGCAAAAGCTAATCCAGTTACTATGGGACTGAGTTTCTTGGGTATGACACATTTAACCACCTCAGAATATGGGTACTGATGCAGATGAAGCAACAGGAGGATTTTTGAGCCATATACCACTTCTGCTCAGGTTGTAAATGGCCTGTATTTGTATAGCGCCTTCTTACGGTTCTACAACCCCCCAAGGTGCTTCTCAACACAGTCATTCACACACATTCACACGCTGGTGGAGAGGACCTACGATGTAGCTTCAGCTGCCCTGGAGTGCACTGACAGAGGCGAGACCGCCAAGCACAGGCGCCACCGGTCCCTCCGATCAGCAGCAGGCAAGGCAGGCTAAGTGTCTTGACATAACAGCTGAATTATTTTGTCCGAGCCGGGATCGAACCTGCAACCTTCCGATTACTGGACAGCCCGTTCTACCTCCTGGTTGTCTCTGATTCTATAAAACTGAGTCTCCTGTGTTTTGTCCAGGCAGATCACATAACATCTAACTGAGTATGTGAGTACAGTTTTGCCTCCAAAACATTATTTCTGCACACGCACACACACACACACACACACACACACACACACACCCCTCTGGTCCCCTTTAGTTTTGCCTGTTCTTCCATAATCTCTCCCCACCACTGGTCACCTGCCACTTTTACTTTTCTAGTTGGTTAGTACTCAATGTTTTATTGTAATTCTGTTCATTTTATGTTTGTAGTATCTTTTGTCTGTGAAGCTCTTTGGGACTTCTGTCTGGAAAAAGTGCTAGTTAATAAAAATCTTCATCAGTAGCATTGAGGATGAGTTTAGGGTAAACCTGTTTCATGAGAGCATATAATCCACGGGTCTAAAAGTTCATAACTAGCAGCTTATTAATTATACTTTGAAGGAAAACAAAAAGACTGCACAAACTTCTAGACGTGACTGCACAATGGGTTTGACAAAGGGGGAGGGGAGGGGGAAGACAAACTAGGTAAACATAACCTCAGTCACTTTGCATTCAGGAAGTGGAACATGCTCACAGCCGTCTTCTCCTCCTTTCATAATGACGGTGCGCTATTCATCATCTTACTGTTGTGTGATTCCCCTTTGGCTACTGTCTGACCTAGGACTGGTTTGTGGTACGCACGGCCAGCTATTTTGCCTCACCATCTATAAATCAACCACTGAAACCCAGGGACTTTTTAGATCCTTTGTTTTGCACCTTGCAGCTCTTAGCCAGAGACCACAGTGGCTACGCAGCATCTTATCTTTTGGTTCATGCTGCATGAGCTGACTGAGAAAACATGAAGGTGACATATCTGAGTGATTGGAAATCATGGATGTTTTCTCATGACCAGTCAGTTATTGACGCTGGCTTTGTGATGGTCGAAGTGGTTCCAAGCTACGACAGGGACACTAATTTTGAGGAATTGGTGGATTGTGTGTGTATTTCATTTTCTGTGTTGTGATTTGAGCATCTAACTTATATTCCATGGTCAACATATGTTTTTGTCTCTGTAAATTGTATTTAAAATAGAAAAAGTTGATGTTTTAATTTGGGATAGATTAGCCAAATATATATTATGGTTATTACTGAAACAGATTACTACTAATACTCCAAAATTACACATTAGGATCTGGTGCAAAAGTTAATTTATTTCAGTAATTATACATCAAAGGTAAAACTGATATACGAGATGGACTCGTTCCATGCAAAGCCAGATATTTCAGCCTTTGTTATAACTGTGATGATAATGGCTTACAGCTGATGAAAACCCCGCAGGATCTAACCTGCAACCTTCTGATTACTGGACAACCTGCCCTATCGCCTGAGCTACTGCTGCCCCTGACTCTAGACCAGGGTTACCTGATTTTAGTCCTGGAGGGCCGATGTCTGTACCAGATCTGCTCGGGCAGCCAGATCGGCTTGGTGTCCTGCATTTGCCAAATACGTCACAGTAGATGATTGGCAGAACATACGACTTACCAAAGTTATGGTGCCACGTTCGGAAAAGTTACGTTAGCACATTGACAATGAAGATTTTGATTGGTCAGAACGAATTCACAATTGTAGTCTTAGCGGTTTATAGTCCTATAGTCCAAAAAAGCAACACTTTTCAGAGAAAATATGTTTGAATTTGCAAACGAAATGTAAAATTAAAGCTAAGACCAATAAACAGTGATCCTCAAAAGCTCTTGATTTAGATGAAATGGGGCTAAACAAAATATAAGAGCTTTATTGAAAAGACAGTAAACAACATTTTGAATGAATGAATGAAGGTATTTACATAACAACTAATGAAATATAGAGACAAATTCCACATTAATACAAACAGATATGGCTTCCCATATAAGAACTGTTGTCTTTTTTGGAAGTCTGATGTTGGTTTTATGTAATTTCTCATTCTTTACAAAACAAAGATAATATGGAGCCAGTCCATCGCAGGGCAACACAGAGACACACAGGACAAACAATCACACGCACGCACACACTCACACCTAAGGACAATTTAGACAGACCAATCAACCTAACAGTCATGTTTTTGGACTGTGGGAGGAAGCCGGAGTACCCTTACAGAACCCACGCATGCACAGGGAGAACATGCAAACTCCATGCAGAAAGATCCCAGGCCGGGAAGCGAACCCAGGACCTTCTTGCTGCAAGGCAACAGCTCTAACCACTGCACCACTGCGCAGCCCGTACCAAGAATCATTCATTTTAAAATAATATACATACATCACTTGGATGCAATAGAAGGGGCAATACTGCTGTTAATTATAATATATTTAAAATATGAGTTTATTTGTTTATGTTGTATTAAGACACCAGAGGGTTACTCACAAAAAATAGGAGGAAGTGTCAATATTAGACGTCTGTTTAAACATTATAATGAAATAAATAAGTCAAGTACTATTTCTAGAACAAAGTTTTTATTTTGAGATTAATATATGAATGAAAAACTAAGGCAGCACTGATGTAAATACCTACAATACCTATGATCCAATGTGAAAACAAACTGATCATTTTAAGCATCAGGTTTTCTGACTTATGTTCGAGACTCTTATTGTAAAGGATTACAGAAGTTGTTTAAGTTCTGCTGTAAGAATACATGCTACATGTTGCATTTGAAAATGCATATTTTTTATATTTTACTCAATAAAAACACAAACATAAGCCCTTAGTTATAATACAGTACTAACAAAAGCCAGAACAAATACAGTCTGGTTTTGGATAGCGCAGGTTTCCTTTCCTAGGCTGTTCTTGAAATAGTCTACCTAAATCAGTTCTCTGGAAAAAGTATTTCAACTTTTTTACTGTGTCTGCCTGGAGCACTAGGATGAATAACATGGTTGTTTTTGCTAAAATAATACTTCCATTTTCTTATTTCTGTGATATTTCACTTGAGTGACTATATTGGAGGAGAAAGGGACCTACACATAGTGGGGGCGGGGCTTCGGTGCAAGTGCAACTCGTTTCAGGAAGTAGAAAATTGCCACATCCGATGAGAGCTTCTGATGGCAGCATTTGAATCTTATTTCATAATATTGGGACATCTTGGCTCTAATTGTTAACAGCGATGCAACTACTATTGATGCTATTTACTCTGCAATGTTGATGTTTCATCTCCACAAGTAGCACAAGCCTGAAAGACTTCTGCTGTGTGGTGGAGTTGCTAATGCTAATGGTTAGCTTCTACTAGCTGAGATGTTCTCTGCTAATTCTGCAAGATCACATAAAGGTCAAGCCTCGATGTTCTGTGGTTGACTCAGTCACTGGTGTGTTAGACATGTCTTGTTCATGACACACGGCACTTCCTGTTTTTAATCGATTTTAAATTAAATCATATTTTTAAAATCATGGTTTCCACCATTTTTACCTGTATCATGCTTTACACACCTGCAATTAGACCCTTAGAGCAGCCCCTGTGGTCCAAATTATGCGGTTGATCTGCTAGATTTGTGGTGAAATTGCTCTTTACAGGTCTTGGCTGATAAACGTATTCAGCTCTTATCTGTTCATCTAAGCGCTGCACGAACGAGGAAGCTTCTGCATTAGTTTATTGTACGTTTTCCAGCTTGATTGTGTTTTTCTTCCTTGTAAGATTCCGTGACTTGACCATATCACCTTCTGCTGAACCGCTTGTCTTGAGTGATTTGAAGAATGTCTGTGTCTCCCATGTGAGACTGATATGGAAAGTCCCATCATGAGTAATGTGACTGAAATCACTGCATTAAACTGGCTCTGAGACAAATCCAAGTCAACTGGAACAAATAGAAGTGTTTGTGCTGTGATGTGAAGGACTTTTGTCCACCTCGATAAAACAAATTTAGCAGGAAAAGCCGCTTCCTTCCCAGAAAACATATGGGAGATTAAAGGAAACGCCACAAACTGAGTGGACAGTTCATTAAATTGTGTTTTCGCATAAACTAACTGCGATTTTCTTTCTTCAACAGGATCACAACTTGGACTGGTTTCCACGGATGCGCGCCATGTCCCTGGTAAGCAGCGACGCAGATGGAGAGCAGAATGAAATCAGAAACCTGCAGGAGAAACTGGAGTCCACCATGAAGCTGGTGACCAACCTCTCAGGCCAGCTGACTGAGCTCAAGGAGCAGGTGAGTGTTGAGGGTCTGTCACTTTGCTGAGGTGTGAGACAGAGACATATTTCTGAAAGATGTGCACACCTGGCTTTTGGTTTGTTTGTTTGTTTGCCACTCATTGACCTTTAGATGTGACGCTTGCTAAATGCAAAAGGCTATGAGTCATAGTTCACTGCACAGCTTGAGAGACTTTCTGTCTCATTTTACTTTTATCACTTACTCTTTATTCAGTCTGGACTTTACTGCCGACCAGTTTTTTTTTTAGCAATATGAAGTTTGTTTATTTTCTCACTAGAAATGGCTGACAATTTGATATTCTTTACTAGAAAAGAAAACAAACTGATGTAACACTAGCACAATTGTCGCAACCCACTGCTTCTAGTAAGCAGGATTGTAAAATTGTCTTTACCCCTGAAATGAGAACTAGTTTTGAGGAAGTGAATGTTTCCGAGACTTTTTGACCCAGACAAGGGGAAATGATAATTATGTAGCTGGACGCCGTAACATCAGTCACTTTTCACCCAAGATTCAATTGAATGGATGAGGTGCATGTTGTGTGGAGTTTAAAAATGCCCAACTGTACGTCGAGATTCAACAACACGACTTTCTGAGAAAGATTCTTGGCTTTGATTCACGGAAGAGTACAAACGGGATGATTGTTTTGCAATTGGGTCATACCAAAAAAAATTGACTGAATTAAAATATTATAGAGCAGAAAAGGGATGATGAACTTAAACTGACCAGTTGATGTACTTGAATGGAATCTTATGTGAGCCAGTTCCTCAGGGTTGAACTATTTCCTTTGAAACACTCATCGCAAGACCACTTTTCCTTCTCACTTTTAATATTTTCTCAGAGCTGCGGTACAAATCACAACCTTATGTTAAGTAAAGTAATTTCTGAGCAGAAAGCCTGTTCTGGTTCGTACTGGTGTAAAGGTTACCTGTGGTATGACTCATGTTTTGCTTGATCTTTGAATTTTTGATCCACTCAATTTCAGTATTAGTAGTTTGTGTTCTGCTGCTTTCGTCAGTCCACCCAGAAAAGTGTGTGACGCAGCTGTCAGGATTTTAAAAGAATCCGTTTCAGTCAAAGCTGTGTGCCGAGTTTGTGTTGCACTTGTCAGTTTCTGCAAAAGGGGGTATCCAAAACCGATTCAGTGAAGATGGTAAATCAGAGGAGCTGCTAGGGGACGTAAACTTAACATCTCACCACTTTGTGATCTTCAGATGACCGAACAGAGGAAGCAGAAGCAGCGAATCGGCCTGTTGGGACACCCTCAGCACATGAACGTCAACCCCCAGCAGCCCGCGTGAGCTACAGCGACAGCTTCCTGTTGGCCTGGTGTCGGGATGGAGCGTTCAGTCCTCTGGCTAAGGTTTCACTTAAAGTAGGCGACACAGAGTGTGAAAGTACCGTAAAACGGTAGGGAAACACTGTAACATAGGTAGTTATAAGGCGATGTGTAGCTCTAGCCCTCACAGGTGTAACACTCACCCACCGTTAAATGGTTCATATTGGTGCCAAATGTTTGCGTTTTGTGCAAAAAAGAAATTGGATTTCTCAACACATGGCCTTTAATGGTTGATCTTGAATTTTTTCTTTAGAATTTTCTCTTTTCCTCCCAACACCATCGGCAGTATTTCATGTCTTATTTTTGTATGTTGTGCAATACATGAACATAAATATGCAACTTTAATGTTGTTTGAAATTTAAGTTGTGGATTATTGTCTAATTTAAATCCACTGATTAATGATTTAGTCTGTTTTTGGACACTAGATAAGTAAGGAGTTGCTGACTGTCTGTACTTAAAAATATTGGCTACTCAATAAGCTGATCGTCGGAATATTACTTTCTTCTCCTTTCTTGACTTCTGGACTCATAGCTAGTATATTGTGTGAGAGCAATATAAACCGATAGATTTCTTACACCTGTATACATGGAATTAGCTTTCTTGTTTAACTGGTTGTTTAAAGTAGAGTTTAAATTCCCAGTGTGACTGATGCTATTAGAATTTGCTCAGGAGTTCTGTAGTTTATATGTATATTACTGGTTCGATAGGTTTTCCTGATTACCATTCAAACTTTTTTTAAAGTAGAATTTACTAAACCGAAGCTGCTTCTTACGTGTTCTTTTTTGTTTTGATTTATATATTTTTTTCATGCTTTGGATGGACTTTTTTTTTTTACTAATGTGTACATAAAGCTTGTTGCTTACCTTGCTTTTGTATAGAAAAATAAGATGTGCAAATATATTGAATAATATTGAGAATTAAATAAAATCCAATCCAAGTCATGTCAATTTGAATATTAAAGTAGAATAACTTATTAAAATTGATGTATGTATCCTTTTTTGTGCTGTTTTTATTGGAACACCTTAGGTTTGCCATAAACGATGTGCTTCATGTTTATGAAACTGAAAATCAGTAGAGGACTACTCATGTTTGTCAGTACATTCACTCCATTCTCGCTCTAATCAGTATTTAAATAAATCATTAATGCTCATAAAGAAAACATAATATTCATTATAATCCTTTGAGAATGCTTATTTTTATATTACAAATTCACTCACAGCTCAAGTGTTTTTAACATTTTGTGATTAGTTAAAATACTCGTCACTTTTACTTTACACCATTTTAAACTGAATATGATTCCCTCTTATGCAACTGTTGTAAAAAAGTACATTTTTGTTCATAATAAATTGATGATCATTCATGATAAAGCAAAATGTGACACTTTTATTTATATTTATTAAAATAATTTGAACTAAATAACTTTAACCTGCTCAAATCCACGCCACTCTCTCCCATTGTTCCTATTCATCAATGCTTACTTTAAATTATCATCATTGTAAAAAACGTTTTCGCAGAGCCTTTACCTATGACTCATTTAGAATTCTCAAACATCCTGATTAAAACTTAAACGGGCTTTGCTGGTCAACCTGACTGGAAACTTTGCCAGAGACTTAAATATTTAGGCTGCATTCCATTTCTGATCTGAAAATGACAGGCCTCACTCAACCGTGTTCCAGTTGCAAATCCCACTGTAGCAACATGTGCACCAGTTAGGACACTACCCTCTTTGTGTGTGTGTGTGTGTGTGTGTGTGTGTGTGTGTGTGTGTGTGCGCGCACACACATACACACACACACGGCTAGATTAGGATAACAAAAGGTTCATTCCTTCAGCCATCAATTTGCTTCCTGAGTGGGTAGCCATGTTGGATTTTAAGGGCAAGGCTTGTCACAGATATCTGACTTTCTGATCCAAAATGTAGACTTTGGTGTGTAAGATTTTTTAATTCCATCTTGAATCTCAGAATTTTTTCCAAATACCAGTGAATTACACTATTAGAACTAGGGCCTGCTGATATATCGGGCCAATATTTACAGTTTATTTGTTTTTGTTTTTGTTTGTTTTTTATCGACGATTTTACATTCACTAATAGCATCTGCATAATAATCACTCTAAATTAACTTTTTTTGGGTGCCTGATATTAACACCGAGTGTTGCACAAAGCTAAGATTTAACAGTTCGTTAAAGTCAGAGTTCAAACACTGATTCAGCTTCAGAATTTTTGTGCATCAACTGATGTTATTTATGACATTTTAGCATGAAAATAAGGTGGAAAGCATCTGGATATCAGCTTATAAATCAGTACATATTGACCGTATCGGCATCGATATCTGCATTAGAAAAATCATTAATCTATTGACCTCTAACTGCAACCTACTGCAACATCAACAGGTCTGCAACAAGGGAATAGCCATTTACCAGCATTTAATTTCACCTTTTATTTAAGAGATTGTGTTATTATTTTTGAAAAAACATGCATATGGTTAAAATGTGTTTTTCCGTATTGGCCTAAAGATAAAGAAAATAGTTGGCCATTTTGGTCAGATGATGCCATTTGGTAATTTTTACACATATTGTATTTTAACTAACTTCTCCTAGGGCTTTAGACCTACGACCTAAAATTGATAAGCCATTGGGAATCAAAAGTTGTCTAAATAGTTTTCAAAAGGACTAATGGTGTGGGTGTGGCTTAGTCTCAAATATTGATCTTTTGACATTAAAGTCCTTGGTTTATTAACTTGCAGACACATGATCAGAGCTGTATCCAACTTAGTGTGTGTCATCACAAATCTCAAGCTAATGACAGTGTCATTTCCTGCCATCACCAAAGCCACTACCCCTGACAACAGCAAGTATATTCTTTTACTCGAAAAGGTCCACATTTGACCCTTTGTATCAAATTAACATGAGACACTGCCCGATTACAGAAGACATGCTGGTATAATGCAGCATTCAGTACTGAGATATTTCAAGAGAGGATGGGGTTGTGGTGGCACGGCCAAATCGTATGGCAAGCTGTGGCCTTACGTTTGGCTGTAAGTTTGTCATACACACTGATTTTCACCAAATTAGACACAATAGATGTTAATACAGCCTCTCAAAGAAATGGTTGCAAATTGTTGGTAATTGTAGTCTTAATTTTGCCCCAGGGCCCCTTGCATACATTCATCTCTTTAATAACTTCAACAAAAAAGGTCATAATATGTCAGTATGACTTTCTTGTTTAATCCTTGTAGCTGTGTTGAGTGTTAACTTGAAAAGGTTTGTACACTCTGTGAGCCCCTAGCTGCCTTTTATACACAACAAGCTATCCTATCCATTCCTGATACCATTTAAATATAGCTATTGTCCCATAATTAAATCTGAGATACAGACTCAAAAATGGAACCACAATTAGCCAACTCCTCTACATAGATGACATAAAGCTGTACACCAAGAGCGAGCGAGACATTGACTCACTGATCCACACCACCAGGATCTACCGCACTGCTACTGGAATGTCATCTGGACTTGAGAAGTGTGGTCGAATGGTGACAAAGGAAGGGAAGGTAATACATACAGGAGGGGTCTCACCCCCAGAAGGAACAAAATCAGACATTGAGGACAGCTACAAATACCTTGGTGTCCACCAAGCAAATGGCAACCTCGATGAGGCTGCAAGGAAATAAGCTACAACCAAATAAAACAAATAAGGCAAGTGCTAAGAAATCAGCTCAATGGCAAGAACAAGATTTGGGAAATAAACAGCTATGCCCTGCTAGTAATCAGATATCTGTCAGGAATAATGAGCTGGCCAAAAAAAAAAAAAAATATATATATATATATATATATATATATATATATATATATATATATATATATGTATATATATATATATATATATATATATATATATACAGACCACAGATGTTAAGACACAAAAGCTCCTAACCATGCATGGACGATTCCACCCCAAATCCAGCACCCTGAAACTGTACGTTAGCAGTAAGGAAGGAGTCAGAGGACTAGCTAGTGTGAGAGCTATGGTCCAAGATGAAACATCCAAGATCTTTAAGTACATCAAGGATAAGACCCCTACGGATAGATGCTCAGTGATTGTCACAGACAATGGCAAACAGAGGAGCAGACAGAGGTGTGACATTGTGGCATCATCAAGTCATCTCCACGTCATGTTTTTATTCTGCTCAGCAATTAAACCAGGTGATTTCAATCAGCACAGTGAATTAACCTGGTTCAGTTGCTGAGCAGAACAAAAACATGACATGGAGATGACTTGATGATGCCACAATGTCACGCCTCTGGGAGCAGGTGCTGGAAATACTATTGTGGAAGGACACCCCTACATGTGATGTACCACAGACAGGACATAGGACAACTAAGACAAACAAAAACTGAGGATTAGGTAGCATGAAGTTGAGGTTTCTGAACAGAAACGCTCGTAGAATTGTTAGCTGTACCTATGCACTCTTCTGAATTAAGATTTCTGAAGTTTATCCTGGAATATGCAGTTTTCATAAACCATAAATGCATGTATGTGTGTGTGCCGTAGCCCCAAAACAACATAAAAATGCTTTTGAGCAAGACAAATTTGCACGTAAATGATGCCGTTAAACATATTGTTTAGTCCTTTTGCGTGTTTTCTTTGCAGAAATTGTTTGAATTCATAAAATGAAGTATTTTGCGTTGAGGAAAACCTATTTAACCCTTTAGAACCCAACTTTTGAATTAGAAAACAGGTTGTAATAAATAAACCACAATGTAGAAAAATATTGAAATGAAGTGGAAATCATTTTCTAAATATGCATGGATAGAATGTCACTCGGGGTTTTCAAACCTGAATATTTGACTCAAGAAGACATTTAGCAGATGTTTGAAATCGTTTGTGTCACCGCGGGTCCTTAAGGGTTAAATGTTGATGACAAAATCTTAAATCGCTGCGGACATGACTTCCTTCCCGCACCTTTATCGTCCGGCTGACTTGTTTTGAAGCTGCTTCTATAAATAACGTCTGCTTCGGGATGTCGGCGGTTGGGACCGACTGACCACTCGGCTGTCTGCGCGCGCCCTGACGTCACGGGCAGGGATCTGCTCGGTCCGTTTCTCCGCCATGAGGAGCTCAACGTGACCGGCCGGGTTACGGTACACAAGCAGATTGAATCAACACGTAGCTCACCCTCCGTTTAGAAAACCGTGCCCCCCGCCGCAGGTGCACGTGCCACACCGCAAGAGCTATGAAAAATAAACGCTGCCCACAATGAGCGCGTGAGCCACTAGTAAACATGGGCTCTATTTTTACTTAACGATTCTATATCATTTAAATGTCTACGTTTACATCATTTTACAACTTTTGCGTCTTCAGATTATTGTAATTAAATTATAAAAAGTATGTTTTTATCCAACGTTTGCATTTAGTTGCGGTGTTTTTTTTACGCATGGTTGTTTGTTAAAATAATACTGAAAAACTTTTAAGATGGGTTTCTATGTTTTCCAGAACCTGACATTTTATTCATTCCGTCGTCATTTCACTTCTTTGTTTTCTTCATGTTCTGCAGCAGCATCACATTCCAGACACCGGCGAGAGTTCTCCTCCCAGCCCTGCCTGCGGCACTGTGATGAATAATGTTGGCAAATTGCGTTCAGGGCTGGAATTCCAGCCTCAGGTTTCACCACTCCTGCTTCTGAGCTGGAGGAGCGTGGTGCTACACGGGACCTGGGCGGAGGAATACTACAGCAATGGGAGGTGCTCCGGTAGCAGAGGAGGGGTGAGGAGTTGAAAGTATGGCAAGCCAAAACCGTCACAATACGCCACTTTCCCAACCCGTCTAGTTAAGAAATGGCGAAAAAAACGCCGTTTGACGTGCCAAGACGTCGTAAAATACGGCGAAAACTCTGCCAGAACGCCGTAATTTACGCCGTTCTGAACGGTCCCGTAGAACGCCCGTAAAATACGCCGTTTTTTCCGGACATTGAACGCCGTTTTTTACGTCACCCTAATCCCAGACGCGTTCTCTGTGTGGGTGGCGTAAAATACGGCGTTTGGTACGGACATTGAACGCCGCTTTTTTCGCCGTCCTGTGACATAAAACGCCGCTTTTAACGCCACTTTGTGACAGTTTTAACGCGTTTAAAATTCAACTTTACTCTCATTTATGCAGAGCCCTCCCCATGGGTTTCGCATCCACTTAATTTAAACTCCAGTGACCCAATGAAAGACGAGGAGGTTGAGGCAGCACTAATTCATCCCAGATTCGCCGGGCTGTCGGGCTGTGCGGACTACTGTTTTCTAATACAACTCGGCTCTGTTTCAACTAATTTCACTGTATTGAAAAAGCCTTGAAATGTAGTAATATTATCAACAATGTGTCAACATTATTATTTTTTCTGTCCACCTGTAAAAGGCAGAAACGCTGTTTCAGTCAGACCTGATGATTACTTAAAAGTGTGGCTGCCGTATCAGTCTGTCCTCGTGGCTCGTGAGTCCAGCTGAAACATCAGTGCTCTTTCTGTCCAAAACTCCATTCTTCTTAAGTTCATCCACTTTCAGTATTTACTATTGTGACTGTGTGTGTGTGTGTGTGTGTGTGTGTGTGCGTGTGTGTGTGTGTGTGTGTGTGTGTGTGTGTGTGTGTGTGTGTGTGTGTGTGTGTGTGTGTGTGTGTGTGCTGTCGCAACATCCCGATTGATGATGTGCCCTGGCTACTTGGCCAAGGCAGTGTTCCTTTGGCTGACTAGTTAGAGCGTATGACTCTTACCCGGGACTCTGGGGTTCGAATCCCGCCCGAGCCCTCGTTTATCCACCTGGCCACACTATTGTTTTTTTTTTTTTTTAACGACTGTTATACTTGTCTTACAGGAGCTTCTGAAGATGTTCTGTCTTGCTTCTCCATCATCACTCTCCAGCTCCTCAGACCAGCCACTCCAGAACCTTCCCAGATCCAGGATCAGAGCACTTTAATTAAAGTTTGAAACATGTCTGCTTGTTGTTCTCCTATAGAAGCCTTAAACTAGAATTTGCTAATGAGCTTTCTTGGCTAAAATATGCTCTTAAATGTTTTTATTTACATAATCAAGAAACACGTTTTTCATTGCTGCTTCACCAAGACATGACTGAAAATGTCCTCATGATCCTGAAACGCTGGTTAAAACAAATTACTTTTAACCTCTTATAAAACAAACGTGTCTGTTGATGATTATGCCCACTACAATACTGAAGCACCTGCATACTTGCTACCGATTTGCTAACTTTCTGTAATATTTGATATTTAAGTTGAAAACATGAACTGCTGTAACACAAATTCCAAATGTTCTAGTTGAGCACTTGTTTCTAATCAACTAATCATTATTTCTGTGATTAGTCAGCTTTTTCCTTTTCAATAAACACATGGAAAAATTACAATTATCTTACTGAAAAATAGTTTAACAGTGTTGCACATGTATAATAATCTGCACTGGTTTTCACAGTTATGGCATTCTTCAAGTGAAAAGATATTTACAATTGATTACTTCAAGTTCCTACTATTTACATTTTATGCATCGATACTGTAAATGGCTGTTTACTAAGGCATACAGAGTCAGTGCCTGTACAGGTAGTTTGCTTGTAAATCTACATATTTCTGTTCTATATGATCCTGTATTCTTCATTAATGCTACTTACAAATCCACGAGTCTGTAGAGTTGCCTTGTTTATTTGAGCAGGTATTGAACAATCCTTTTAGTTATTAACAAGTTGAGTGTGTGCTTAAGAGGAGTTTAAAAGTGTTAGCCTTAGAAAGTAGATGAGCCTCTCCCACAAACCACATTTTTTAAATTTAGGACTTTACGGAGTGTGCTCCTGTAAGACAAGTATAACAGTCGTTAAAAAAAAAAAAAACAATAGTGTGGCCAGGTGGATAAACGAGGGCTCGGGCGGGATTCGAACCCCAGAGTCCCGGGTAAGAGTCATACGCTCTAACCAGTCAGCCAAAGGAACACTGCCTTGGCTAAGTAGCCAGGGCACATCATCAATCGGGATGTTGCGACAGCACACACACACACACACACACACACACAGTCACAATAGTAAATACTGAAAGTGGATGAACTTAAGAAGAATGGAGTTTTGGACAGAAAGAGCACTGATGTTTCAGCTGGACTCACGAGCCACGAGGACAGACTGATACGGCAGCCACACTTTTAAGTAATCATCAGGTCTGACTGAAACAGCGTTTCTGCCTTTTACAGGTGGACAGAAAAAATAATAATGTTGACACATTGTTGATAATATTACTACATTTCAAGGCTTTTTCAATACAGTGAAATTAGTTGAAACAGAGCCGAGTTGTATTAGAAAACAGTAGTCCGCACAGCCCGACAGCCCGGCGAATCTGGGATGAATTAGTGCTGCCTCAACCTCCTTGTCTTTCATTGGGTCACTGGAGTTTAAATTAAGTGGATGCGAAACCCATGGGGAGGGCTCTGCATAAATGAGAGTAAAGTTGAATTTTAAACGCGTTAAAACTGTCACAAAGTGGCGTTAAAAGCGGCGTTTTATGTCACAGGACGGCGAAAAAAGCGGCGTTCAATGTCCGTACCAAACGCCGTATTTTACGCCACCCACACAGAGAACGCGTCTGGGATTAGGGTGACGTAAAAAACGGCGTTCAATGTCCGGAAAAAACGGCGTATTTTACGGGCGTTCTACGGGACCGTTCAGAACGGCGTAAATTACGGCGTTCTGGCAGAGTTTTCGCCGTATTTTACGACGTCTTGGCACATCAAACGGCGTTTTTTTCGCCATTTCTTAACTAGACGGGTTGGGAAAGTGGCGTATTGTGACGGTTTTGGCTTGCCATATGAAAGCGCCGTCCAACACGTGAGGCTCATGTGACGGAGTCGGTTTGTGTAGCAGAGACGTGCCTGCAGTCCCAGGGTTTATTTAACACGTAGTCACAAACCCACCCAGCGCTCACACACACGGACCCGACCGGACCGAGCTCCACCTTCAGGAACACGCTCGCGCTCGTTGGCTTTTCATTTTCACCTCTTTTATTGCTGGTTTTATTTTTATTTAATTTTGAATACGATTTATTTAAATTAACGCGAAATGGAGAGGATTACAAGTGCGCAACCGCCTCCTTATGTTCCCAAACACCCATCTCTGGATTTACCCGACATGCACCGGTAAATTAAACCTCTTCAGTTTTATTCTGCTTCAGAAAAAGTAGTATTTAAAATAATTGTATGTGTTATTTTTATTCCAAGACTGGAATTTCCCATCTATGTGTGCAAACCCAGGAGGAGCATGAAGCATGGCAATGGATGCAAGGTAAATTCTAGGGCGGAGGCATGGTTCTCCTGCAACGTGCTGATCCTGAATGTCTGACAACTTTCCAACTCTCTCCAGGAGACCCACAAGTTACCACACCGGCTCATTGAAAAGAAAAGACGGGACAGGATCAACGAGTGCATCGCTCAGCTGAAGGACTTGTTACCAGAACATCTGAAACTAACCGTGAGTTTTTTTTCATCCTCATGTAGGAAGAAATCTGCAAAATCTACAGTTAGTGTAGTGAAAATAATGTGGATAATAGTTTCGTTTTTAGTAGTAAAACAAATATTTGATGACTTTTTAGTGTAATATTGCCTAAATATGAGTTCTAAATGTGTTTTCTGATCAAATGTAACACTTTTGGTGATTTGAACATGTTTCTCGTGCCTGCCCCGGTGCTGGCCACTTACCCGCTGTTCAGCTGCAGAATGTGTTGCATAAGTAAGATCAGCATGCTTATCGGCAGTCTTCCTGTTTTAGACGCTGGGTCATTTGGAGAAAGCTGTGGTGCTGGAGCTTACTCTGAAGCATGTGAAAGCTCTGAGTGCTCTCCTGGAGCAGCAGCAGCAGCAGATCATTGCGTTACAGAAGGACCTGCAGTTCAGTAAGTCATTGTTATTTTTACATGCACCTGCAGTTTAAGCGTGCATATCACTTAATTCAAGCAAACCTTTCCGGGAAATTGGGTTTTCATATTTTTTTTATTCTTTATTTCTGTTCCCCCAGCTGATCACGGAGATGGTGTCGAGAGCAGCGAGGAGATGTTCCGCTCCGGCTTTCACCTGTGCGCTAAAGAGGTCCTCCACTATCTGGCAAGCCAGGAGAGCAGCAGGGACCTGACTCCGTCCCACGTCATCAGCCACATCCATAAGGTGGCAGCTGAAGTCTTGTATCATGAAAGCAGCCCGCAGCCAGACGAGGCTGCCCTTCATGCTTCGGACAAGGTGAAAAAGCCCATCGGGCAGCCCGCGTCGTCGTCGGAGGGCTCTGCCAAGAACTGTGTTCCAGTCATTCAGAGGACTTGCCACCATGGGGAGCAGAGTGGCAGTGACACAGACACTGATAGTGGCTATGGGGGAGAACACGACAAGCCCAAAGCACAGTGGTCCGAGAACTACAGGAGGGAGGCAGATCTCAAGACTCCTGCTTCCGAGAGGACATCCGGAGCCATCAAGCAGGAGGGTGATGGGCCTCGGGCCAAGAGATTGAGAGCAGACTTCTCAGAGGATGAGATTCTCTCAACTCAGACGGCGGGAGCTCCTGGCAGTTACATGAGTTTCTCCACAAACCAGCCTCCTTTCTGCCTCCCGTTCTACCTCCTCCCCCCAACAACAGCAGCTGCAGCAGCAGCAGCGTACCTACCAATGCTGGAAAAATGCTGGTACCCCGGGGGCATGCCAGTCATGTACCCAGGCATGGGCGGCTCTCCGGTGAGCCTACCCCCCGAGGCATTGCCCTCATCTCTGGTGATGTCCCCGAGGGCAGGATCCCCAGTCGTCCCACCAGATTTGGCTTTAATGCGGGTGTCTCCTATGAACGTGGAAACCAAAGACTAAGCCTGTGTTTTCCTGTCAGAATCTCACCTTTTGAATGTTGATGGAGGGTTAAATGAAGCACACTGGTAAATCCACAGCTGTAGTTAGTGCCATCAGCCCTCCGACCCCTGGAGTAGAACCATAGAGGACAGTACTGTCTGCCGTCGGAACCCGGACTTCTAACAGGGCTTTAGTGGGGGCCGATGTGAAGGTTCATATCAGTTTGCACGCCTCTCAGACACCATCACGGTGGTCAATTTGAAGAAAGCACAAACTTATTTTTAAGTTCTATAGTTGTCCTCTCTCAGGTAGTTAAATAATGTCAGAGAAAAGCCCAGAATGTAAGAACTCCCCCTTTCAGAACCACTTGGACCTACCTTGTTGTCACACACACACACACACACACGCACACACACACACACACGCACACGCACACACACACACACAAAACCCCTGTAGATGCTGCTTTAGATCTGGAAATGAATGATCTGCCTTTAGTTGTTGGCACCAAACCGTTTAGACTAGAATGTTGTTACCAAAACAAACGTTTTCGGTTCCCGTTGACCAGCGACGTCCGCCCTCCCACCTCTCACTTGTGTTGAACGCAGGAACTTGCCAAGTTCGGAGAATTCAGGGTGTCGCTGCCCATCCCGTGGCAGTTTTTGCATTCAGACGGAGAACCTGTAATGTAATTCTTCTTTTGCTCTGTAACACGTGTACATTTTTTATTTTTGATACGCTGAGGTAATCTGTATAGCTGCAGGAAGTAGCAGTTTGTAGATTTGCATCACAAATGTTGATTTGAGGTCGGGCTTTATCTGACCTCTGGCTCCTGCCTTCTGACAACAAATAAGAGATTTAAACCGATTTGCTATGAATGTTTTTAGCAAAAAGCATGAATGTAAATCTCCAAGAAAATAATAGTTTTGTATAGAAAGAGGTACTTTGGGGGTTTTTATTTTCCAATGTAACACAAAGTTGTACATATTTTGTAGATAAAGTATTATTGAGTATGAATAAAGATATTTGCCCCTTTGTTGAATTTGCCTGAGCGTGTTGTTGCCAGCTATCCTGACAGCTCCTCAGCACGCACTTACATAACACTTATATAAGCCATAAGCTGCACAGTGTCTGTAAATCAATAGCACGCTTTGGATTACAGCCTGTAATTAGACTCTACAGCGTTTCTATGGAGGTTTGAGACGGACATTAGAAATCAGTTTATTTGTCTAGTCTTTTTGTTTCACCGGTACAAAATCACGAGCACTTGCAGAATAAGAAGCTATGAAATGTTTTGCTTTAGAGGTTTAACAGATATAATTCAGCAGCTTTGTGGTAGTGACTCAACTTTAAAGTTGACATACTTGAATGGGCATCAATATGGAACACACGTCACCTTCACCTGCTGCTTGTTTCCTGGACGGTAAGTTAAAGTAATACTGAAAACAAAAACGTCTGCGTCATGAGTGTTAATCGCCCACCTCGTCTCCCTGAGGGGTCCAGGAGTCCGTCAGTGTAATCTCAGCAGTATTTTGTTGTTGGGGCTACATGTCAGAATAACTGCACAGGTCTGCTGGTTTTATGCAACAATAGCGCCACCCTGTGGCGGTAGTGCATGGCACTGAGCGGGCTTCCATTTCTACTTCAGAGGAAGCTGGCAGGTAGGAGTCAGCATTTTGAGTTCTTAGAGGAGCTTGAAATCCTTCTAAATTGTTGCATTTTGAATATACTACATGAAGGTTTAATTTAAATGTATTCATCAGACTCTGCAGGAGTGAGTGAGTGAGAGAGAGAGTCAGAGAGAGAGAGAGAGAGAGATTGTCTGCTCACACAAGAGAGAGGATCGGAGGACACTCCTCCAAACACACGTTGTTATTTTCGCAAGTTCATTATTATTTCTCCTGGAAGCGCTCAGTCAGACCGAGTGCTGTGATGTCGGGAGATCCGGTCTTGGGGAGGGAGCGGGGTGAGTGACGGCAGCTGCAGCGTAATCATCTGTCTCTTTTATTTAGGGACACGGAGAAGTTAAAAGCAGAGAGAAATAGAAGATAGAAGTTCTTGTTCCACTTTATTCTTTTGTTTCATGAAGATAAACTGATGTTAAATTCAGCTTAAAGAGAAACTGGGAGGAAGCTTTTAAGTTACAGGAGATCTTGTCTCCTGTCTGCTGCTCCAGAGACAGCATGGACATGAGGGTTACATGGTGAGGGTCCCACAGGACAAGTTAGTGCAGTCACACAGCCGAGCTGGAGGGGGACAGTTGTTGTCCTGCTTTATACTGCAAGCTTGTGTGTTATGTGCATTACAGCCAGCAATCGATCCAAACAGCAGCAGTCCCCCCCCCCCCCCCCCCCCCCCCCCACACACACACACACTCTCGTGAGTGGCCCTCAGACCATTATAATTGAGGACCCCTGCTCTATCAGGTTGAGATCTGGTGACTGTGGGGGCCATTGTAGTACAGTCAACTCAACTCATTGTCATGTTCAAGAATCCAATTTGAAATGATTGGAGCTTAATGTTTATGTTTATTTAAGGACCATGTACAATATTAAGCATAAATATTGAAATTTGATGCATTGTACCAGATTTAGCTTGAAGCTAATTCCCATCTGCAGTCCTGTACATCGCAATATAAAACACTGCAAATGCACAAATAAGCAAAATTCAGAAGATACAACAAGACATTACAGAAACAATAAAAATACACACATCACTATAAGTACACAACAGTATTGAAGTGTGTTTGAGACCTCAGTGCTTACAGTTCAGAGAAATTTGAAGTTTATTTTTGAGTTGATTTTTAAAAGTGCCAATGGAGCTACAGGTCTTAATTGCATCAGGCAGAATGTTCCACTGACCTGCAGCCTTCACAGTAAAGGCAGATTGTCCAAAAGCGGAATGACGGAAAGTAATGTAACCAGTCTAAACAAGATGAAATCCTTGTGGATAATTTATAGATTCCTCAGAGCCAAAGTTGATAAACTGATCCAGTGAGGAAGGCGCTTGACCATGCAAAATTTTAAAAACAGCACATAGGTTAAAAAACAATGTAAAATTTTCTAAGCTAAGAAGATTATGTTTTTCCATGATTCTATAGTGATGATACTGCATAGACTGTTTGTCTATGATTGTCAAAGCTTTTTTATACAGTGACTCTAATGGTCTTATGGCTGTGTGACTAGCTTGACCCCAGCACAGTAGGAGAGACAGGACAGAATCATGGAGTGTAAATAGATTTTTGCTACATCCATTGACAGGCAATGTCGGATGTTTCTCAAATTTGCCAAATTAAATCTTAGGTTTTTGATTAACGTTTTGATGTGTGATTTAAAGTTGAGATTTTAATCTAACACAACCCCAAGATATTTAAATTCTGAAACAATTTCAATCTACTTGGATTTAATTAAAATATCAGACCTTTGGGGCTTATTACCTTTTGTAAAGAACATGCCTTTAGTCTTGTTAATGTTTAAACTGAGATGCGACTGTTTTTCCACAGCAAGTCACCCCTGCCAGATTCTTACTCAACTCCCACTTCCTGTTTGAAAAATGCAACAAATGCTGTTGCCTAGCAGACCAAGAGGGTGGAGCCACTAACAAATACACACACTCACGACATTGTGACATCATAATGTACCATCTAACATCATAGTATACCTCTTAGCCAATCGCGATGGCAGATTTAAACTCAAATGCAGTGCTGAGTTTTTGCCTGACGACGGTGCATCACTGACAGTTTTAGGCAGATTGTTTAAATTTTAACTAAGATTAACTAAAGTGCCAAATTATTGACTGAATGTGTCTACAGAGCAATTAGACACTCATTCATATAGTTGATCAACAAAAAAGTTGATTTGAGGGTGACTTGCTCTTTAAGTAATTGTTTGAGGAAGGTATCACATGTTATGTGTTTTATTAGTCCCATTCTGAACACACGTGTGTTTTATTCTGCTCCAGCAGGTGGCGCTAGTGCACCTTTACGCTGGTCATCGACCACCAGAAGAAGCAGAAACCGGAAGCTGCTAGCAGAGCTATTTTGGAGTGTGAGGAGAACATTTGAGGCTCTGCAGTTAAAATGTCTTCTCTTCAGTCTCTGGGAGAGTTGATCAGCTAAAGCGACTAACTGCTGCTGCTGCAGAAATCTTCTCACCAGGCTGTGGAAATTTTCTTCTCCTCAATAACAACTTGGTGGAGTTCTTTCCAGAACCGGAGAAGATATTCTGCGGTCTTCGTGACAATCGGAGCTCCAGAATCAGGTTGTGGGTCAGAAAAGCTTTTATTCTAGACTTCCTGCCCTCTGGATCTGCTGCTGTTCCTTTGGCCAGAACCGTTGGATCTTTAATCTCCTGCGTTGTTCTGAAGCAGCATTTTAATCAGCTCGCCTGCTTTGTTTCTATTGCAGCTGTTAGCTAAACACGGCTAAAGAAAACCTGCTACCACTTCAGGATCATCCATCAGCTGGGACTGATTCATCGTGTGTTCTTCACCACCTGGACCTGGACAGCATGGACACAGGTACTGGTGAATGAATTAATATATTATCACTGCATGGTGGGACATTACAGTACCTCTCCCATGAGGTGTTATCATTAAAAAATGTCCATGTTGGGTTTTAGTCTGCTGCAGCAGCTCGGTCCAAACCTCACATGTTCTTTCTTCAGAGGAGAGAAGCTCCAGAACTTCTGAACTATTGAACTAATGTTGATTTTAACACAGCAGGACTTCAAGATGAGGAGGCAGCGATAGAATTTTATCTTTGTTTACTAAAATGATCAAACAAATGGTAAAAGACGGCTCAATTGAACCTAATTAGAATTAAAAACCTGAATAAAAATAAAAAATATAATGAAAAATGCAAAACAATTAAAACATCTTGGTTAGTATGTCATTAAGTTTTTCTCTAGGAAAGATGGATCTAGTTTGTGAGTGGCTGAAATCACCCTGGTTGCTAGTTTGATGTCCAACAATGAGATGAACTGGGTTTCAGGTCCTTATACTAAATGGGTTGTCTCTATCAGACTCGGTAGCTGACATGTCAGCAGGTTTGTCTTCACAACGTGGTGAAAAGAGAGCTGAGTCGGAAGGCGAAGCTTTTGATTTACCGGTTTGATGTTCCCACCCTCGTCTATGGTCACGAGCTTGGGTAGTGTCTGAAAGAACTAGATCGTGGAAACAATGTCCAAAATTAGTTTTCTCCACAGGGTGTCTGGGCTCTCCCTTAGAGATAGGGTGAGAAAGTCCATCATCTAGGAGGGGCTTGTAGTAGATCCGCTGCTCATCCACATCAAGAGGAGCCGCTGAGGTGGCTCAGGCATCTGATTATGATGCCTCCTTGTGAGGTTTTCTGGGCACGTTCACCCAGAAGGATACCTGACTCAGGACACGCTGGAGGGACTATGTCTCTCAGCTGGCCAAGGAACGCCTTGGTAGACCCCCCCCCCCCCCCCCCCCCCCCCCGTTGGAGCTGGCCCAAGTAGGTGGGGAGAGGGACGTCTAGGCCATCCTGCTTAGGCTGCTGCCCCCGCGGCCCGACCCCAGATAAGCGGCTGAAAATGGATGGATGGATTGATATTCCATATTTTAATAAGGGACCCTGGGCTCAGGAACACAAGCCTGAACAATGTAACGTGAGGAAATATGGGTTTTCTGTGCCAAAGGTCATTTGACTCGGCTGGGTCAAGTGCTGGGTCGCTGAGAACTTTCACCCACAGACTGAGACTTTTGCAGACATGAAGTCTGCAAGAGTCTGCTGGAAACCATAACATCTGCCACCTGCAGCGCCAGAAGATGTGTTCTCATGGAACAGTAGTCATAACATAACAAACTTTCTTCCCTTTATTTTAAGTTGTTAAAAGAATCATTATTATCACATTGCTCATTATAAATGTGTTTTAATCAAATGAATGATTATTATGCTTTGGGTAATCATAATAACTAATGAATCAATGCTTAATTGAATAATGTTCTGAGGATGTTTTAGTGGTGACCTTCACACACTCACACACATCTGCTCTCACAGTAAACTCCAAAACACATTTGCTGACGCACACGTTTTGCTTTGAGAAGAGAAAGGCTTTTGGTAAGTTTCAGTCTCATGATTCAGTTGGTGCTTGACAACGAAAGAAAGACCTGAATAAACGCTAAAGGGGGGACGGAGCCTATCGGCTCATCCCCCCCCCCCCCCCCCCCCTCCCGTTATTCCTGTCAGCCAGACAGGACAGCTGAATTGCAACAACTCACGTGGACTCGCCTCGAGTCTTTTGATTTCTGAGTAAACTAAACTTAAGAAAGCGCATCGACAAAACGCTTTACCATCAACGTGTACCGAGGACAACTCTGGACCGGTTCGTGGCGCATCTTTGTCTTCTTTGCCAGCCAAGGTGCCCTGGATGAAACATCATCCTAAGGTGACGTCCCGGGTCCAACAGAGTGTCCGAATACGGTGAGGCAGTCCACGAGAGATAGCGTTTTGATGCATCTTTTCCAACAAAACCTAAGTTTATTCAAACCATCACTTTTCACTCAGACACCTGTTTCTTCCTAAAGCAAAATCAGATGCACACACGCACTCAGCTCACCTCATGTTCAATCTTCACACATTCACCACAAGGTCTATTTGAGCAAGTTTACAATATCAACCGTTAAAGATTGTTCAACAAAGTTGCCAATGTTGATTGATGTTCCTCTGCGTGTTATTTCAAAATCATTAGTTTAATTTGAAGAATTAAAACTTTTAACTTTCAAACTGGTTTCTTCATTGAACTGAAACACAGACACACGGATATTATCGTCAGTTTATCGATGAAAACAACCTTTGAGTCTTCTTAAAACTATACAATTTGGTTATTAATTTAATAAAATTAATATCACAAATTAATATGTTGAATGGTTCCTCTTTCATAAAAGAGCATAAACCATAACGCTACATTAATTGACCAGCCAGCCAGTCTTACAACTGGTTGATTGCATCAACATATATACTGGACAATTCATGTCCGTAGGCTCCAGTTTTTGTGCCAAAATGGTAGGGGGATCACCACCGCCATTTTGACCGTGTCACAGGTTCCGTCAAGCCCAGACAATTCCAAAAAAGGGAAAAGAGGTGGAGCTGAAGGTGGGTTTGTAAGGCTGGGATCAAATGACGACACGCGTCGAACTTAAGCGATGTAGCTACAAGGGAACCCAAAGCTAACGTGGAGGTGGGAGCTAAGCTAACAGAGGTAGCTACCTAGCTACAACCTGTGCACAACACCGGAGCTTCTGAGTCAGAGATGCGCCGAGCTGCCGCTGAGGGGAGGGGACCATACCGATAGTCGGAACCCAGCTCCACCAACATGTTAAATTTCAACCCATTTTCTAAAATGCAGCGTTATGCTAAATGCACTGGGGTTTACCCTATTACATTTAAATTTCAGTACATGTTAAAATCCAAGCTCAGCTCGGCAGTGACCTAAAATACATAAATATAATTTTACTTACCGAAAAAAATGAAGTGGAGACTTCTTGGACGCTCTATTAGTGCAATTAATGCCACAGCAAGTCATTTTGTCCAACAATTGCACAAATAATATCCAAAAAAGAACGCACAAACGGCACAACTAATTGTCTAAGTTGAGAGACTGAAAATGGCGGAACAGTTTTCAGGCGAGACCGAGGCTCAGACCGAGGCCTTTCCCCAGAGCTAGCTCTGTGGTCACGTGGGTCTGATGCTCATTAATTATACAGAATTTTTTAGGCTTTTAATACACTTAAACAGAAGAGTGACAAAAGATGCACCCCTCTCAGAGTTGTCATGAGTGTAAACTAGATCAATTAAACCTAAAACATGTTTTGGTACCAGGCTGTAAACATGTTTATTTCTGCTGTGAAATTGGTATTTTTAACATGGGAATCTATGAGGATTTGCTCGTTTCTGACACCAGCCCCCAGCGGATGAGGGTGGAACTTAGGGATGGGTACCTTTGACATTTGAATCGATTCGGTACTAATTCCTGGTACCTAGGAATCGATACCGGTACTTAACGGTACCAATTTTCGATACTTTTGAGTGTTTATTATTTTATTTCTCTTTTATAATTAAATATATATTTTTCTCAATATATAACAATATTTGATAAATATCACGATAAATAACATACAACTGTTTGTATTTTAACATCGTCCTTGTAGTTTTATAAGCTGATAATTAAACTGAAGCAAACATCTTTACTGTGAACTAAATTTACTGTGTATCTTCATTCCTTTTGCCGTCTTTCCTCATTTGATTTTTCCTACTGGGAAGTTAGAATTTCCGAGGAAAAAGCGAACGCACCATTAGCTGATAACAACGGTGGCAATGGAAGCTAACATATCAAGCTAACGTTATCTTAAATATTTTATTTACCTACCGGAGCAGATTAAGACGAGGATGTCTCACTTAGATCGTTGTCGCTGTTTTCATCATCACCCAGTTACCCATCACATTTAGTGAAGTGGACCCAAGCGTTAGTGTACGTTCTTTCTACCATGCTGCTCTGTTAACAACTCGCTCGCAGCGAGTGACGACATAACGCTCTTGTGCATGCGCAGCTGTCTTGGCAAGTTCTCGTTGTGAAGGACGGGTACCGAAACGAGGCACCGTTTCAAATGACGTGAATCGGTGCTCGGTCGTTACTATGGAATTCGGTCGGTACCTTAAAAAGTACCGAATTCAGTACCCATCCCTAAAAACTGCAATTTTTGTCACTTCCGTGTTGGCTTCAATTTCATACCAGTATTATGGGGGCTTGGTCGAGCCACAAAGTAAACCATTGAGTGTTTATAACAGTCAATTAAAGGAACAAATACAAATGAAAGTGCTAAAATAATAGCATGATTGTGTTGTGCACAGTGATGGGTACCAGAAAGTCTTATTTAGTTTTCGTTTAATTTTTGTGAGTTAAATTTCAAATCTACACTTTGTGCTTGTGCTACGCTGAGAATTCCTCTTAATCTTCAAACTGTATTTTTTATTTTTGTATATATTTGTAAGTCTATGTCTGTCTATTTTTGTCAATAACATAACCTGAACCTCAGAGTAACACAGGCTTTTGTTGGTCTGGAACTAGTAAGCCTACATTTTTTATTCACCTCTCAAGAAAAAGTCTCTCAATTCTAAAGAGATTTCCTGTAATTTGAGTCATTTCTGATTTCACCAACTTAAAGCTTTAATCCAGGCGTCTCCAACCTTTTTGGGCTCGTGAGCTACTTAATGAAAGTACAGAAGAGCTACCGCCATACGATGTATTCAAGTCCATGTGTGAATATGCTTATGTTAGTTGATTTCTCTATATTTCAAAACATCAATATTATAAAAATGTACAAGGAAGATAGTGAGATTCTGAAAATCAACCTAAACAAAATATTTTGTTTATTAACTAATCAGATACTTTCAGATAATGAACAACAAATCTACTTTCTGTGAATGATTAACCTGTCGTCAACAATAAATGCTTTGCTGCATTTATTGTTGACGACATTAAAGCAGGGTTGGAGGTTTAACCTTTTTCTCTGCCTCTGGATCAGCGGGTCTGACGGATGAGCAACACAGAGCAGAGTGAGAGATTTAAAAATCCTGTTTTATTCCTAAACGGGACAATCAGCTGAAACTGTGTTGAGGGAAATTTGTTGAAACTACGTAAATCACAGGAGATGTCCAGACTTTGGAAGCCTGTTAATTGTGTTAATAAGCAAAGGGCATTTAATTTGCTTTAACGACATATTTACGCAGATAGGACTTTACAGTCGCCCACAATATTTTGTTGAGGATATTTTTCCGAAACCAGGTCTGTATGACCGACGTCACTTCGTCTTTAGAAGCACCTGCAGCTGCAGCCGCTGATATCAGAAACGGGGATCCGCGCTGCAACCTAAACAATTAATCCATTCCACATATTTCCAGTAGAACACGTTTGCCGAAAGATTTGTGCAATAATCAGATTCTATTTTACTTCCATAAAATGCTGATTTTACATTAGATATTACGAGAACTGGGGAAGGCTTACCATCAAATTAGAAATCTGTCCCTTGTTAAGTACAAGTCAGGCTGGGCGGCTCACCGGCTGTTTCCAGGCCAGCGACTTTCAAGAGCTACCGGTAGCTCACGACCAACATGTTGGAGACCCCTGCAATCACACAAATCTCATATGTGTGAATTTAAAGTTACAGCAGTTGGTAATTCACCTTATGTGTTTCTGTTTCCTACAGAATTTCAACAGATTGTGCAGGTTAAAGAAGATCCTGAAGAACAAAGTGCTGTTGTGGACCAGCAGGACCCAGAACACTTCCACATAAAGGAGGAAAAGGAGGAACTCTGGACCAGTCTTAAGGGAGAGCATCTCCATTTGAAGGAGGAGACTGATTCTGCCAGGTTTCATTTCTGTGCTGTTTCTATAAAGCGTGAGGATGATGAAGAGAAACATCTGGTCTCACAGCTTCATCAGCAGCAAATAGAAGACAGAGATGTTCCAACCAGCAGCTCATCTGACCAGATGACAGCAGAAACTGGTGGAGGAGCAGGAACTAGCAGGAACCCAGATCTGAACCCTCATGAACAAACATCTGATTCTTCAGAGACTGAAGTTAGTGGAGATGATGATATGAATCTAGACTCTGGGATGTCAGACTCTGGGTCTGAAATGGGAGACGAAGACCATGACTGGAATGAGGAAAAGTCTTCTGAGTCAGGTGTTAAGACTGTCAACATATCCTTTAGCTGTCTTGAGTGCGGTGAACGATTTCATGACAAGCAGTCCCTCCAGAAACATATGAGAGTAACCAGTCATTCAGCAATAAGGTCTTCCAGCTTTTTGGTTAATAAGAAATCTGTTAGACTTAAGCAACATGTAGACTCATATAGAAAAGTCCAGAAAGAACTAAAATCATTTAGTTGTGGTGACTGTGGAAAAATATTTGGGAGAAAATCAAATTTAAACATTCACACGAGAGTCCACTCAGGACAGAAACCTTTTGTCTGTGAGCTATGTGGAAAAAGGTTTACCCAAAAGTTTAATTTACACACTCACATGAGAGTCCACTCAGGACAGAAACCTTTTGCCTGTGAGCTCTGTGGACAAAGATTTACCGAAAAGTCTGGTTTAAACCGTCACATGAGAGTCCACTCAGGACAGAAACCTTTTGCCTGTGAGTTCTGTGGAAAAAGATTTACCCAAAAGTCGACTTTAAACACTCACATGAGACTACACACAGGACATAAACCTTTTGTCTGTGAGCTCTGTGGACAAAGATTTAACCATAAGTCAGGTTTAAACATTCACACGAGAGTCCACACAGGACAGAAGCCTTTTGTCTGTGAGCTCTGTGGAAAACGATTTACCCAAAAGTCAGATTTAAACAGCCACATGACAGTCCACACAGAAGAGAAACAATTTACCTGCGAGCTCTGTGGAAATCGATTTACCCATAAGTCAACATTAAACAATCACATGAGAATCCACACAGGACATAAACCATTTGTCTGTGAGCTCTGTGGAAATCAATTTACCCGTAAGTCGACTTTAAACACTCACATGAGAATCCACACAAGACAGAAACCTTTTGTCTGTGAGCTCTGTGGACAAAGATTTACCCAAAAGTCGAATTTAAACACTCACATGAGAATCCACACAGGACATAAACCTTTTGTCTGTGTGCTCTGTGGACAAAGATTTAACCATAAGTCAGGTTTAAACAGCCACATGACAGTCCACACAGGAGAGAAACAATTTGCTTGCGAGTTCTGTGGACATAGATTTACTGAAAAGTCTGGTTTAAACAGTCACATGAGAGTCCACTCAGGACAGAAACCTTTTGCCTGTGAGCTCTGTGGACAAAGATTTACCGAAAATTCTGGTTTAAACCGTCACATGAGAGTCCACTCAGGTCATAAACCTTTTGCCTGTGAGCTCTGTGGACAAAGGTTTACCCAAAAGTTTAATTTACACACTCACATGAGAGTCCACACAGGAGATAAACCATTTGCTTGTGAGTTCTGTGGAAAAAGATATGGACAAAAGAAAATTTTATTCAAGCACATGAGTGTCCACACAGGATAGAAACCTTCTGTTTGTGAGCTCTGTGGACAAATTTAAAGTGACTATGTGTACTTTCCCTGGCAACAGGGCACAGTACATACCTAAATGATTGCAAGCAATCAGTATTTTTGTGTTCAAGTAAGACATCACTGATGTATGGCTATTAGGGTCAAAAACCTCTGCACTTTTCAAACATGTACTTCATCAGATCTCTGCTTCGGGGGTGGGGGTTGGTTGTTTGTGCTCCCGACTGACCCATGCTCAGTTGTGTCAAGTATTTTAGACTTCTGTGTTTTTACACTGCTTTTAACTCGTTCACTGCCAGCCGTTTCCTGATCAGAAAAGCCCTCCGCTGCCAGCGTTTTTCAGCATTTTCACTGTCTTTTTAAGAGTCACAGAACGTTGCGCGCTAGGATGATGCCAACCTCAAAACTAACAAAACAAAGAGTAGACTCACCTCTAAGATCAGGAAGAATCCGCGCATTTCAAGCGTTATCCGTTTTTTCAGAATTCGTTGTTGAATTGTGATCGGCAGAAGCTTTTCCGGTTTGAGCCTCACTTTTTTTTACAGCAACGGCCCAAAACGATCTCCTAACACATGGATTTTCTGCTTCCTGATCACATGATGTGTGACGTACACAGATGAAGATAGGCTTTAGAGCTGGGATGGTTGTTCTCACGGTGCAGGGGCCCACACAGTAAAAAAAATTTGCAGTTAATGAGTTAAGTGTTATGGTGGTAGGGTTAGGGTCAGGGTTGAGGGGGTTACAGACAGAGTGACTTCTTACTAGGCTTCCTTCAACAAAATGGGGTTTAATATAACATTTAGTTGACTTAAAAGTGCACCTAAAAGCACAACTTCTCTTCTTTTAGTAAAAGCAATGTTTGGGATCCTTAGCACAAAAATGTCTTTTAGCAAAAGGTGTATCTAAAATGATATAATATTTTATAAATCTCATTTTTATATACACAGATTCCATCCTTTGCTTCAGTTTTCACAAAACACAATAAAATATAGACCCATTGCATGTTATTGTTTACCTCCAGGTAACTGAGCACATCCACAGTAGCTGGAGGGCTAGAACCCCGTCTCCAGCTATTACCCAGAGCTGTATCTCCATGATTTAAGTTAACAAAATATAACCTAGGGATTTAGATATGACTACTTTATATTATCTAACACATCTTGGTGTAGATGAACAAAAAAATTAATAAACATCTCCAAGCTAATGATTTTTAGCACAAAGCTTCCGGATGAGTTTGAAATAGCTAATAGCTAGACGACAGTCCTCAGAACTGGCTGTCTGGAGTTCTCGCAGCTGAACCGAAGGAGTGTAAGGAGCATAATTATATAATAAAAGTCCTTAGATGGCGGCTATACTTTGTTTGTTTCTGGACATGTGAGACAGATTTTACTTTAATTCTGTCACAAGTCTGTCTCCCACTATGTGGGTGGTTTAGCGACTAGAACTGGTAGTTTTTAGTTTATTTTATTAGCTGAAAACCTGTAAAATGTAACTTTTCTGTCCTTCATTCGTCTACTTGTGCAGCCTACAGGACTGTGTGTGTTTTCTACTTTTAGTCTTCAGTGTTTTATATCTAATTCTATTGTTCATTTTTGTTTAGTCCTTCATTGCTGTAAAGTAGGGATGTAAGAATATACAGGTGCTGGCCAGTAAATTAGAATATCATCAAAAGGTTGAAAATATTTCAGTAATTCCATTCAAAACGTGAAACTTGTACATTATATTCATGCAATGCACACAGACCAATGTATTTCCAATGTTCATTACATTTAAATTTGATATTCATAAGTGACAACTAATGAAAACTCCAAATTTGGTATCTCAAAAAATTAGAATATTCTGAAAAGGCTGAATATAGAAGACACCTGCTGCCACTCTAATCAGCTGATTTACTCAAAACACCTGCAAAGGCCTTTAAAAGGTCCCTCAGTCTTGTTTTGAAGGCACCACAATCATGGGGAAGACTTCTGACTTAACAGCTGTCCAAAAGACAATCATTGACACCTTGCACAAGGAGGGCAAGACACAAAAGGTGATTGCTAAAGAAGCTGGCTGTTCGCAGAGCTCTGTGTCCAAGCACATTAACAGACAGGCGAAGGGACGGAAAAAATGTGGTAGAAAAAAGTGTACAAGCTCTAGGGATAACCGCACCCTGCAGAGAATTGTGACGACAAACCCATTCAAAAATGTGGGGGAGATCCACAAAGAGTGGACTGCAGCTGGAGTCAGCGCTTCAAGAACCACCACGAGGAGACTCATGAAAGACATGGGATTCAGGTGTCGCATTCCGTGTGTCAAGCCACTCTTGAACATGAAACAGCGCAAGAAGCGTCTCGCCTGGGCCAAGGACAAAAAGGACTGGACTGATGCTGAGTGGTCCAAAGTTATGTTTTCTGATGAAAGCAAGTTCTGCATTTCCTTTGGAAATCAAGGACCCAGAGTCTGGAGGAAGAGCGGAGAAGCACAGAATCCACGTTGCATGAGGTCCAGTGTAAAGTTTCCACCGTCAGTGATGGTGTGGGGTGCCATGTCATCTGCCGGTGTTGGCCCACTCTGTTTCCTGAGGTCCAGGGTCAATGCAGCCGTCTACCAGGAAGTTTTAGAGCACTTCATGCTTCCTGCTGCTGACCAACTTTATGGGGATGCAGACTTCACCTTTCAACAGGACTTGGCACCTGCACACAGTGCCAAAACCACCAGCACCTGGTTCAAGGACCATGGTATCCCTGTCCTTGATTGGCCAGCAAACTCGCCTGACCTTAACCCCATAGAATATCTATGGGGTATTGTGAAGCGGAGGATGCAATACGCTAGACCCAACAATGCAGAGGAGCTGAAGACGACTATCAGAGCAACCTGGGCTCTCATAACACCTGAGCAGTGCCACAGACTGATCGAGTCCATGCCACGCCGCATTACTGCAGTTATTGAGGCAAAAGGAGCCCCGACTAAGTATTGAGTGCTATACATGCACATTCTTTTCATGTTCATTCTTTTCAGTTGGCCAACATTAGAGAAACAAACATTTTTTCATTGGCCTTTAGAATATTCTAATTTTCTGAGATACCAGATTTGATGTTTTCATTGGTTGTCACCTATAAATATCAAAATTAAACGTAATAAACATCGGAAATACATTGGTCTGTGTGCATTGCATGAATATAATGTACAAGTTTCACGTTTTGAATGGAATTACTGAAATATTTTCAACCTTTTGATGATATTCTAATTTACTGGCCAGCACCTGTATTGATATGGCAATATATCGTGATATTTTTCCCAGCAATATTATATCGATATTCAAAAGCTGTGTATCGGAAATATCGATATGGCAATATATCCTGATATTTTTTCCTGCGATTATTACATCGATATTCAAAAGCCGTGTATCTAATTCCTGAAAGAATTTACATGCAAACATTTGTGTGTTTTCTTTTCGTTTTGCGCAATTCAATCGCCACCCGCTAGTTGGCAGCAGTGTGCAGCGGGTTTTGTTTCTACCACTGAAATGTAAATCCCTCCATCATGGTTCAGATACCTCATGTTAAACATGTTACGTATCAGTTTCGACTGTTTATTGAACATTCTTACAATAAATTCAGTAAAAAAAAAATTGCTTGTAACGTCTGACTGAATGTATCGCAATATATCGTGATATATCGTATCGTCTCCCCTGTATCGTGATGTGTATCGTATCACCAGAATTTCAAAAATACACATCCCTACTGTAAAGCATATTGAGTTGCCTTTGTTTGGCAAATGTGCTACATAAATAAAGCTGTCTTGTTTAGTCAAGTCTCATTTTTTCCACAGATTCCATCCTAAGCTTCAATCCTAACCAAGATGATAAAATATGTACGTTTTTAAGTCACCAGGTTTGGTTAAAAAGATCTACAACAAAAAAGAAAAAACTGTAAATTTAACTCACTTTTTGTGTTATGTCCAGAGAACTCGTTTTCAGGGTGAATTGTCGGGACTTCAGAAAGTGACGAATCCTAAGCTTCTGTCTTAACAAAGATAATAAAATGTGAGAGTTTTTAAGATTTAATCTGTGTCTCTTGATTCTGCCAAATTTGTTAAATGAGAAGGAAACCAGACAAAATTAAAGATTAAAGCAGTTTTAACTATCAAATATAAAAAGTAGTACATGAATAATGTTCCCCACGGGTATAACTGCAGACCTCTAAGCCAAAGCGAACTGCCCGTGTGTCCCTGAGAGTGTAGAGATGGCTCTCTGATTATATTTTTCTGTAGCCACACCCTTATCTGTCCAGTTCAATCCAGGGCTGCTCAATTCATCAAATTTTAATTACAACTATGATCTGGGTTTTTAACAATTATATTGTTATGGAAATGTTATGTTTATTATTTCTTGATCATTGATGCAATTAACTGAATGTAATATGTACTACTCTATGCATGCTCATTTATTCAGACACACCCACACATTCCCTGAAGCCACACACACACACACACACACACCTTCTTATCTCTTGTTATAAATAAACTGGGAGTTCAGGAGCTCGGGGCAGTCGCCTCGTTGCTTCTGCCTCCACTTTGCAAATTGTAGCTTGTCTGTCATTTGTCTATTTTCTCTGGTTGCAGGCACTGGGTTGTTGATAAAATCCTTGACATAAACAAAACGAGCTGATAATTTTCTTCTTCCCTCCTGAGTTACATTGCACCTCCCTGTCAGGGTCTTTGGTCCAGTTCTGCTCATTCTCACCTTTGTCTCTTTTTCCCTTGAGTCTACAGGTTGGCCTCGAGGGCACCCTGGTGACGCTCTACTCATCAGATGCACCAGGAGGTGTGCTTACCTGCTGGTGCATCTGATGTATTCATTACTCATCAACTACTATGGATAAAAGCAACTGGAAGCCAAACACACACTGCCAGAGTGGTGTTGCACCTTGTGGTAACCTCCAGCCCCTGAGGTCTTGATCGAAGAGTCTTCAGATTTAATTCTCTAACTCATTGTTCTGTCCCTTTAATGACCTGCCTCCGGTTTCCCTGATTCCTGCGATTAAGGCTCGTTCTTCCAAACCTCGCCCTCCTGGAAATCCCCTGCGTTGGCTCCCAAGTCTCCTCGTATCACCACCGCCATCCTGCTCTCAGTTCTCTTCAGCAGCTCAGTTTCTGCCGCGCGTCACCTGCTCCGCTCTTCACTGTCAACCGTAAGAAAACAATTCCTGGACCTCTATTAATTTCTCAGCATACTCCCCAGTGTATTGGAACCATCGATTCCAGGACCCTCGATTCTATTCCTCCCTAGCCATTCAGTAATCTGTACATCTATATTTGCTGTCTTTGCCCAACCACCTTAGCTGCTCCTCCTCTTTTAGACTCGCCACACCTCCGACGTCTGGAGCCAACTTTACATCATCGACTAAATAAACTTGTTAAACTTATCCTGTCTCCTGAGTTTGTTTGCATGTGGGTCAAACAATTACCTAAAACCATGACACTCCCACACTTAGCAACTACTTTGTAACTATTCCTAACAACTTGTCAGACCACCTTCTTGACTTTTTATTCTAATTATCCAAAAAAACACCTTGCGAACAACTTAGCAACAGTTCTAATAACGCTCAGCTACTTCTTGTATGACTTGTTGTTGATATTCCCAGCTGGTTAGCAAACCATTACAAAGGTTGCGCCTCTCGATAAAAGTCACGAAGCGCTTCACAAAAACAAAAAATTACAAACAAAAAAAAAGATTTAAAAAAAATTATTTAAAATGACAATAAAAATTGTGATTAAAAATGAAGGGGGGGGGGGGGTAGGAAAGAGGAAAACCAGTGGATCCCGGGAAAGGCAGAATAAGGAGAGGTGTCATGAGCTGGGGTGAGTACTCTGCCCATCATCTAATCATCTCTGAGTTCTTACCTGCAGGAGAGGGAGCATAGCTGATCCGCATCAGACTGATCAGCGGGGCGGCTTTAAAAGGAGGACGGTTATCCTCATTCGACGCCGGATGATTATCTACTGCCTGGTAGACTCTAGCCTCACAGTGATTTTGAACCTCGGCTTGTTTTTGAAACTCGTTTTAACCTGAGCTCGTTTCTCTGTTTGGATACTCACCCACAGACTTACCTCATCGTTGGACCCTCTCCCGTCTCTGAGTCAAAGGATTATTCACCGGTTCGTTGCCTGGATTACTACTCCACCCAGCCACCCCGCTCTCCACCGATCACGCTCTCTCTCCTCTGCCTCGTCCTCATCCGCCTCGTCCGTTCCACTCACCCACTCCGATAATCACAAGTCTCTTCTGGATATCACCCCGACTCATCTCCCCTCCACATTCATCCCGAATTTCCTCATCGTAAGTTCCGCCCACAAACATTTCCTCTGAACTACAACTCCCATTACTCACCTCTGGTTTCCCTCTAGTTACCGCTTCCGGATTCGTCCTCCCGCTGGATCTCCAGTACGCCTTCAGTTCATCTCCACATTTAAATAAATTATTGTTCTTCTTTTACCTCGTCTCCGTGCTTGATTCTGTATGTCTTGGGTTAGACACCTACCTCAAAACATGACAAGAGGGTGGTGAAGAAGGTCATACAAAAACCAGCCTGAACAGCTGAGTTTTCAGCTGCTTTTTAAAGGAGACCACTGAGTCCACTGATCTCAGGCTCAGGGGGAGAGAGGTCCAGAGTCTGGGGGCCACTGGGGAAATCTGTTCTCATGAATGCATATAATGGAGGTGGTTTGCATTTTTTTGACTTAATACTCTAAATAAGACATTTTAGATTAGTTGGTTGAAACATCTACAAGAAAATCCAAATTCTATCTGGAATGCTACACCACTCCACATGCTATCTAAACTAGGTGGGTTAAACTTTTTCTTAACATGGAACTGTGACAGAAATAAAATCCCAATCAAGATTTCTGATTTTCATTGCCAAGCTTTTTTAACATGGACTCTAATCTACAGGCACAATTTTTCTCCCCACAGAAATCTCATATGGAACAATGAAGACATTTTATACAGAAATAAGTCTATTTATAGACTACTGGTTTAATAATAACATTACGCATGTGGCTCAGCTAATAAAGATGGAAAACTCTTCTCCTATGAAGAATTTTTACTAGAATCTAATCTTCCTATTTCCTCAAGAGGCTACACCAAAGTTTTTGGGGCTATATCAGGAATTTGTGTGCTTTTTCCATCACATCCTAAACCGAACCATCAACAGTTATTTTTTCATCTGCGTTAAATACAGCTATAGGTAAAATATGCTTCTGTAATTAGAGCTCTATTTCAGCAGGAAATGATAACAGCTCCTTATGTTGTGTCATACTGGGAAAGATTTATTGACAGCGTAGACTGAAAAAGAGTATGGCTTCTTCCTAATCAATACTTGATAACTAATAAAGTTAAAGAAATTTCATTAAAATTACTACGTAAAATCTATCCAACTAAAGCCTTTATCAAGTATCGTTTCAAAAAGGATATTGATGTATGTTGCAGGTTTTGTTCTGATTATCCTGAAACATCTGTTCATCTGTTCTGGAGCTGCAACTGTGTCCAATCTTTCTGCTGTCAAATGTGTGATTTGATTTCAAAACATGCAGTTGAAGAATTTCCGTCATATTGGGAAAAATGTCTTATTTGGCATTACAGACTATGCAGATGTACAAATGGTTAAGATTTTTATAGTTAAAGGTGTAGTAATCGATGTTTCTGAAGAACCGCCCACTCAACGTTCTTTAAAATGTGCATGCGCACCTCTCTACCAGTGCGTGGAGCGTGCTCGTGCACGCTCTGTTTCCAAGCAACTGCCGGCTTTGCACCTGTTGACTCCAGCAAATTCTTTTTTTCCCGCAATGCCGGATTCTCCACCAGTAAGTTATATTCCATGTAGCATTACGAGCATCTTCATTGCTAACTATAGCATTACAAAAAAAGCTATCAATTAGCATATAAGTTATATTGTTTTGCAGATTGGTTTAGAGCTTTCCTGATGAAAGTCTTGTTGGTTCCGATACGGACTACGAGCCCGTGCCCGGTCCATCCCGACCAAGATCCAGGATGAGGGGTGCACCTAGAGACCGAGTGAGACGATCCAGGGCCGGAAGAGCCACAGCTTCAACAACCCGCGGCAGCCGAGAGCAGGATGGAGGCAGCCGTGTCAAAGGTCGACGTCGAGTTCGAGGTCAAGCTAGAACCCGTGGGGGTCTGCTCGCTGAGCTTACACGGGATGACTTAGAAAGGGTCCAACAACTCCGGCAACAGTTGGTGGCAGTGGAAGAGGTATGCGTTCATATCTAACTACTAACTCATAACTTTGCACAAAAAATGCCAAAAGCAAAGCCTTTATTTTACATTTGCTCCATTACAAGTCCAATTATTTCATCTGTATGATTATCCCGATTTTGAATGTGTGAAATGTCATGTGGATTTATTCTAACGTATTCATAACATACTCCGCTCCATCCAACATAATGAGTTACATTGTGCCACAGTGAATACACAGAAAGATTTTGTGAATGTACTTCCTTCATTTTATTCCAAACATTTAGCACTCAAGGTCCTTATGCCTGTAACATGTAGTATTTGAAAGTTTTTTGAGTCCATTAGCCAAGCACAACAATTTAAAAGTGTGATTTTGCATTCACAGGCTATAAAGAGACTGACGCTAGAAGAGTGCCAACAGCTTCTACAAATATGTCTAACACGGGAACCTAGTCTCATCTTTGACTTGATGAGTCTCATCCCTGATCACCTCAACCTGGACCTTGTCCTCCACAGTCACCCAGCTGGTGTATCTGTGAACAAGTGCAGAAATATGGCAACACCGCTGGAATAAAAATGCTGTCAACAACAACCACAGAACTGTACATCACTGTTGCCACACATGGATTTGTACATCTTGAATGAAGGTGCATTGAGACTGGCCAGACGAATCTGGAATGACCTTAGAGCAGAGGTTGACATCCGGGATCCAGGAGAACGTCATAGGCCAGGGGTCGGCAACCTGTTCCCATCAAAGAGCCATTATTACCCGTTTCCCACAGTAAAGAAAACACTGGGAGCCACAGCAGCCACGGCGTTGTGGGCGGGGCCTACCCTCAGACAGCAGAGAGCTGCTCACAACAGGTGACAGCAGCCAGTACCGGTTGCACTTGTATGTCAAAGTTATCTTTCATAAGACGATAATCAATAAAACAATTTATATAAAATGGATCCAGAAGTTGTAGCCCGTCTCTGCCTACAATATTTAGATATTTTTCACCCTGTTGGTGGTTTTACTGAGCAGGCGCCACTTTTGTCATACGTTTCTTTTTAAAACATATTTAGACTGTTCAGAATACAAATCCAGGCTCTGTCACGTTTGATTGTTGTAATTAAACTAATAAGAATAGAAAGAATTACCCCGACACATGCAGACAAACTGACATTTTATTCGTTATGCACATCACAGATGTAGCTAAATCACTCAAGAAAAGATTCCCATCTGAACATCTGAGCTGGACACTGCTCAGCGCAGCTCACTGTCAGCAGGTACTACATAAGGTACACAGCGAGCTGAAGATGAGGAGAGGGGCATGGAGCGCGTCGCAGAACCCGAGCGCATGCAGGAAGATTCCTCAGATTGAAGCGAGACTTGTCACTTAGAAAATGTTCCCTGATTATGAAACTTTGGCTGAATAGTGCTTGTTCCTGTCTCCAATGTGGCAACACATCCAGGAGCCTGTCTGAGGAGAAGCCCAGAATCTCACATCCTCTTCAGCTCAGAAAGCGCCTATGATTACGCACAAGTGTGACGCGTCAACCCGGTGCCCTGTTCAGGTTTACGCAGACAATCTTTACATTTAGAATTGGCATACAGATGTAAAATTAATGCAGTAAAATATAATGCTTTTTATTTAAATATCCATTCATTATTTTACAAGCACAGAGAGCCGCATCAGATGGATGGAAGAGCCGCATGCGGCTCCAGGGCTGCGGGTTGCCGACCTCCGCCATAGGCAGTTCCGCTATGCGGCATACAGGAACTTTATTGTCTGGGTTAACCTAACCCTATATATACATATACATACATATATACATATATACATATACATACATACATATATATATATATATATATATATATATATATATATATATATATATATATATATATATATATATATATAAAATCTCTTTTAGATGCTTTTTAGATGCTATGGGGAAAATGAACGCCAATGTGGCGTGATGACGTAATCAATATGTACATTAGCACGTGACATCATCTGGCGACATCTAGCGACTTTGGGGGTAACTTCAGCTACTTTCAGTTAAAAGCAGTTGGCAACGCTGGACTGGTCTCCAAGGGAGACGGAGACTGTTGAACCTGCTTTGGCACCGTACCACTTTCCTGAATCGGGCTGTAACTTCAGACGGGATCCGAAAGTATCTCCGTACTCAGCTCCGTACGTTTTCCTTCATAAAGTAAGTTGTGGGATTATCCAGAATCAGAGAAAAAAACACGTATTCGCTCCGTTTCGTTAACATTTTTAAACGCCGCTGTTCGGTGGTGGTAGAGTCGGTAACGGTGGGACCGAGGTACGGATTGGAAGTATGGGGTTGTCTCTCGAGTCAAGTGTTTCGGATACTCGGCGCTCTCTTTGTGGCTTTCTTTTTAATCTCCTGCCTCTTTTGCCAACAGGAAACTATCGAAGTGGAGAGCGAACATGTTTTCAAGTTAGCCGCTTTCGCGCTGCAGGTAAGGAAGCGTTTTGTCGCAGCCCCTCCTGGCTGTAGTAAAGCCACTCACCCCTAAACGAGACCGAGGACCGACGCTTCAGGCCACAGGACGTTCCTGGGAAACGTCTCTATCTGTCTCCCGGGTGTTTTCCTCTAGATTCACTTTGACCTCTAAAACCTTTATGAAGAGACCTCCGTGTATTCTTGTAAATATTAGCTAAACTATTAGATTCATGCTGAAATGAAGGATCAACACACACCTCAGTTTTTGTATATTTTCAGAAAAATTCACATTTTCATTATTTAGCACAGATTAGTGAAAAATAAATTTAGGTTATTTTAGAGAAAAATTCAGTCCTTTTGTTTATATTGAATCATGTTTACTAACTGAACTGATTTTATGTTTTCCAAGGAGGCCAAAGGAGAATACACCAGGTAAGTTCTTACCGTTGGTTTGGATTATAGTTGTTAACTTTCTTTATAATCTATTCTGAGTAGGGGAAACCAAATTTAACCTGGGTAATTTTATTATCAATGACGTATGCTTATAAAATGTAATTATTGTACAATCAAAATGCTCCTCTCAGCTTGTTGGTTTAGAACACAACAAAGTGGCTGAAAGCGTGAAGCGTCATTGGTCGTGGTAGAAGTCTTCCAGTAGAGACGAGCAGTTCTCAGTCATGGCCCTGCGCATCATACGTGGAATGGGAGACCTGGTGGCATCGGGCAGCAAGGTTGTTTGGAGCCTGGCTCATCAGACACTGAGATGGTTGTACAAGCATTGGCTGATGCCATGCAGGCGCCTCCTGGAGTCCTGGTTCAGGATAGGAAAGTGCTACCAGGTACGTCAACGTTTAAAGAGGCAGATTAAAAGGTTTTTTTTTTTTCATTTGCGATACCAAATTTCACTCCTTTGGCTCAACTTTCCCCTTAACTTGCACTTTTTCCTCCTTTGGCTCATTAGTGTGAGCCATGCTTATTGTAAGGAGGCACAGGCTGCTGCTTGGTGACTCACAAAACATGGTTTTTAACAAGGGACCCTTTCCCCACACACATGGCAGTCATTTGAAAAGCAGCATGAGAGGCTGTTTGATCTCACTGTCTGGTAAAGGAGAACGTTCAAAGTCCTGTTTGAAAATGTCTTCTTGCTGAAACACCTGAATGCTGCACGCTTCTTGAGTTAGGAGAGTTGCAGGATTTCTCCTAGTGTGCTCTTTCTCTGCATGCTGCTGTGTGAAGAAAGAAAATAACAATCTCTTTTGACGTCTTTTAAAAAGCCACATATACCCTGGAGTTAAAATAGTTTTCAACGCAAAGAAAATGAACCAATCAAAGTTTTGAACCTGCTTAAAAAGCATAAAACAGGTTAAAGCATCGGTAAGCAGAAACGTCTGCTGTGTACATATAATTGATCTAAATACTGTTATCGCTCAGCTGGTGGTTCCCAGGAGTTCAGATCTGCTCAGAACTGTATGGTGGGCCTGCTTGAGTCTGGTCGGTCAGCAGTACCAAGAAGAGCTCAAGCGGGTCATGTCATGGACAGAAAGTTTCACAGACACTGAGCTAAAATCTGATGTCATAATATCCCCATCATATAGTCTGAGTGCTAAATTATATAAAGGTATTATATAAAAGCTCTAACTCAGTTGTATAGGTAAAGTTTGGCGCCAGTGCCATGTTAGCCAGGAGTACGCCACATCACACACCCTGAGCGCTACACATTGCATAAAATCTTTGCTTAAAACGTTGCCATTCACTTTTGAGTCAACCACACTTGTCTGTTAGCAAATGAGGATGGATTTTAATGATGCTCAGAAAATTGTCTGACTTACATTCGCTAACCTCGGCAAACAGAAAAAGAGCTACAGCAGAGCTCTTTAAACTCATTTTCTCCTCTTCTACATGTCTAGTTTGATGACATCAATTTGGTGAGACAAACATTTGTAGTCCTGGACGTCTTTGCAAACAAAACCTAAGAACAACTTCCAAAATAAGTGCCTTATTGGAATCAGAGTCTATCTTTAAAATTGACTGACATCACATGTGAAATCCCCGGCCCACAACAAACAGGATTAGAACATAGCTTTTATAGCCCTATTGACTTGCATCCATTTATTCTTTTTCCTGGGGACCCATGGTCTGGAAGCAGATGGGTGTGATTTAGGCTCCCTATATTGTATGAAACTGCCCGTTATCTAAAAGGGCTGTAACTGCATTATGTAAAGGATATGGGAGCTGTTCGCTTACTGATGACTAGATGATTTATTTATTTGACTAAGATGAAAAAATGTGTCAAAAATTTCAAACAAAGCCTAGATTTGTGTATTTTATTCATCATGCCATATTAAAAAGTTACTTTTGCACAAAGATACTGTTTTTGCTAAGTTCTTAATTTATCTGGCAGAATTAGCACATCTTAAAATATAATCAAATGAAAATAATAAATTTAAAATTACAAGACAAAAAAGAAAATATTTATTATTACTACGACTACTACTAATTACTACTACTACTTCTGTTGCTGTTATTGTTAATGATAACATTATTATAATTTGCTCATATTATTTGGACGTAGTACAGTATGTGCATTGTATAGTATTGAATGTGTTTCTGCAGCATAGTCACGTTTCCCAAAATCTTATAAACTATAAGACTCTGGGAGTAATCAAACTACTCTCGGAGTTCTCCGTTTCTAGTGTTATGCTGCGTTCAGGGACAATACTTAACGTTCAGATATTTTGCTAGCGACCCAGTTTTACCTTATGAAGTCTGAGTTCTGAGATCTTAAGCGTTAAGATGTCTAAGTCGTTGAAAGGAAAATGAAAGAACAGTTAGTTGTTACGCAGAAGGAGGAAGGGAGTTGTAGCGTTTACAAGTTCACGTGAAGGCAGCATGAGATCAAACGTTTCGGCAGTGCAGTTTTTTTCGCGGGGAGAGCAGACTGGTGACCCAGTGTTGCCAACTCAGCGACTTTGTCGCTGTTCCTAATGACTTTTTGACCCCCCTCAAGGACTTTTTTCCAAAAAGCGCCTAGCGACAAACCTAGCGACATTTCTCAGGACCCGTTGCTACTTTCTGTAGAACTTTCTTGTTCTCTATTCCCTAGAGTTTAGCAACAAAGAAACCATTTGCACTCTGAACCGTTCTTCCGGGAGTAAGCAAAGAGAACGATAATCTGCACATGTGCACAAGGACTGACCAATCATAAACCGTTTTCAGCCGGGCTGATTCGCCAAAGACAAAGGTACAGTTGCAGAGCTGGAGACCGCCGATTTACGTCTGCTGCTGCTGCAGACTCACGCTTCTACTAGAGACGGCACAGGCGTCAACCTGCGATCTCTGGTTCTGCAGCTGTCAGTGACACAGGGATGGTTATACTATGAGACACCCGCTCCCTTTTGCTCGGTGCGCCGTTATTATCACGATGGAGAGAAAACACAACAGAGAAGTTGAGAAACTATAAGGTGTAAAAAAAAAACAGCTTTTTAGGAAACTGTCTGTGAGAATGAGGAGAGCAGGAGGTCTGCGTTATATCCTACAACAGAACTGTTTGGATCACCACACCTTATCTGTCTCAGTGTTACTTTATTGATAGTTTTGGAATTTATTGTACATATCAAAGCAATTTGGGCCATTTTAATCATACTAATTAATAACTTTAACACATAACATAGTTTTTATTTTTCTCCCTTTTAGTCCTATATATATATTAGGGCTGGGACTTGATTAAAAATTTTAATCTAATTAATTACAGGCTTTGTGATTAATTAATCTAAATTAATCACATTTTAATCGTTCAGGGAAAAGTGCTCTCAAAGTAAAACTTTTAATTAAAATTATGAGACAGAGAATCAAACATTAGACATGGTTACTGTTAACTAAAGCTTTTAATAAAAAACTGCATTTTAATTATTCAAATGTCACTGTGATATGAAACAAAACCCAAATCAACTAAAATTTATAATTACAAATAGAAAACACCTGCAAAGGCTTCGTGAGCTTTTAAATAGTCTCTCTGTCTAGTTGAATGACTGAAATAAATTTGACTTTGCACCAGATTCTAATTTTTCCAGTTTCACTTGTTTGTATAATTGGGAGTTTTTATTAGCATTTCTACTCATAATGTAGTAAAAGCACATAAATAATAATCCTTCAAAATGACAGTAGAACAGGCACAAATATGATCTAGGACTTAAATGCAGGGTTTCCCTTACATAGGCGTAGCCGTGGCGGGCCGCCACGGCTGAAATCCCACCGCCACGCCTACAACATCCCAAGTTTTCGTCTCGTCTCTCGTCTTCCTCCGCTTATCCGGGTCCGGGTCGCGGGGGCAGCATCCCAACTAGGGAGCTCCAGGCCGTCCTCTCCCCGGCCTTGTCCACCAGCTCCTCCGGCAGGACCCCAAGGCGTTCCCGGACCAGATTGGAGATGTAACCTCTCCAACGTGTCCTGGGTCGACCCGGGGGCCTTCTGCCGGCAGGACATGCCCGAAACACCTCCCCGGGGAGGCGTCCAGGAGGCATCCTGACCAGATGCCCAAACCACCTCAACTGGCTCCTTTCGATCCGGAGGAGCAGCGGTTCTACTCCGAGTCCCTCCCGAATGTCCGAGCTCCTCACCCTATCTCTAAGGCTGAGCCCGGCCACCCTACGGAGGAAACTCATTTCGGCCGCTTGTATCCGCGATCTCGTTCTTTCGGTCATTACCCAAAGCTCATGACCATAGGTGAGGATTGGGACGTAGATCGACCGGTAAATCGAGAGCCTGGCTTTCTGGCTCAGCTCCCTCTTCCCCACGACAGATCGGCTCAGCGTCCGCATCACTGCAGACGCCGAACCAATCCGCCTGTCGATCTCCCGATCCCTCCTACCCTCACTCGTGAACAAGACCCCGAGATACTTAAACTCCTCCACTTGAGGTAGGACCTCTCCCCCGACCCGGAGGTGGCAAGCCACCCTTTTCCGGTCGAGAACCATGGTCTCAGATTTGGAGGTGCTGATCCTCATCCCAGCCGCTTCACATTCGGCCGCGAACCTACCCAGCAAGAGCTGAAGGTCAGAGCTGGATGAAGCTAGGAGGACCACATCATCCGCAAAAAGCAGAGACGAGATTCTCCTGCCACCAAACTGGACACACTCCACACCACGGCTGCGTCTAGAAATTCTGTCCATAAAAGTGATGAACAGAACCGGTGACAAAGGGCAGCCCTGGCGGAGTCCAACCCTCACTGGGAACAGGTCCGACTTACTACCGGCTATGCGGACCAAACTCACGCTCCTCTGGTAAAGGGACTGAATGGCCCTTAACAGAAAGCCACCCACCCCATACTCCTGGAGCGTCCCCCACAGGGTGCCCCTGGGGACACGGTCATAAGCCTTCTCCAAATCCACAAAACACATGTGGATTGGTTGGGCAAACTCCCATGCCCCCTCCATCACCCTTGCAAGGGTATAGAGCTGGTCCACAGTTCCACGGCCAGGACGAAAACCACATTGCTCCTCCTCTATCTGAGATTCAACTATCGATCGGACCCTCCTCTCCAGTACCTTGGCGTAGACCTTTCCAGGGAGGCTGAGGAGTGTGATCCCCCTATAGTTGGAACACACCCTCAGGTCACCCTTCTTAAAGATGGGGACCACCACCCCGGTCTGCCACTCCCTAGGAACTGCCCCCGATGACCACGCAATGTTGTAGAGACGTGTCAACCATGACAGCCCTACAACATCCATAGCCTTGAGATACCCAGGACGAACCTCATCCGCCCCCGGGGCTCCGCCGCTGTGTAGTTGTTTGACTACCTCAGCAACTTCTGCCCCCGAGATCGGACAGTCCATCCCCAGGCCTCCCAGCTCTGGTTCCTCCTCGGAATGCGCATTGGTGGGATTGAGGAGCTCCTCAAAGTATTCCTTCCACCGTCCGACTATAGCCTCAGTTGACGTCAGCAGCTCCCCATCCCCACTGTAAACAGTGTGAGCGAGTTGCTGCCTTCCTCTCCTGAGGCGCCGGACAGTTTGCCAGAACCTCTTTGGAGCCGATCGATAGTCTTTCTCCATGGCCTCACCAAACTCCTCCCACGCCCGAGATTTTGCCTCGGCAACTGCCACTGCTGCACCCCGCTTGGCTATCCGGTACCTGTCTGCTGCCTCCGGAGACCCACAGACCAGCCACGCCCTGTAGGCCTCCTTCTTCAGCCTGACGGCTCCCCGAACCTCTGGTGTCCACCAGCGGGTACGGGGGTTGCCACCACGACTGGCACCGGCCACCTTACGGCCACAGCTAGCAACAGCCGCCTCGACAATCGCAGAGTGGAACAAGGCCCACTCGGACTCAATGTCCCCCACTGCTCTCGGGACGTGGTCAAAGCTCTGCCGGAGGTGGGAGTTGAAGACCGTCTTGACAGGTTCTTCTGCCAGGCGTTCCCAGCAGACCCTCACTATGCGTTTGGGTCTGCCAGGTCTACGCGGCATGTTCCCTTGCCATCTGATCCAACTCACCACCAGGTGGTGATCAGTTGACAGCTCCGCCCCTCTCTTCACTCGGGTGTCCAAAACATACGGCCGCAGGTCAGATGATACGACTACAAAATCTATCATCGACCTGTGACCTAGGCTGCCCTGGTACCAAGTGTACCGGTGGGCATCCTTATGTTCGAACATGGTGTTCGTTATGGCCAAACTGCGGCTTGCACAGAAGTCCAATAACAAAACACCGCTCGAGTTCAGATTAGGTGGGCCGTTCCTCCCAATCACACCCCTCCAGGTCAAGCTGTCATTGCCCACGTGAGCATTGAAGTCCCCCAGCAGGACAATGGAGTCCCCTGATGGAGCACTATCTAGCACTCGTCCCAGGGACTCCAAAAAGGGTGGGTACTCTGAACTGATATTTGGCCCATAAGCACAAACAACAGTCAGGACCCGTTCCCCGACCCGAAGGCGCAAGGAAGCTACCCTCTTGTCCCCCGGGGTAAACCCCAACACACAGGCAGAGAGTCTCGGAGCTAACAAAAAGCCAACCCCAGCCCTCCGCCTCTCACCCGGAGCAACTCCAGCAAAGTAGAGTGTCCAACCCCTCTCCAGGTCTCGGGTTCCAGAGCCAATGCAATGTGTCGAGGTGAGTCCGACTATATCTAGCCGGTACCGCTCAACCTCTGCCACAAGCTCCGGCTCCTTCCCCGCCAGCGAGGTGACGTTCCATGTCCCAAAAACTAGTTTTCTTGTCCGGGGATTGGACCGCCAAGGCTCCCGCCTTGGTCTGCCACCCGATTCGCATTGCACCGGACCCTTCATGTTCCTCCTGCGGGTGGTGGGTCCACAGTTGGACGAGCCCATGTATCCGGTTCGGGCTGGGCCCGGCCGGGCCCCATGGGCGAAAGCCCGGCCACCAGGCGCTCGCTCACGGGCCCCAACCCCAGGCCTGGCTCCAGGGTGGGACCCCGGTAACCCTCCGGGCCGGGTACTCCGACTCTTCATTTTAACCGCCATGAAAGATCCTTCGAACCGTTCTTTGTCTCACCCTTCACCTAAGACCAATTTGTCATGGGAGACCCTACCAGGGGCACTAAGTGCCCCAGACAACATAGCTCCTAGGATCATTAGGGCACTCAAACTCCTCCACCACGATAAGGTGACGGTTCAAGGAGGAGCATCCCAAGTTTTATTGATGTTTTTTTTTTTTCTTTTTTTTTTTTTGTTGCGCGGTTTCCCGAAGAAGCAGCAGGAACTACTGTGTTGTTGCTTGTGATCACAGCCGGCAGGTAGCAAGGAGGAGGAGGCAGGGCAGGGTGGTTACAGTTATGAGCGTACGGATAAAGCATTTCTGACGAATACGAGCAAGAAACGAGTGTAAAACTCGAAAATATCCGTAATCGTGCTGAATGAAATCCTCATTGGGTAACTGACTGTCTTCACGCTCTGTGATTGGCCAGTCAGATAGAGCGCCCGCTCCTCCCTACACACAAAACTGCAGCCGGGAGCTCCGTCAGCTCGGTCCAGGCATCAACGCACACACACAGACAGTAAAGCCGGGCGGACACTGTGTGACTTTTTCACTTTTTTGAGCAGATTTTCCACTCGTGCGAGAATCCACAAGATCGGGGCGAGTTTTGCGCTGAGCGTCGTGTAGTGTACTGGGGGTTACGAGAGGCGATTAACACCACGTGACCAGCTACCGATCAGCAATCGTGAGCTTGCACGGACTTCCGGAGTGTTTAATATTTATCTCGTTCCTCATGAGGGTTGAAGCGGCGCAGCGAGCAGCTGCGACCCAAAAAGTACCAGAACCGCTCACGGCGCATTCGCCATCCTGCATCAACTCCGCTCACCCGCTATTTCCCTAATAACACACGCTGTTCGTTTTTGTTTCTACACGTGTTTTTACTCACAAAGATTGTCAAGAAAGCGTGTTTGTCGTGTTCATGTCAAATTAAACTGATCACAAAACACAGATTTACTTTCTTTATTTCGTTTCCTCATCCAACCCCCATAAATCCCCGTGTGTCCTCCTGCAGCACTCCCGAAGGACAACAGGCAAAACAAGACAAAAAAGTCTGACGTGTTGTGTAAAAACTGCTATTTTTAGCATATTTTAGGTCCGACGTGTTGCTACCAGACGTACAGTGTGAGCACATGACTCGTGAGATCTGCCCTGCGCTGAGTCGTACAGTTTGAGCTGAAGCTGTGTTACGAGTGAAAAAGCCGCACAGTGTCCGCCCAGCTTATTATAATGTTCACTGTAATGCATCTTGATGTTCTTAACAAATAAATTAAATCAAAGATATTGGTCAATAATGCCAAATATGTAAATTTGTGTTTCAGTCCTTTTTATACTGGCTTAAAAATACTTCATTAAGTCTACTAAGCAGGGGTGTACGTGTTTAATAGGGCCAGCCCAGTAGTGATCTTGGACCAAAATACAGCGGGCAGAGAGTCAAAGGGGGAAAAAGAAGATGTTTTTCCAGATGCCAAGAAAAATTAAATGCCAAATCCCCCCTGCAAAGTGTGTCACTGGGAGTTTAAAACAGAAATTATTATTGTGCAAATATTGGTGTACTCACCTTTAATACTAGTTATTACAATGCAGCAGTCGCTGGATTGGTGCAGTTCAAAGTGGAGTGCATCAAATAAAACAATATTAACATAAAGGTGAGACGTGTCATAACCACCCCCCGCCAACACCACCACCACCACAGCTGGAAAAATTCCAAGGGGAAACACTGAAATGTACTAACTTTTAACACCAGAGCAGGCGTGACATATTCTGAGAATGATCAGGAACACTAACTGGTTCCAGTTGGATGACTGGAGGTTGATGGGAAGATAAAAGATCATGGCGAGGAAATAATGATCTGACGAACAGGTGAGCGGACCTTCCTTACATGGGAAGTCCTGATGTCACGTTAATAAGGGGATGCTGCAGACCCGCAGATTCACGCCTGCAGCAGTGAATCTGGTGTGATCTCCAGCCTGAGACACAACTTTCTCGTTCCTCGCTGCCCCTGATGCACTTAAGCATCCACCCCTTAGCTGATGACAGCTTCAACACACCTCGCTGCTTAATGATGGTAATGCATGTGATGTTTAGACAGCGACTCGTCTCAGAAACATATAATTCCCTGACAGAATTGTTTAGAAAATCATCAGAAAAGTTTCAGAGTGTTTGTGTTTTAACTTAAACTTCTGTTTTCAACTTTAAGACATGTTGTTTGTGATTGTTTACAGAGTAGTGAGAACACGGAGCGTTCTCCCAGCAGCAGCCAGGTGCCTCTCGTTTGTCTGACTACTTTCATAAACTACTGTTAGGGCACAGAATTATTCTGTCTGGTGCTTTCAGCGCTGCACAGATGTTACGTAAATGTTAAAAATATAGCTTACCACAACTTTTGTAAAGTTTCCAGTGCCACTGGGCAGCTGCAGCAGAGACGATCTCTGAAAAATGTGTATATATATATATATATATATATATATATATATATATATATACACATATATATATACATATATGTATATATGTATATATATGTACATATGTATATAAAATTGCGCCCACATTTTCGAAGTTAAACACATTCCTTTTAACAACGGTAGTTTCTGCTTCAGCCCTCTCCCCCCTCTCCCTGCGCAGCGGCCACAAACTCACTGATGCGACTGCAACCTCTCGGAGTTCCTGCTGCTCTAAACATTAAAATAATTATTTCATTTTCTGTTCCTCACTTCTGATTACCTTCAATGGTGTCTGTTTGTTGCAACCAGCAGGTACAAAAACTAACTTGTTTTTATTTGACTATTTTTCTGTTCTGCCTGTTTATTATCTTCCTGCATCTCCTCTCAATCCTAAAGAAAAACTGCTACCTGGGTTCACATATATTCACCTCATGAGTTACCTTTGAACTGCAGTTCTAAAAGATCTAACGACCGCAAAAACAGCGGGGTGCTCGCTGCTTGGCGGCCGCATCAGTGATCGGTGCGTCACCAGAGGACAAGGTGATGTGCCCCGCTCCACAGCAGCGAAACACATCAGGCGCAAATAAAAGACAGAAAACATTAAAGGAAATGAGCCGACATGAACGATCGCATGTTAAATTAGTTTTTGAGGTGGCGACACCTGATTTGATAATGTTACTGTGGCCGTGCTCAGGACTCAGATGTCTGGAGAGCGTCAACAATCAGAGCTTTGCATGCACAAGCTGGTTAAGGTTAGGATGGGGGTGAGGGGAAGGTTAAATTGCAAGAGGGTAAACATCACAATTTAGTTAAATGTCCGTTTTACGGCGGGTGTCGGTACCGATGCTCTGGCACAGCGCATTGCCCCCCAGACGCGCAGGAGCTTGTCACCTGCTGACAGCAGGCTGCTGTCTTTTCCGAGGGCTGCATCTTGCCGGTCATTATCACATGACAGCGACTAGTCGATGACAGGCATAAAAAGTCACTGTAGTGAAGTCGACTAGTTCATACAACCCCTATTGCTCCCCAGTGTTCTGCAGCATAATCAGCACGTTCTCTTTGAACTTGATATCAAATTTTCGCCTCCTCTTCGTCTCTGCACCTGCCATGGTTAAAGTTACCCTCGCGGTCTATCACTGGCAAATCAAAAGTGAGACGGATGACACAACCGCCCCCCCCGTCATACTTGCTTGTTGCCACATTCCACCCGGCCACAATAAAATACCTGCTCTGCAGGTTGATCTAGCCATGCTCCACTGGAGCCTCAGCTGGTCTACCACTGGCCTGAGCAGTTTTGTGTCTTGCCAATCACAGCGCTCTATCGGTTTGGTGGGCCAATCACAGCACTCTATCGGTGTGGTGGGCCAATCACAGCGCTCTATCGGTGTGGTGGGCCAATCACAGCGCTCTATCAGTGTGGTGGGCCAATCACAGCGCTCTATCGGTTTGGTGGGCCAATCACAGCGCTCTATCAGTGTGGTGGGCCAATCACAGCGCTCTATCGGTTTGGTGGGCCAATCACAGCGCTCAATCGGTGTGGTGGGTGGGATGATGCGACTGAGCGAAGCAAAGATGAGAGAGAGTGTATATTATACAGTTGAGATAGGGAGCTAGAGATACATTTCTCAAATGTCCCACGGGCACGTTGTGACCCAGAGGTTCCCTGATCGAGCAGACGCTTGAGAATACACTTAATGACCGCTTAGAGACGGGGCAAGCTAGTGGCTAATGCTAGCAGCTAGCCACTATAATTGAGTATGGTGTGCTTCTTCAAAGATGCATAATCGTTTATGTTTGCATCTTAGTGCATCGGATGTTAGATTATTTTCCTCAGCTCCACCGAGCAGCCCAGCTAAACTAACCAACACACCGCCTTAAACTTGCTGTTGGCGTGTCAGTCATGCCGACAGTAGCAGAACAGCAAATAGCGGGACTCGGCTGAAGACAAATATGCCGGTAGGCGCGTCCAGAAATAATGGCACAGGTGAGAGGACGTGAATAGACGGTTCCACGATCTCTGAGCTTTGGTAGATCGTCATCACTTTATAACACTTAACGATCTTATATCAGCAGATCGCACAGCCCTAGGTTGTAGGGTCACATATATAGGATGGCTTGACAGGCTAATAGTTGTGTCTAAAACCTTTTGTCTGTTTTTGTTTATTTCTTTGAGACAGATTTAGTTTGATTTGAACCAAATCCTTTTCATAAGAACGCCCGAATATCTTCAGAATATGCTTAACATCCTCCTTTTATAGTTAGAACAGAGAGCCCACAGACTGATGCAACATCTGACTTGTTCTCTCCTCCACTTTGTGCAGGAGGATTCAGGAGGCTGCATCTAGCAGGTCTTATGTTGATGATTGTGTTTTATCACAAACACACAAGACTTTGGTACAATGTTCAGTTTTACTGAATTTGTTTAGCTTTCCTGTGAGACATGTGACTGCTTAGCAGTGGGAGGTCACCCAGTTTAAACAACTCTTGATTTTTTTAATCCATGAATTGTTCCATCTATGTTTGCCTTATTCTGGTCTGAGATCTAGTGTTACCCCTTCTTTCCACCGGAGCCGTCAGCAGCGCGAGTCGACCGCGCCTCAGGAGCAGCATGTCACGGCCCTTACGTGCCGGTTCTATTTTCTACGCACGACGCCTCTGAAACGGGTCAAGTTCGACATTTTTGGGGAAGGAAAGACAGGAAATCCGGAAACGGAGCAAAGCTCCCGAGATTTTCAGAATAAAGAAACGTACTGCCTTCCGGTTGCTTTACTTAAAAAAAAAGTTACTAACTGTGCGTCCCCGTGAGAAGTTATCACCTAGCTAGCGGTCTCCTTTGTTTTTCAGGTCCGTATTGGCGATTATAAAACAGACAGAACATAAAACACAAACCTCTTGGAGCCATGTTGTAGTTTTCTCCTGCTTGTTGTTGTGTTTACTGACGAAGTCACTCGACTTCGTGCTCTGTCGGTGACAGCAGCTCCCCTGCTGCTTCGAGTCTCGTGGGAAGGGCCAAGCGGCAGTTTACGCGAGCAAGACGTGCTGCTGCAGTAACGTGCTGCTGACGGCTCCCGTGGAAAGAAGGGGTAAAAGAGATGAAGCAACAGGCCGTGTTTACCTGTGATATGTTCATTACAGGGGTTAGGGTTAGGCACGTGTGTGTGTGTGCGTGCGTGCTTGTGCATGCGTGTGTGTGTGAAGAGCCCAGGCTGAGTGATGACAGAGATGTTTGAGGACCACACATGTATATATGCAGCCTCTTACATTCATATAAAGTACAATCCCTACATCTTCTGTGTTTTTACTCAAGGCCGTTTCCCCTCTGCATTCCTCCACAGGCGAACATGACCACTAGCAGGAGCTCTGGAGAAATCGCCGTGGACCTGACGGAGATCACCGCCCCACGGATCAGTAAACTCATCGAGAGCAAAGATCCTTTGATAATGGCCAGCAATGGAAGCCTCATCTCCACTGGTAATAAGAGTTCCTGTCTTTGACGGGGGATGATTTATGATATAATTCGTAGTTAATCAGGCGTGTGCTGATCCCAGGTTCTGTTGACTCTGAAGTCACGGAGGAACAGAAGAAGGAGAAGATTGCTGAATTAAAAAAAAAGGAGAAGGACCTTCAGGACAAGCTGACGCAGAAACTTGAAGAACTCAAAAAGATCTGCTTGAGAGAAGCTGTAAGTAGTTCTAACTTAAAGTTTTTATTTTTTCAGGAATCATCTTAACTTTGGTTTCCACACCGATCTCTGCAGGAGTTGACAGGCAAACTGCCTAAAGAGTATCCCATATCCACTGGTGAGAAGGCCCCTCCAGTGCGGCGGCGTGTTGGGACGGCCTTTAAACTGGATGACATGTTCCCTTATGATGAGGTTGGGTTCTTGTTTGGCTGCGTTTCTGTTGTCATCCACCTGTTTGTTAGGCAACACCATTATTGCACCAATATGTTTGTTGCAGTCATTTAATTCAGCTGTTGTGAAATGGAGATTGAGGGTTCAGCTCGTGTTTGGGGGTTCAAGTGATGAAACACTTTGTAAAAGCAAGCTTAGCTTGTTAGCCCCTGCAGCCGTTAGGTATCAGTTAGAACTAGGGCTGCAGCTATCGAATATTTTTGTAATCGAGTACTCTATCGAATCTTTTTTTCGATTAATCGAGTACTCTAATAAATTACCCTTTTGTGTTTGTAAACCTTTATATCATATATTGATGAGCCAAGATGGCGCCGAGTATGACTGCCTCGTCGCGAGCTCCACCAAGTTCCAACATTACACGCTCCATACTGTACATTAATGCCACTGTTTTGCACATACCAACCTCTGTACATTTTATATATCTTATCTTATTGTTTACTTTATTCATTTGTATACTTAGATTAGCCATTTTTATATTTTAATTGTTTTTACATTACTGTATTTTTGCACAACTCTATTGCTGTGAAGCTCGCACACAAGAATTTCACTCGCATGTACTGTACCAGTGTACCTGCACATGCGACGTGACAATAAAAGTGATTTGATTTGATATCAAATAGCATGTTATAATTATGAAAAACCTCTTAAAATGAGCAAGCAATTGCCAGTTATTCAAGTTTTATTCAAAATTAGTTTGCATAACTTCAGCACTTCAACTTTACTTCACAGTAAACAAATGCCTGTGCAAAAAATAAGTAAACCTGAGCCGATTTTCCCCTCGTGCGAGAATCTGCTAGCCTGCAAGTCAGACAAAAACTAGGAGGATAACGCTGCGAGCGGCTGCGGCCCAAACAGAACCAGAACCGCTCACGGCGCAAACAGCTCGCCGGCTGTTTCCCTATTAACACACGTCCGTTTTAATTTCCACACTTTTTTTCTCACACTAACAAGGATTGCCAAAAGCATGTTTGCTGTGGTTTTGTCAAATTATACTGATCACAAAACATGTATTTACTTTCTTTCGTTTTCCTCCGCCACTCATAAATACCCGTGTCCTCCTGCAGAAACCCCGAGGGACAACAGACATCAATAACACAATAAAAAGTCCGACGTGTTGTGTAAAAACTGCTATTTTTAGCACATTTTAAGTCCGACGTGTTGCTACCAGATGTAAGGTGTGAGCTGAAACTGAGCGCTACAAACGAAAAAGTCGCAGAGTCCGCAGAATATATAGAAAAACAGGCTAAAATGCATTATCTTGTAGAGGCTCTGAGTCCGCTTGCAGAAGTGACATTTACAGGTGCTGCAGCACGGAGGATGTGGTGTTGTGCTAGGCTAAATCCATTTTACTGTATTTATACTGGACTACGTTTTCCACCTTACGACGTGAAAAATGGTTCCACAACTTTGACATTTTCTGTCTTTTTTGCACTCCATCGGGGTTCAAGTTGTCCGCCATGGCTTAAGAGAAAGTTAAGTTATATTCGCTACTCGCGTGTGCATTCAGTCCAGTGGGCATGTGCGTCACTTATTTCGGTCCGGGTGAAACATGACCCCGGGCGATTGCAAAGCCATGAATTAATTAAATATGAATTAAACGAATCCTCGAGGCAGAGAATTTGACTCGAGGATTTTTTGTACTCGAATTATTTGAGGTACTCGAGGAATCGTTTCAGCTCTAGTTAGAACGAAGAAATCGGAGTTTGTTGTCACACGAGATGTGGCATGTAGACATAACACCTTGTTGTGTCTTTTACCTGAGGCAGGGGATATTTGAAGTCTGTTTTCTTTGTTCTTTGGAGAGTGTGTGTGTGTGTGTAGTTGCTGGAAGCCCCCCACCGACCGTGTGTGTGTGTGTTTCTCCACAGGACCCACATCTTGGGAATCTGGAAAGCAGGATTGCGTTGCAGCGGAAGATCGTAGAGGCGGCCAATAAGCTCGCCTGTGAAGGCCCATCTCGGCAAAATGGTGAAAAAGAAGAGGAAGGACAACCTTAAGGATGCTTTAAGGAAGCTGGAGCAGATCGAGCGGGAGATAAATGCTTACAGGAAAACCAAAGGAAAAAACCCACTCAGAGAGCCTCGTCGATCCTAGCAGGTACAGTCCAGGACACGACGGTCAAGAAGTGAAATCTTCACGATCGGATGATTTTTATCAATAAATAGACGAGATGTAAATGACATAGGAACATGGTCATTCCAGTTTTTTTTCCCTTTCCCCCTCCCCAATTGAATTTAAGATGAGTAGTGAACGGTAAGAGCATCCCATCCTTCACAGAGGAGTATCAAGGAGAGTCCCTTAATATCTAAACTACTGAAAAGAGACTGTGCTTGAGAGGGGAACCTGTAATAGTTAAAGGGTTAAACACATTTATATGGAACAGTAAACATAACCAAGAACTGAGGGGTTGCCTGTGCTGCTACCAAAAAAAGAAATGAAATTGCTAGGTTACAAAAAGTTGATTAACAGTTGAATCACATAAAGTCCGCTCTTAAGGGGGAAATGAATAAGATCCACTTGCTCCAGATTTCATAGAATTTGGTCTTCTGATTATTTAACAAATATGTCAGTTTTGAATAACGGTGTGAGATGCGCATGCACTGACGGCCGATCACCAGACACAGCAGCGTTTGAAGCTGATGGCAGCTTGTTAGCAAACATCCACAAACAATTTAGATGCATTTTTGCCTAATTTAACTACTGACAACGAAAATATCATCTGGTAAGTATAACTCACTCAATCTGGAGGTAAGTGAAGGAAATTTAGAAAGTTTGTTAAATTATATTGACGAAGTTTTTGAGTTATTCGTTATGGATCCGAAGAAATCAGCAGCTGAGGTTGAAACACCTTCTGGGACCAAGAGGAGCCGTCCTCAGGACTCGCCTGAGGCCTCATCTCCCCGGAAGGACATATTAGAATTATTAGATTCTATTGATAAACGGCTTCTGGGATTTGAGGGGCGACTTCATCTGCTCGAGGTTCTACACCAGGAGTTTCAGAACCTCCGAACATCTCTGGAGTTCAGCCAGAAGCAGGTTGAGCGGCTCGCTGCTGAGAACGCGTCTCTGCGGGAGTCAGTTTCTTCCCTGGAAGAGGGAATGATGCGGATCGCCCAGGACAACAAAACTCTGAAGGAGACAGTTTTGGACCTTCAGGCCCGCAGCATGAGGGATAATCTGGTGTTCGCAGGCCTGCCGGAGCAGGCGGGAGGGGCGGAGAACTGCGCGCAAACAATAAATAACTTTCTCCAGACAGAAATGAAGATACCCGAAGAAAAGGTAAAAAACATCACCTTTCACCGGGTACATCGCCTTGGAGCTAAAAGAGGGGACAGCAGAAGACCTCGTCCCATCGTGGCTAAATTTGAACATTTTAAGCAGAAGGATCTTGTTAAAAGTCACGGAAGAGAGCTCAAAGGGAAAGATGTCAGCGTCAAGGATCAGTTCCCGAAGGAAATTCTGGATCGGCGCCGGGTCCTCTTTCTGCTGCGTAAAAAGTTTATCCAGGATGGGAAGAGAGCTGTCATCTCGGTGGATAAGCTTTATGTGGACAATAAGCTTTACAACGAGCGAGGAGTGACTGACTGGCTGTATTAGCCCAACATCAGGTCAGACATTTATTATTCTTATCAGGATTCACTGGGTTTGATCACGTCAGGATTAAACAGCTGCTAAATCCGTATTGTTGATGATAAGATTATCAGTTCTTCACCACCTCACACCCCTATCACCTTTTCTTTTTAGTTCTTTCTTCTTTTTTAACCTGTATCTGTATTTTCCCTTCCTTTTTACCTACTTCTGCACCTTTACACCTGTATGGCACAACCACACAACTTTCCAACACTGCGTCAGACCCGACACACACACACGCACAGACGCACACACACACACGCACACACACGCACACACACACACACACACACACACACACACACACACACACACACACACACACACACACATAGATATATTAAATTCACAGCACAATAAATATCATAATTTATGCGTCAAATAATACAACCACAAACACTGTTGGATCTTTATTATTATTATTATTATTATTATTATTATTATTATTATTTACTTTTCTGTTATTTATTAACATACTATTTATACATTTATATACTTATTCCATCTTATTCACATGAAGGCGTCATATTTTAGCTACTCACACACACATCTATGGGTGCACTAAGATTTGTCTCATGGAACGTACATGGAGCTGGCTCCATAGAGAAAAGATTAAAGATTTTTGATCAGCTAAAGAGAGTGCAAGCAGACGTAATATTGTTACAAGAGACTCATAGATCTGCCACATCCGCAGATGAACTTAAAACACCGGAGTTTCCCAGCATGTTCTCTGCCTGCTATAACTCTAGGCAAAGAGGTGTAGCTATTTTAATACAGAAAAACATCAATTTCACAGTACTGGACACAGTCTTTGATCCAGAGGGTAGATTTATAATGTTAAAAATATCTGTACAGATCCAAAGCTTATGTATTGTCAGCATATACTGTCCAAAAATTGATGACCCTCCATTCTTTCATAATTTTTTCTCTGTACTCTCCGAACACTTGGACTGTCCACTTATACTTGGAGGTGATTTTAATTTTTGGATGAATTCCTTAACAGACAGGCTCAGTACAGCTGGGACTCAGCGCAATTGGCAATCCACTAATATAGTTAAACAGTACATGAGTGATTATGGGCTTTGTGATGCATGGCGATCTCTTCATCCTAACCGTAGAGAGTATATGCATGCTTTCGTTCTTTTTTAAACACAGAAACAGTTTTGTTTACCTGTTTGTTTACCTGTTTGTAGCTACAGAAGGAAGTGACGCGCCACCATCAGCGTCAGCCTGAAGAAGCCGGCAGCCGTCGGCGAAACTGTAGCTACAAACAGGTAAACAAAACTGTTTCTGTGTTTAAAAAAGAACGAAAGCATGGATTTAGAAAGACACAGCAAGAACACACCTAAGATGTTCAAAGAGAAATACGGACAACAAGGAACGAAGGACTTCCGCCGTTTGGAGCGATTACACCAGAAACGCGCACGTCTAAGAAACCACCTTCGCTTCTGTTTAAGATGCCGGGACGAAAACATCACACCCACAAGCCTACAACTGAAAACATCGATCCGGACCAAGACAGCACAAAATATAATAGAAAGAGCACAGAGAGCACTGCTCAAGGAGAGGATAAGGAACGTCATAACCAAACAGAGGCGTGTGGAGGACGAACTGGAAAGAGGACACCTGGACTTAAAAAGGAATTACAAACTTGATAAACAAATGGAGGAACTAATTAAAGGACACATGATGGAAAAACTGGAAAAAGAGTTCATAAAAGTAAAAGAAAGACACATAAAGAAGTTAAACAGACTCATAAACAAGAAAAAGAGGGGAGAAATACAAGGCAACTCCACACCAAACTCATGGGTATGTAACATTTCACAATACAAACTAACAGAAGCAGAAGAGAGCATATTAAAGAAAGGTTTAAACTTTGCAGTCACACCAAAAGAAATACCATATGATGAATTTATTGTAGCAACAGAACTAGCATGTCAACAGATCACAGATGAGGGAAAGAAAGCAGAACTCAGAAATAACATAGTTGGGATATTAAAAAACAGCCAAATTCAACACAGCAATATTACAAAAGAAGAACAATCAGCCATGACAGCTTTATCCAAAAATGAACAGATAATTATTATACCGGCAGATAAAGGAAGAACCACAGTAGTTATGGACAGAGAAAAATATAAACAACAGATGAAACAGATGCTAGAGGACAAAAATACATATGAAATACTTAAAAAAGATCCAACAGAAAACATTAAGAAAAACATGAAAAAATTACTGAAGCCACTGCACGAAAAAGGCAAAATAACAGAAAAAATGTACAAACACTGGATTCCTACAGCAAACATAACACCAAGAATATATGGAACGCCAAAAATACATAAACAAAACACCCCACTTAGACCAATAGTTGACAGCATAGGTACACCAACATACAACATGGCAAAAGATATCAGCATAATCATCAGCCCGTTATTAGGAAATACAGACCAATACTGCAAAAATAGTATAGAATTGGCAAAAGAACTAAAGGAAATTACAATAGAAGACAACGACATACTCATCTCACATGACGTCACATCTCTGTTCACAAAAACACCAACCCAAAAAACCATAGACATAGTAGTTAACAGAATCAGACAAGACAAAACTTTACACAAAAGGACAAACCTCACAGCAGATGACATAGCACAACTGATAGGACTGGTAGCTAACTCCACTTACTTCACATACGATAACACAATATACAAACAACTGGAAGGCTTCGCCATGGGTAACCCGTTATCAGCCACCCTGTGCGAGTTTTTCATGGAAGACCTGGAACAAAAAGCCATAGCCACCGCCCCCCCAAACTGCAAAATAAAACTATGGAAACGCTACGTGGATGACATACTGGAAATCATACCAAAAGGTCAAACAGAAACACTAACACAACACTTAAACAATATTGACGACACGGCCAACATAAAATTCACTTATGAGTTAGAAACAGAAGGCAGCATAGCATTTATGGACATGAAAATCACCAGGCAGACCGACGGGACCCTAAACATAAACACATACAGGAAACCAACACACACAGACCAATATTTATTATGGACATCAGAACACCCCACCATACACAAAATGTCAGTAATCAGAACATTATATCACCGAGGAAACATAATAACAGAAGAGAGAGACCGTAAACAAGAGGACAAACACATACAATACGCTTTAAAGACCTGCGCATACCCGACATGGGCAATAAACAAAGGAAAACAACAAACAAAAACAGAAAGCAAAGAACAACCCAAACAAAGAACCAGAAACCCAGAAAGACAAGAACCAAAACCAGTGATAACCCTACCATACATCAGAGGCATAACGGAAAAAATAAGAGCAACAATGAAAAAACACAACATAAACACACCAACAAAGCCATACACAACAGTTAGAAACAGACTAGTACACCCAAAAGACAAAATATCAGCTGGACAAAAATGTGGAGTCATCTACGAAATCCCATGCAAAATATGCAATAAAACATACATAGGAGAAACCGGACGCCAACTCAATACACGGACAATAGAACACAGAAAGGAGTGCGAGAAAGAGGCAAATCGTAAACACACAAGAGCAGCAAAAGAAGAAGCAGAAAGTACAATAAAAAAGTCAGCCATAACAGATCATTGCTTAAGAGAAAACCATATAATGGACTGGGACAGCACACGGATCATAACCACCGAACAACAAAAATACAAAAGATGGATCTAGGAAGCAATCGAGATAAGGAGACGTGGATGTGGGACCATGAACAGGGACGACGGAGTTTACACGCTGGACCACGCATGGGACTGCATCGTCGGAGAGGGGAGAGCGGGCAGTAGAGGGCGACAACGTCCTCTGCTGCCCGCAGATAAACGGAGAAGGAAGTAACGCGCCACCATCAGCGTCAGCCTGAAGAAGCCGGCAGCCGTCGGCGAAACTGTAGCTACAGACAGGTAAACAAAACTGTTTCTGTGTTTAAAAAAGAACGAAAGCATGGATTTAGAAAGACACAGCAAGAACACACCTAAGACGTAGAGAGTATACTTTTTTTTCGCACGTCCATCACTCTCACTCACGTTTGGATTATTTTCTAGTCAGCAGCTCATTGTTGGCTGACATTTCAGACACTGAGATACACCCCATAGTTGTCAGCGACCATGCTCCGGTTTCTTTAACTCTGGTTAATAAGAAGACAATCCCACCAAGCAGAAACTGGAGGTTTAATACATCACTGCTTAAAGACGAAGGTTTTATAGAATTTTTTAAAAAGGAGTGGGCTTTATATTTAGAACATAATGACCTGCTTGGAACATCAGCATCTATTCTTTGGGAGGCAGGAAAGGCAGTGATGAGAGGTAAAATAATCTCTTTCTCATCACATAGGAAAAAAACAGAAAACAAACGTATTCAGGAGTTAGAGGAAATCATCAAGTCTTTAGAGGCATCCACAGAAGAAGAGTCAATGAGCAAATTACGTAAAGCTAAACTAGAACTTCATGGAATTATTGACAAAAAGACACAATTTTTAGCACAAAGACTACGAATAGAAAACTTCGAACAGTCATAAATCAGGTAAATTCTTAGCTAGCCAATTACAAATAAATAAAGAGAAAACTACCATATCTGCTGTTAAAGACTCAACCGGGAATATAGTTAATGACCCTGAAAGAATAAACAACACCTTCAGAGACTTTTACCAAACGTTGTACTCACCACAGATAAACCCATCAGATCATGAGATCAATGAGTTCCTTGACAGGATAACACTTCCTAAATTATCAGACAGCCAAGTTACAGTCCTGGACTCGCCACTAACATCAGCGGAGCTCCAGGAAGCCCTTAAATCCATGAGTAATAGGAGAGCTCCAGGTCCAGACGGGTTCCCAGTAGAATTCTACAAAGAATTCTGGATCATTCTGGCTCCAACATTTTTCAGAATGGTGAGGGAAATCGAAGAGAGCGGCAGATTACAGCCAAACATGAATTCAGCCAATATTAGTCTCTTGTTAAAACCAGGCAAAGACCCAGCATTTCCAACCAGCTATTGCCCAATTTCTCTTATTAATGTTGATCTCAAAATAATTTGTAAAGCCCTGGCCAAAAGATTAGAGAAGGTAACCCCCTTCATAATACACCCTGACCAAACTGGTTTCATTAAGGGTAGACAGTCATCCACAAACTCACGTAGATTACTTAATTTGATAGATTTCTCTTACAGTAGAAACATAGAAACTAGTATATTATCTCTAGATGCAGAAAAGGCTTTTGATAGAGTTAACTGGAAGTTCTTATTTGCAACTTTACATAAATTTGTTTTTGGGAACTTCTTCATAAACATGCTACAAACATTATACAGTTCACCAACAGCACGTGTCAGGACGAATGACCAAATATCAGCTAGCTTCTGTCTTCAGAGGGGGACCTGGCAGGGATGCCCACTCTCCCCCTCACTATTTGCTATCTTTATTGAACCACTAGCAGCAGCAATTAGGCAAACAACATATATTAAAGGGATAAAGTGTAAGAAAATAGAACATAAGATCAGTCTTTATGCAGATGATGTTTTACTCTTTCTCCAGAATTCTCAATCCTCTCTCTCCCAAGCAATAGAACTGATAAACTCTTTTTCCAGAGTTTCAGATTACTCTATAAACTGGTTAAAATCCACAGTTCTACCAATTAATTTCTCATTTGTCAATTTGCTTAATACACAATTGGAGTCAGGGAATATCACATACCTGGGAATTAATATCTCTCCCAAGTTAGCAGATCTAACCAAACTAAACTACATCCCACTTTTAAGGAAAGTGGAAGATGATCTTGCAAGATGGAAATCCTTACCAATATCACTCATGGGGAGAGTTGCTACAATTAAAATGATGGTCTTACCCAGAATAAATTACTTATTCTCGATGATCCCAAACAAACCACCAGCTGACTGGTTTAAATCTCTGGACTCCTCAATTACTAAATTCCTTTGGCAGGATAAACCTCCACGAATTAGCTTAAAAACGCTTCAGAAGACCAAAGACAGAGGAGGACTGGATTTACCCAACTTTTATTATTATTTCTTAGCCAACAGGCTGCAATATTTACCAAGATGGTTGCAAGATAACCCACTAGATGAGTCCTGGTTAGATATCGAACAGACACTTTGCAATACGATAGAGCTTTCAGACTTACAATTTATTAGCTCAAGCATAAGAAAACATGAAAGCTTCAAAAGTATTAGTATCAGCACTTCTCTGACAGTATGGTGGGAGTATCTTAAAATGACAGAGTCTTCACTAGTACCATGCAGACGCACACCTATCTGGAATAATCCTGACATTTTGCAAAACAACAAAATGATGAACCTTCCGGACTGGAAAAATAAAAGAATCCTATACCTGGAACACATATATGAAGGATTGGACTTCATTCCATTTAATCAAATAGTCTCCCAATTTGGAATGGATAAGAATAGCTTTTTAGAATATCACCAAATTAAATCTGTAGTCAAACAAAAATTTAAGCTCAATAAAATAGAATTACAAACACCACCAAGGGTATTAGACTTTTATAATCTCAAACCCCCCAAACTACTGTCTAGAGTATATAAGACACTGTCCAAAATAGACAATAAAATTGCAATCCCTATTGAAAAATGGGAGGTGGATCTATCAGTTAGCTTTGACCAGGACTTCTGGTCCCAAACTTGTTTAAAAACTTTTAAAATGATCAGACACCCCAATTTACAATTAATTCAGTACAAAATTCTACACAGAGTACACTATACAGGTCATCGGATGTTCAAGATGGGGTTGTGGCGTCTGACACCTGTACACACTGCACAAACAACATTCCTGGCAATTACATTCATGCACTGTGGTCCTGCCCACCTGTCCAGGAATTTTGGGGTAGAGTATGTGAGGATCTGTCAAAATGTCTGAAATGTCATATCCCAACTTCCCCCTCTCTTTGTTTACTGGGAAACCTGGACGATGTCCCGATTGAAACATCTTTGGTTCACGTGGTTCTAACTGCCATATGCATCGCTAAGAAAACTATCCTCTTGAATTGGAAAAATAGAGAAACTCTCTGCATTAACCAGTATAGAAATCTTTTGTTAGATCATATTGCACTTGATATAGCCTCTGCTTCCACTTCAGATGAATCTCTCTGGGCTCCTTTGATCGGTTCCATCACATATCAAGGGTGGGGGGCTGTTGATGTTGTCCTACGGGATGGGGTGGGGGTGGGGGGGGGTGGGGGTGGGGGGGGGTGGGGGGTCTGAGTTTGGAGTATCCGGGTGTTCCCTTGAGGTGGGTTCACTGGGGGTGTCTGGGACTGGGGGGCCGTTGCCCCCCTCTGGAGGTGCTTGGGTTGCCTCGGGGGGTGGACTGCTGGCAGTTGTGAATGGGGCCCCTTGGGGGACTTGGCGGCGGCCATGGGTCACTGCCTGGCGGCTGCAATGCCCCTGGGCGGGTCTGGGTGGGGGCCTGGGGGCTCGGGGTTTGGGGGTGGCCGGCCCCGTGTGGGGATCTGGGCGGGGCCTTGGGGGTTGGGTCCTGACATGTATGCTGCTGGGAAGAAGGCAGGAACACGCAGCAGTGCCTGGCCCAGGTTCGGGGGCCTCAGGTAGACCTTGGCTCCTCTGCCGTTCCATCACAGGGGAGGGGGAGGTTCAGGAGGGGGAGGACCCAACCTTACCTGGATGTCTCATGTCTTATATATTCTGGAAGTTGTGCAAATGCAGGGATGGGCATAGATATTCTGCTGGGGTGGGGCTGGGTTGGTGCCCTCGGTCTCCGTGAGGCTCTGTAATGCTGCTGCTTTGGGTCCTGGCAGGATGGGCTGGGGTCTCCATGCCCTGGGTGGCAGTTTGACAACAGAGGTGCCTATTGGGGCCAGTAGGGGAGCTGGCTCCCTGGAGGGCTAAGCCCAGCCAGCCATTCCTCCCCATCCCCGCATATTTCTCTCCTCCTGCTCCCTCACATCATCACACAAACATACACATAGGACCTTGGGGGGTGGACAAGTCAGGGAGTGCGGGTATGGACCCCATTTCCGCATTCCTGTGGCAACCTGCCCCCCAATTTTATTTGCACCTTATACACTTCCACTGACGACATTCCACACAAACACACACTTAGGGCCTTGGGAGTGAGCACATTCAACGGCATTTGGCAGGGGGATATTTCAGCCTCCCCCCGGGTGCCGGTGCCCACTTCCAATTTTAAACCGCACTTAGACACTGATGGCTGAGGGTGTAAGTGGGGTGGTGCGGTGGCACCAGCTGGCATAGGCCGGATGATGCCCGCACTGCCCACTCACCACAGCCATGGAATACACCTCATGATCACACAACACTATATTGGAGCAGGTGGGGGGGCGACTAGGGGGTCTTAGCCACCTCTGTTGTTGCTAGGCCTCCTGGGGCTGGAGGCTAGGAGGGAGATCTGGCCATCTGGTTGGGGTTTGGGGTGGTGGGTTGCTGTGCTCAGCGTTGGGCGGGGGAGCCTGCTCATCAGCACCCCAGCAGAAAGGGTCAAACTCTGGTTACCGGTGATGGTTGTACCCAGTGTGCAGCACTACCGGGACCAGAGTGAATAGGGTGTGTATGGGGAGCATGAGTGGGTGTCCGGCGTGCATTTTTGTAAGTCTTGGGTTGTATGTGCATGTGTGAGCATGAGGGAGGGAGTGTGTGACTGTGTTTGTGTATGATTGTATATGTCAGGTGGGGCCTTTGACTCCTCCCCTCTCCTGGAACCTCTCTTGACGATATAGATCTTTGTCTATGGCGTTTAAAGCGTGCCACAACCCGTGCACGCGCATTGGGTCCACAGCGCGCGTGTGAACGGGACTCGCGAGCGCAAATATACATGGCGAGAGGTCATTTGTGCACTGAGAGGGAGCAAACTGTGTCTGTGAGCGCACAAGGATGTGCACAAGTGACAAACCTGCGTGCGCGCGTTGTCAACGAGCACACGGCAGAGGAAAACGTGCGCGCGCGGCAGCCTCTGTGCGCGCTCGGCAGCCTCTCTGCGCGCTCGGTTTCTGACTCCTGCTCGCTCGGCTGTAAGGGCTTTTGGCACTCTGGAGGCGTGGCCTGTGGCAGATCTTCTCTGTCCTCTGATTGGTTAGTTTACCCCGCACTTTACCCTCTATCTATATAAAAAAGTCTGACTTTCAGTAGTTGCTGGCATAGCTCAGCTGGGAGAGCGGGTGACTCTCGCCCCGGAGGATCCAGGTTCGAGTCCGGGCAAGGAAAATGCAGTAGATGTCATGTTAATTTTTCTTAATTTCAGGTATTTTACAGTTGTGACCGTTCAACTGTCATTAAACGTCCGAATGTTTGCTGGGCAGTGTTTTAAAAAGTGCACATAAGCTAGATGGTTTTAACCATATAAAATTACATTTTTTGTGATACTGGAAAAATACATACTGAAATAAAACTACTGATTGAAAACTTTATGACTGTGGTTGTACAATATATGACTCACTAATACACTGCAAACTCCCTTAGAGTGGGGCTTCCAGAGAGAGAGAGAGAGAGAGAGAGAGAGAGAGAGAGAGAAGTTCTTGCCTCATTAATGAATTGTTTATTTTTTTCAGTATTTAATTGACAAATTATCCTTTCAAATAATTAATTGATGAGTTACATAATTGTCCATTTAGAATTGTTGAATGGACTGAGTAAAGTTTGGTGCACTTTATATATTTCATAACATGTTTTTTTTTATTTTAATGATGCATATAAATAATTTAAATGTTAATTTAATGAAATATTTCTATTTTTTTCATTACCTCACCCTTGTTTTGACAAAAACGAGACCTTGCTGGATAATATCATGGAGAAACTATTTGTTCACAGTACATGGCTCAGTGAGGATCTGTGTACCAAAGGAGGAGATACTCAGAAATCTGTCTGCAGATTGTTACAACCCAGACTGGAAGTGGTGGGCTGTAATAAGAAAGGAGACCAAACAGAGGAGTGGGGGTTCAACAACTGATTTATTTAACAAAAGTAAGGATTTACTAAAGCAAGTTAATGAACAGAAAATGGCCAGTGAGGACTCCACCACACAGGAGAGACCCAGTGAAAGCAGAAAAACAGTAGGCTTTGTAGGCAGCACAACACCCTGAGCCCAGGTGCCTCCAAGGCTGCTTAACGAGCTGCCTACAACAGAAGAAAAACACAATTAAACACAAATGAAAACCCAATGAGACGGTGGGGGCATCACAACACGTTCAGGACTACCCAAACACCAGTAATTCTTGACTGCACTAACTTGCTTTAGTAAATCCTTACTTTGGTTAAATAAATCAGTTGTTGAACCCCCACTCCTCTGTTTGGTCTCCTTACTTATTACAGCCCACCACTTCCAGTCTGGGTTATAACAATCTGCAGACAGATTTCTGAGCATCTCCTCCTTTGGTATACAGATCCTCACTGAGCCAAGTACTGTGAACAAATAGTTTCTCTGTGATATTATCCAGCAAGGTCTTGTTTTTGTCAAAACAAGGGTGAGGTAATGAAAAAATAGAAATATTTCAATAAATTAACATTGAAATTATTTATATGCATAATAAAAAAAACATGTTTTGAAATATATAAAGTGCACCAAACTTGACTCAGTCCATTCAACAATTCTAAATGGACAATTATGTAACTCATCAATTAATTATTTGAAAGGATAATTTGTCAATTAAATGCTGAAAAAAATAAACAATACATTAATGAGGCAAGAACTTTTTAAACTTGAACATACCTACACCCACAAGTCTATTTTTACCTGGTTAAAACCATCTAGCTTATGTGCACTTTTTAAAACACTGCCCAGCAAACATTCGGACGTTTAATGACAGTTGAACGGTCACAACTGTAAAATAATATCACAGGAATTAGGAAAGAATAATATGACATCAACTCTATGTTCCTTGGCCAGACTCGAACCTGGATCCTCCAGAGTGAGAGTCACCCGCTCTCCCAGCTGAGCTATGACAGCAACTGCTGAATCTCAGATTTTTTTATATAGATAGCTAGAGAGTAAAGTGCGGGGTAAGCTAACCAATCAGAGGACAGAGAAGATCTGCCACAGGCCACGCCTCCAGAGTGCCAAAACTCCTCACAGCCGAGCGAGCGGAATTAGAAACCGAGCGCGCAGAGGCTGCCGCGCGCGCACGTTTTCCTCTGCCGTGTGCTCGTTGGCAACGCGCGCACGCAGGTTTGTCACTTGTGCACATCCTTGTGCGCTCACAGACACAGTTTGCTCCCTCTCAGTGCACAAATGACCTCTCGCCATGTATATTTTCGCTCGCGAGTCCTGTTCACACGCGCGCTGTGGACCCAATGCGCGTGCACGGGTTGTGGCACGGGTCTGACGCGATATTTGTCCCCCCTCCCCCTGCCACACCTGGTGTGAGGGGTTGTGCCATGGTCTGCCTGAGTGTTCGTGGCAACCGGGTCTGGGGGTTTAAGATTCAGGCATCTGCCTGATAGATCCCGGTGGCTGCCTGGTGGGGTCTTTGGGGGGGGGGGGGGGGGGCCTTCCTGGTTGCAGTCTCCTTGGGGTTCCTGTGTTCTGGGGCAGCGCCTGGATCTCTGGGACTTGGAGCTCCCCCCGTCTCCTGCGCATCTTTGGGGGGCGGATCTGTGGTCCCTCACACTCTCTGTTGGACGCTCCTATAGAGAAACCTTACATAAACAAGCGCGTGTACACACACAGGTGCTCACATGGTGCTCTCAAAAGTATGGGCTTGGGAACGTTAAACACAGGTCTTAAGACTATGGTGGGCACTTAATGCACTGTGATTTATTATTGTGATTCTTCAGTTAAGCAATGTTGATTATATATTTTCTTTATCAATTTGATGCAGTGATAGCTAGATCTTGTTGTATTGTTGTTGTGTCCCATTTTTTTTTGTCTTTTTCTGCAGGTCTAGAAGCAGACTCTTGTTCATTGTTTATTTTTGTGGAACACCCCCCTCCCCCTCCTCTCTCCCCACCTTTTCTTTTCCTTTCTCTTTCACCTCTGTCTCCGTGTCTGGTCGGAATTACAATGCATTTAACAACAATAACAATAAAGTTTTAAGTATCAGGCGTGACATTAAAAGCAAACGCTTTGATGCTCCACCTGAGAGTAAATCTGTAAGGCTTGCCCCCAAGTTCAGACATCAATTCTGCTTGCTTCACAGCCAGACAGGACACGGTAAAAAAAAAAAAAAAAAATCACAGAAAAAGAGAGCTGCTTGGGTCGAGCAGGCTGCTTTATGCGTGTTCATGCTCATCCCGTAGCATTTGCTATCAGTAGCTTCAGCAGTAGAGAGTGAGGTAGTGCCAACTCAGCAACTTTGTCGCTGTTCCTAACGCCTAGTGATGAACCTAGCTACATTTCTGAGGACCCTTAGCTACTTTCTTCTAGATATTTCCTGCAAATTAGCAACAAAATAGCCATTTTCGCTCCGAACCATTCTTTGAACGTTGTTTTAGCTGTAATCTAGAATATAAATATTACAGATACCAGAAACGCCAGTGGTGGTTTAGCTCATCTAGTTAAACGTCGGTCTCTCATGCAGGAGACCAGGGTTTGATTCTGGGTGAGAACTCAGTTTATTTAGAGTTTCTTTATTACATTAATGGTACATTTTTTTTACCGTAAGATGCCCAAATTTTTTATTTGAGACTCGCCGAACGGCATTGAATTCACAGACAGAAAAATATGTGGGTTCAAATTTAATTTTGGAAAAAATTTTCAAGCAAGGGAAGGGCATGCAGGGAGACTGACCCATCATAAACCTTTGTCGGCTGTGCTGAAGAGAAGAGGTACAGAACCAAATTATTTAATTAATTAGCTGCGCGTTCTCCTGTCCTCTGTCCTCCAGGCCACACACACACACACACACACACACACACACACACACACACACACACACACACACACACACACACACACACACACACACACACACAAGGGACTGTCAGCTCTCAGAGCTCTGTGAAGCTGACCCCTGTCAGCTTCACAGAGCTTTGTCTCAGCTGTTATTTTCGTTAAGGAGTGTGCATGTACAGCATGTGCGTCTCGTGCACGAGCCTCCTATTGAAACTGCCGTTACACTTTTGGCCAGAGGGGGTAATCGCGAGCATAAAAATTCAAAACTCCGTAAAGTCCCTTTAAGTGTTTTATCGATTAAAATGACTCAGAATCAACACGAAATGTCATAATATACAAATAAATGGCATATGCTCCCCAATATGTAAAGAATGAGTAGTTTACATCTAATTTATGACCAATGAAATGTGAGATTCCATAGAAATATGAAATATCAATCTGATGGATCTCTGAATATTTCAACCAGAACATCAGAACTTTTTATTGCAGGGATTACATGACACTTCATATTAACTCAGAGGAAAGAAAGAGAGTCAGGTTTATAATAGTTAAGAAATTTATTTCTACACAATTTAAACAAGACTGACTTAAACACTCTGTGTACTGATGGACAAAGGTGGAATGAGATGTGAGATGAATGATGTATATGTGGACTGTTGCTATCAAAACCAGCGTATCCGGAGAAGCATTTAGTTCTGAGTGGAAGTGAATGTTTCGCTCTAAACTACAGTTGGAGATTTATAACACACATGAGACGCCATCTGTCGGTCTACGTACCCCAGGGGTACCCCGTTAGATCCAGAATGTCGAGGTCTTCTTGGACCCTGCTTGGAACCGAAGCCGGGAGAAAAGCAGCGGCGCCGACCAAACTAGTCTTGGAATGCTTCCAGGTCACAACAGTTATTATTGGAATCAGCGAGACCCTGAAGGGGTCGTGAGGTTCAGCTTTTATTCTGAAGGAACCGTTGCGGTCAGGTGTAACTTGCAACAGATTTTATCCAGCTTGTCGAGGTTCTTTTGGCTGAAGAGGAAGTCCGGATGGCCTGTCCGAGACTTCTCTAGAACACTTTGAACTAAAGAAAAGGTGGCGTGGAATAGTTTTTATAATTGTCATATTTTGGTTTACTGGCGAATCAGAATTTGACATGCAAAAGAGGGTTTATACAAACACCACAGAAAACCACGCCTCGCATCAGAAACGAAGGTTCTGATTGGATCAGACAAAAGGAAATGTGTCGTGTGACTTTAGCATAATGTGTCATTAGTGTCTAGTGCAAATGTTCAGGATTATAATTACTTGTAAAATACCACTGATCACAGGATTATAATATCAAGTAATAACATTGTCATTTTACAGATTGATTGAACATTGGGCTCACATTATTATTGGTAATAACAAAGTTGTTGATTATGTGTTTATCAAGAGAGTTCTTCTTCTTCGTCTTGAGCCGTAACAGAGGTGAAGCAGTTCAGATGAGCAGAGTGCATGAAAGACCTTGGCTAATATCTCATGTAGACAGAGGCGGCGTTACCATTAGGCAAAGGTAAGCGATTGCCTTGGGCCTCAAAAACTTGAAGGGCCCCATGATGAACACTTAACTAATATGTTTAAGGTATTTTTCGATCTGAAACGAGTGAACTCTGTCATTGTAAAAAGCATTGTAATGAATTGGCATGAGACTGCTTTCTGTGAAAGTGTTTCAATGTCCCCCGTTGCCCAGCTACAATGGACTATTCCACCCACAACGTGTTACGTGTCAGCGGAGTTGCGGAAGCGAAGAATAGAAGAGGACGTTTGTTGTCTGAGAAGAAAATGAAGCGAAGTTATCCATGTGGGTCTGAAAAACGTAAGAAGCAGGAAGAAAGCAAAAAGTTTGTGTCAACCCTGCCAAACGTCACAGATTTTTTTACGGTGCTACAGCAGAGTAACACCAATGAAAGTCAGAAATTTAATGCGGCAAATGAACAAGAAGCTGCCACTAGCATTAGAGCTAGCAATGCTAACGCTTTTAGCAAAGTGGAGGAGCCTGTTGCTGGAAGCTCAAGTTGCGGTGATGCAGGAGGAGAGGAGCAGAGGAGGAGGACGAGAAGAGAAAGAAACGATCGACAAAGCTCAAGAAACAGGGAAAGGAGAGAAACAAGATGATTAAAGGAGCAGAGGAGGAGGAGAGAAAGAAACAAAGCATTCAAGGGCAAGACTTAGAAGAGAGAGAAGGAAAATAAAAGCAAACGTAGAAAATGGTAACTTTGACATGGTTATGTAATTTTTTTTCTGTATCTCCATATTTAACCATTTTGTCTTATGTTTTATTGCTTCCTTTAATGAAAGCAGACTAACTAAGGCATGAGATAGAGGTGTTTCACCAGAGAAAATGAGAAAGAAGAGAATAAGTGGGTTGGCAATAAATCAATACAAACATGAATATCATTATTTTTGTACAAATCAAATGATTTCATGCTAAATATATTTGTTAAACACACTCTTTTTTCCATTCAGATGCAGTTCCAGAGATTCTTGACATCAGTGCCATCCAAGACTGCACCAGTGAAGAAGTTATACAACCTTTTTGTAGTAAGAATAAAAAAAAAAATCAGAACAACAGCTGTGGAGGGCCTCATGTCTTTGCTTGCCTTGGGCCCCCAAATTGCTAAATCCGCCCCTGCATGTAGATTAAGCTTGTGTCAGAGACTTTATGTCTCTGCTCAAGCAGACGCAGCAGATCATGGCCTTTAGGTCAAAAACAGGACATTCATGACTAGAGCTGAAACGATTCCTCGAGTACCTCGAATAATTCGAGTACAAAAAATCCTCGAGTCAAATTCTCTGCCTCGAGGATTCGTTTAATTCATATTTAATTAATTCGTGGCTTTGCAGTCACCCGTGGTCATGTTTCACCCGGACTGAAATAAGTGACGCACATGCCCACTGGACTGCACAAGCGAGGAGCGAATGTAACTTAACTTTCACTTAAGCCATGGCGGACAACGTGGACCCCGGTGGAGTGCGAAAAAGACAGAAAATGTCAAGATGTGGGACCATTTTTCACGTCGTTAGGCGGAAAACGTAGTCCAGTATAAATACAGTAAAATGGATTTAGCCTAGCACAACACCACATCCTCCATGCTGCATCACCTGTAAATGTCACTTCTGCGAGCGGACTCGGAGCCTCTACAAGATAAAGCATTTTAGCCTGTTTTTCTATATATTCTGCGGACACTGTGCGACTTTTTCGTTTGTAGCACTCAGTTTCAGCTCACACCGTACGTCTGCTAGCAACACGTCGGACTTAAAATGTGCTAAAAATAGCAGTTTTTACACAACACGTCGGACTTTTTATTGTGTTGTTATTGATATTTGTTGTCCCTCAGGATTGCTGCAGGAGGACACGGGTATTCATGAGAGGAAAACGAAAGAATGTAAATAAATGTTTTGTGATCAGTATAATTTGACAAAACCACGGCAAACATGCTTTCTCGACAATCCTTGTTATTGTGTGAGAAAAAAAGTGTAGAAATTAAAACGGACGTGTGTTAATAGGGAAACAGCCGGCGAGCTGTTTGCGCATGCACCGTGAGCGGTTCTGGTTCTGTTTGGGCCGCAGCCGCTCGCAGCGCTACTTCAACAGTTATCCTCCTAGTTTTTGTCTGGCTTGCAGGCTAGCAGATTCTCGCACGAGGGGAAAATCGGCTCAGGTTGTGCACTTATTTTTTGCACAGCCATTTGTTTACTGTAAAGTAAAGTTGAAGTGCTGAAGTTTTGCAAACTAATTTTGAATAAAACTTGAAGAATAACTGGCAATTGCTTGCTCATTTTAACAGGTCTTTTATAATTATAACATGCTATTTGATATAATGGTTTACAAATACAAAAGGGTAATTTATTAGAGTACTCGATTAATCGAAAAAAATATTCGATAGAGTACTCGATTACAAAAATATTCGATAGCTGCAGCCCTATTCATGACGCTACACTAGTGAACACAAAACATTAGTATCCTTCATTTTGCCCTTTGGGGCAGGGCTATTATCTATTTTCTCCTCATTGTAAACTCTTTTAAGAAACAACAAGGGCATGATTATAGTCTCTCCAAACTACAGCCTGTTCATCGCTCTCAGGTCTAACAAGTTCACACGTTCGCACTGAGATGTGATAAACTCAACACAGAAGCATCAACGTGTTTAGTCTGTGTGGTGGGAGGAGAGAGGGGAGGGTAAGCTGAAGCAAAAAGGTTGGCACACAGTTTACAGTAGAACAGCATAAACAATCTTAAAGATAAACTCATCAGTGAGTTTTCTTTGGAGAAAACCAAGAAGAAATTTGAACGGCCTATCCATCTTTTGGGAGCTGAGTGGACATGCACTAGTGTCCGCCTAACTTTGAGCCAACTAACATGAAAACACATCAGCAGGAGAGAAGTGAGCTTAGTTAAACATTTCATTCATTCATTCAAAATATAAACTATTCATTCATTCATTCATCCTCCTTAAATCCTGTGCAGATGAACTGAGTGGAGTTATGGAGCATGTCTTCAACCTGAGCCTCAAGCTGAGGGTGGTACCACAGCTCTGGAAGACCTCCTGTGTGGTTCCAGTGCCAAAGACACCAAAAGCTAATGAGCTCAGTAGCTACCGGCCGGTGGCTCTCACGTTCCACCTGATGAAGACACTGGAGAGACTGACCCTGGGACCCCTCCGGTTTACTGTGGGACCTTCGATGGATCCACTGCAGTTTGCTTACTGACCAGGGGTTGAAGTAGAAGATGCAGTCACCTGTCTACTACAACGTGCTCTTGCTCACCTGGAGAAACCTGGCAGCACTGTGAGAATCATGCTCTTTGATTTTTCCAGTGCTTTTAGCACCATCCAGCCAGGGATTCTGAAAACTAAACGGGAGAGGGCTGGGCTGGACCCTAACCTGGCAGAGTGGATCTTGCGCTATCTCACAAACCGGCCCCAGTTTGTGAGAGCCCGGGACTGTGTGTCTGACCCACTGACCTGCAGTGTGGGTGTGCCCCAGGAGACTGTCCTGGCTCCATTTGTCTTCACCCTCTACACCTCTGACTTCAGACACAACACGGACAGCTGTGTCCTGCAGAAGTTCTCAGACGACTCTGCGATTGTCGGACTGGTCATCGAGGACGACGATGTGGAGTAGAGAGGACTGACGCAGGACTTAGTCGACTGGTGCCAGCAAAACCAACTCCTGATCAATGCAGGGTAAACAAAGGAGATGGTGGTGGATCCTCGCAGACATCGGCCTGCTGTCCCCTCACCGGTGAACATCCAGGGAACGGATATCAAGAGAGTGGACTCCTATAAATACCTGGGAGTTCACCTGAACAACAAACTGGACTGGTCTCACAACACAGACACACTGTACAGGAAGGGCCAGAGCAGGCTCCACCGCCTGAGGAGACTACGGTCTTTTGGGGTGATGGGGACACTCCTGAAGACCTTCTACGACTCTGTGGTGGCATCAGCAATCCTGTATGGTGTGGTGTGTTGGAGCAGGAGCATCACAGAGAGGGGGAGAAAGAAGCTGGACAGGCTGACAAAGAAGTCCAGCTTTGTCCTGGGCTGTCCTCTGGACTCAGTACAAGAGGTGGGGGACAAGAGGGTGCAGGCAAAACTCAGATCTATCCTGGACCACGAGTCACACCCCCTGCAGGATGCCTTGTCTGCTCTGGAGAGCAGCTTCAGCAACAGACTGATCCACCCTCGCTGTACGAAGGAGAGGTACCGCAGATCCTTCCTCCCTGCTGCTGTTAGACTCTATAATAGCTACTGCTAATAGGAGCCATACATCTAACCTTCCACTGCAAATATCATCTTTTCAAAACATGTGCAATATACTACTCTCACTACCATGTGCAATAATTATCTGAACTTATTATTACCATGTACTCTTGTGCAATATCTTGTGTGCTACTGCTGCTATCCTGCTGTACCTGAGCCATTGCATTATTGCAATTTCCCCACCGAGGGACTAACAAAGATATTCTTATTCTTATTCTGTTTTTATTTATCAAGAAACCAGATAGCTCCTACCTTAGTGCAGGACCTATTCTTCCTGAAGTCTTTTATGTTTTCATTGCAAACACTGTGCACTACCCCCAACACACACACACACACACACACACACACACACACACACACACACACACACACACACACACACACACACACACACACACACACACACACAAAGAAACCCAGACTCATTTCCTGTAAATAACATGAATGTAGCATACTACACAGTTCGGTATGATTATTATAAATAGGTAAATAAATATGATGATTTTACTCAAAGGAATAAATGAATACATACAAAAACAGATAATCCTGTTAATCATCACACTGCCTTCAAAACTAACCAGAACAATAAGAGCTGAGGTCTCAGCTACAGGTAGGAATCACACAGAACAATATAAGCAACTTTAGTCTGGTGTAAACACAAAAATCTTTAACTTCTTTTGAAAACATTGTCTGTTATTATCTAATAGCAAAAATCTAGGTATTGCATTCCGTAAACTGCTCACTGCATTTTTCATAGCTCTGCAGCCGAGTAGTGCACACCTTATGTCTGACGCGCCACATGTTTATGATTATCTAAAACACGTGTCAGATACAAGACCCACAGGCCAGATGTGGCCCACGGAGCATTTTTATGTGGCTCGCGAGATAAATATCAAAAATATATTGAAACTGACCCGCTGGCCGATTTTACCGCAAAGACTACAACTCCAATTATGCTTTGCAGCGTTAGCGCGGAGCCGAACCGCCCCCTCCTTTGTGTTTTTTCCAGCGTCTGCTGCCGGGTGGTGTCTGCAGCTCCGCTGTCTCGGACAAACTAAACACTCCTCTCACTCAGCGCCGAGTTTACTCACCTATTTGCCGACGTTGAAGCCCAGAAAAGGAGATTTTAACCGCTCAGTAATTTGTTCATGACTGAAAGAGAAAGTTTTCCAACTAACTTCCAGACAGAGCTGATATAACTCCAGCGAGCAGCGACACGCTCAAATCAGCATGACTCTGTGGCTCTGTGACTCTGTGGCTCTGTAGTTTTTATTTTTCCTCCCTGACACACAACAACGTGGTCAACAGGACCGGATTTCCCCAGCCCTATAAAGGGGTGCAGGTAGAATATCGGGGGGGGGGGGGGGGGGATGGGGGGGGGCAGGTCTGGGAAATAATTTTTTGGGTGTCACATACCCCCAAATTCCTAAAATGCATAGAAAACTATGCTATCATCATTACAGTTCTTCTATCCATATATCTATCTTTTCCTTTGATCCATTCCTTAGACAACCCTCTGCATTTACCCGCGCTTGGGACCGGCACAAATGGGACACTGGCTTGTTCCCTATTGGGGCTGCATTAATCTTTTTTTCTATCTATCTATCTATCTATCTATCTATCTATCTATCTATCTATCTATCTATCTATCTATCTATCTATCTATCTATCTGTCTGTCTGTCTGTCTGTCTGTCTGTCTGTCTGTCTGTCTGTCTGTCTGTCTGTCTGTCTGTCTGTCTGTCTGTCTGTCTGTCTGTCTGTCTGTCTGTCTGTCTGTCTGTCTGTCCGTCCGTCCGTCCGTCCGTCCGTCCGTCCGTCCGTCCGTCCGTACTGTCTATCTATCTATCTATCTATCATCTATCTATCTATCTATCTATCTATCTATCTATCTATCTATCTATCTATCTATCTATCTATCTATCTATCTATCTATCTATCTATCTATCTATCTATCTATCATCTATCTATCTATCTATCTATCTGTCTATCTATCTATCTATCTATCTATCTATCTATCTATCTATCTATCTATCTATCTATCTATCTATCTATCTATCTATCTGTCTGTCTGTCTGTCTGTCTGTCTGTCTGTCTGTCTGTCCATCCGTCCTGTCTATCTGTCTGTCCGTCTATCTATCTATCTATCTATCTATCTATCTATCTATCTATCTATCTATCTATCTATCTATCTATCTATCTATCTATCTATCTATCTATCTATCATCTATCTATCTATCTATCTATCTATCTATCTATCTGTCTGTCTGTCTGTCTGTCTGTCTGTGTCTGTCTGTCTGTCTGTCTGTCTGTCTGTCTGTCTGTCCATCCGTCCTGTCTATCTGTCTGTCCGTCTATCTATCTATCTATCTATCTATCTATCTATCTATCTATCTATCTATCTATCTATCTATCTATCTATCTATCTATCTATCTATCTATCTATCTATCTATCTATCTATCTATCTATCTGTCTATCTATCTGTCTGTCTGTCTGTCTGTCTGTCTGTGTCTGTCTGTCTGTCTGTCTGTCTGTCTGTCTGTCCGTCCGTCCTGTCTATCTGTCTGTCCGTCTATCTATCTATCTATCTATCTATCTATCTATCTATCTATCTATCTATCTATCTATCTATCTATCTATCTATCTATCTATCTATCTATCTATCTATCTATCTGTCTATCTATCTGTCTGTCTGTCTGTCTGTCTGTCTGTCTGTGTCTGTCTGTCTGTCTGTCTGTCTGTCTGTCCGTCCGTCCTGTCTATCTGTCTGTCCGTCCGTCCTGTCTATCTGTCTGTCCGTCTATCTATCTATCTATCTATCTATCTATCTATCTATCTATCTATCTATCTATCTATCTATCTATCTATCTATCTATCTATCTATCTATCTATCTATCTATCTATCTATCTATCTATCTATCTATCTATCATCTATCTATCTATCTATCTATCTATCTATCTATCTATCTATCTATCTATCTATCTATCTATCTATCTATCTATCTATCTATCTATCTATCTATCTATCATCATCTATCTATCTATCTATCATCTATCTATCATCTATCTATCTATCTATCTATCTATCTATCTATCTATCTATCTATCTATCTATCTATCTATCTATCTATCTATCTATCTATCATCTATCATCTATCTATCATCTATCTATCTGTCTGTCTGTCTGTCTGTCTGTCTGTCTGTCTATCTATCTATCTATCTATCTATCTATCTATCTATCTATCATCTATCATCTATCTATCTATCTATCTATCTATCTATCTATCTATCTATCTATCTATCTATCTATCTATCTATCTATCTATCTATCTATCTATCTATCTATCTATCTATCATCTATCTATCTATCTATCTATCTATCTATCTATCTATCTATCTATCTATCTATCTATCTATCTATCTATCCATCCATCCATCCATCCATCCATCCATCCATCCATCCACAAGTCAAAGCCTTCTACCTGCCTTCTCGACCCCCTTCCCATGGTCTTGGTTAAATCCTGCCTCCCCTCCCTGCTCCCTCTCGTCTCCGCTCTCATACACGCATACCTTTCCTCCGGTATTGTTCCCTCTATCTTCAAAACTGCTGCAGTTACTCCAATACTTAAAAAACCTGGTTTGGATCCTAACATTTTTACTAATCTCCGCCCCATCTCCAACCTACCCTTTGTCTCCAAAGTTTTAGAAAAAAATAGTCACTGCCCAGCTCCACACCCATCTGACACTATACTCCTTCTATGAACCCTTCCAGTCCGGTTTCCGCCCACTTCACAGCACAGAAACAGCCCTCCTCAAAATAACTAACGGTCTCCTCATTGCTGCTGATTCCGGTCTACTATTCATCCTGGTCCTCCTTGATCTGAGTGCGGCCTTTGACACAATATCTCATTCCATTCTCCTCCAAAGGTTATCCTCCATCGTCATTGCTAACATCCTACTTCAGTGGTTCCAGTCCTACCTATCAGGCAGCACTGAGTTCATTACTATCAAATCCTCCTGCTCACAGCCCTCTCCTGTCTCTTCTGGTGTGCCCCAGGGCTCTGTCCTGGGGACCCTCATTTTCATTATATACATCCTTCCCCTTGGCAATATCTTCCGCAGATTCAATATTAATTTTCACTGCTTCATGGATGACACCCAGCTCTATTTGTCCAGTAAGCCAAATTCTGCACTTCCTCCCTTCTCCCTCATCACCTGCCTTCAAAAAATAAAATCCTGGTTCAATTCGAACTTCCTGAAATTAAATACAGACAAAACAGAACTTCTTTTGGTTGGTACCAAGAACACCCTCTCAAAATTTGACAGTTTCTCTCTCACTGTTGATAATACTTCAGTTTCCCCCTCTCCCCAGGTCATGAGTCTGGGTGTCATCCTAGACAGCACACTATCCTTCCAATCTCATATCAATAGCATCACACGGTCAGCTTATTTCCATCTTCGTAACATTAATCGTCTTCGCCCCTCCCTTGATGTCCACTCTACTTCTATTCTTGTCCACAGTCTGGTTACATCACGTATCGATTATTGCAACTCTCTTCTCTCAGGTCTCCCTCAGAAAACCCTCCGTAATCTCCAGTTGGTTCAGAATGCAGCAGCACGCATCGTCACTAAAACTCCCATCTCTCATCACATCACCCACATCCTCAAACAACTCCATTGGCTACCAGTGCATACCAGGATTAACTTCAAGATTCTCCTTCTCACCTTCAAGGCCATCCATAACCTCGCCCCTCACTACCTCACAGATCTCGTTCACATCGTCACCTCGTCCCGTTCCCTCAGGTCCTCCTCCTCCATTCATCTCTCTGTGCCCTCTTTCCATCTCAGCATCATGGGAAGTAGAGCCTTCAGCTGCACGGCTCCCAAACTCTGGAACTCCCTTCCCCCACATTGAAATGACGCTATGCATTACGGGGCTCCCAGGGGCAGATAAGAATTGGTCTCTCTCCGAGAATAATTATGAATTTAACAATGATTACTGCCTGATGACATTTTCCCACATCTGCAAAGCTCACTGGAAGAACACAAACCAAGGACAATATTTTCCTGATATAGGGTTTATTACTCAAGTAAGGGTAAAAAAGTATCTGATTAGAAGGCTACTTGAGTACTGAGTATCATCTGATCTAATATTTTTAAAATGATGACATCAAACAGACCAAAAATAAGAAGTTATGGGCAAATATTGGTATTTTAAAGACTAAAGGGAAAAAATGTAAACAAATAAACAACATAATTACAAAATAACACATTTTAGGCTAAATTTAGACACAAACTGAGGACAATATTTCCTGACATACAGAGTTTATTTAATTGTGTGAAAATGTAGCACGTTTAAAAAAAATACCGTGATAATACCGAAAATTGTGGTAATTTTGGTCACAATAACCCTGAGGTTAAATTTTCACACCGTGACAACAGACACAGAGAACGAAGTGCAGTGGCTGGCCACACCCTTTTTATGCATCTACCAATCAGCAGCTACTTTGAATGAGGGAGAGAGAGAGAGAGAGAGAGAGCACTTTGACCCTTTTTCATCAAATCTTTTCAAATTTGGGATTTCTTCATCGCATTTGGGGGTGCAGTCACTATTTTTAGGGGGACATTGCCACTCCTTGCCCATGCCTACATCCAGGCCCGGTGGTACAGCTGCTCAGACATGTTCATCAGCACAAACCTATGTGAGCACCTGTTGTCATCTAATGTCATTATTCTGATGAAGATGAACAAAACAACAGGAGTCTCCTCCTCAGCTTAGATCTACCCCATGAAGCAGGTATCTGGCTGGAACAGGTGAGCATCACAGTAAACCAGTGGAGCAAACTGAGCTTTAAATATGTTGGTTTTATGCTCTTTTTCTGCTCCAAAACTTGAAAGTTAACAGGTGAGATATTGCATTTTCATTTAAGATAAAATGAAAATTTTAATTTGTTGTTGGCCCGTGAGAAAAGATTTAACCTACAATAAACAGGAAGTGGAAAGGCTGCAGATAGATGAATAGAATAGAAAATCCCTTTATTGTTCCTCAGTGGGGAAAGCTTGATGTCGCAGCAGCGATGACACTTATTACAGGAGAAAAAAAGGAGAATAAAAAATAGGAAAAATGAATAAACAACAAGAAAACACAAATAGATTTAAAAAATGCTGTATGTACTACAAGTAATGAATACCACTGGTGCCTTTTATTTAAAATTGACTTGCTCGTGTGTAATTTGGTTATTCCACATTCAGTGTTAATGCAAAAATAAGTTTCTTTCCAAATTAAAAGGTTCAAAATTGCATATATGTTGATAAAGAAAATGTGCAAATTTGCCGTCACTTTTTCAAAAAATATTAAGTTTGGCCCGTAACTTCGTCCCAGATTTTCATTTCAGCCCAGTAGGAATTTGAGTTTGACACCCCTCATCTAAAAAATTACCACTTGTCATAAATAATTCTCAGCATCTAAGTATATTTTTATGAATGTTATCTTTGAATATTTCAGTTTACGTTTAACTGTGCCAATCTGTCGTGCATTGATCTTACATTTGTTAGGAAAGGGCAACCCAAAGCAATTTGTGCAGCTTTAATTTGAGCCACTTGTAATTTATGTAAATTATGTTCACTTGTGTTAGACCAAACAACTGATGCATAATCTAAATGCAGGGATTGAACTGGGCTTTTGATCAGCCACCGAGGAATACATTTACAACAGTATTTATTCGTGCCCTTACTTTTCCCAAGTTTTTTCAAGACATAATTGATTTGACTGGTTCACAGCTGCTTTGAATCCACCATCACCCCCAGCAAATTTGCTTCTTCTACTTGTTCAATAGCAGAATGACCTTAGAGTCAAATGTAACCTAGGTGTCATTTGTAATGTAGATTTTGTACCAACTATAATGCATTTAGTTTTTTTCTGCATTAATAACTAATTTGTTAGCTCCAACCCACTTTAAGCGCCTCATGATTTTTATCTTGAGAGGCGCCATATAAAAGATTGTTCTCTTCCTTTCTGTGTGGCTGAGGCAAACTCCTCCCTCCTAAACATGCAGCATCACTGTCTGAGTAACCCATAATAATTGAAGATTCCAGTTTTAATATTCACCTTCTTTTCTGCTCAAACCTCCTTCTGGTCCAGAAGAAGGTGAAACTGTTTCCTGCTGAAGCTGAGCATCCCCTTTGGATAACTTAAACATAACTCTTTCTGTCTTTTTGGTGGAGCCATTGGGAATACAAGCTATATTACAGCTGGGCCACTCTGAGATCACAGTGAATTATTTATGTGCTTCCTGCCCTGTGCCCTGCTCATCTCAGTTAGAGTTTGGATGGCTAGCAGAGGCAGACAGGACATGCCTTCAAGCTGTTATTACAGCAGAGCAGTCCTCAGGCAGCCATCATGGCGATCAATATGTTCTCTCCCCATCCGGGATTCACTGACAGCAAAAACAGGCGAGTGGAAAACAGATGCTTTGTAATCATCTCAAAAGTTTTTTTTACACACACACACACACGCGCGCACGCGCACACACACACACACACACACACAACTAGTCTGATCAGATGGAGAAGATCTGATTCCACTTGCTGCCGTAAAATTTATTTACAGTTAAAAACTCACTTGCACTCAGTCGCTGAGGGAAGATGAGGAAGCGATGAAGATGATGGCCGAAGGGGAAATCTTAGTCCAGGGAACATGTTAGGTTTATCTCATTGTAACTCCAGCTGATGTGATATCTGCTGCCATAAGTTATATGCTCCTTGTGCGACTTAGCTCTCATTTTACCGGTCGATCTACGTTCCTACCCTCACCTATGGTCATGAGCTTTGGGTAGTGACCGAAAGAACGAGATCACGGATACAAGTGGCCGAAATGAGTTTTGTCCGAAGAGTGGCTGGGCTCTCCCTTAGAGATAGGCTGAGAAGCTCGGTCATTCGGGAGGGGCTCGGAGTAGAACCTCTGCTCCTCCACATCGAGAGGAGCCAGTTGAGGTGGCTCGGGCATCTGGTCAGGATGCCTCCTGGACGCCTCCCTGGTGAGGTTTTCCGGGCACGTCCAACCGGGAGGAGACCTAAAGGTAGACCCAGGACACGATGGGAGGGACTATGTCTCTCACCTGGCCAGGGAACGACTTGGGATTCCCCCGGAGGAGCTGGCCCAAATGGCTGGGGAGAGGGAAGTCTGGGCCTCGTGCCTTAGGCTGCTGCCCCCGCTACCCGACTCCGGATAAGCAAATGAAAATGGATGGATGGATGGATGGATGGATGGATGTGTGATTTAGGTCACACGACTCCTCTGTAATACTGCTGGAAGGAAGTAATAATGCATTTTGCTGGGAGGTATGAAAACCCACTCTTGATATATATACCTCAAAATGAAGGCAGAGACAGAGAGACCTCAAGTGAATCTGGAGAATTTGTGAGTGTTTCACTGCAGAGGATAAATTCTCTTTGTGTGTGTGTGTGTGTGTTTATGAGCTCAGGAACAGCAAGAAAATGAGAAGTTAATGAGTTCTTTTTTATATAAAATTATACATTTTTTCCTTTAAATTTTTTCCCATGAATTACAACCCCCCCACTGCACCCTTGTCATGTAATGAAGAGCATGTAACTCTCCACATTGTTTTTAAAATTGTAAGAGGGTATAATATGTTGCTTTTAAGCTTAAAATACTACTTTTACTTATGACCAATATGATGTGATATTCTATATAAATATAGGATATCAACCTGATTGATCTTTGAATGTTTAATCAGAAGAATTAGGATTCTTACTTTTTCAGTGATCATAAACACACTTTGTGTTAATTCAGACACAGTCAAGTTTATAAAAATAATGAATTTATTTTCTAAACAAATTATAAAACATGACCAGCTGTAAACAACTTTATGTGATGGGTGAATATAAGTGGATGGAATGTGAGGTGTGATGATGGAATGGTGTGTGATGTTTAGCAGAACCTTGGATCTAGAGGAAACCAGGTTCTGGGTGTGAAAAGAATTTGCAGTCATTATAAGCTGAAGAATTGATTTATCAAAACGGCATCAGATGCAGTTCATGTCGTGCCTACTTATCCGTTCCTGGAGACCCCGTTTGGATCCGAGATATCAAGGAGTCATTGACCCCAATGCACGTGGCTCGTAGTAAAACCTTGATGCGACCAAGTTAGTCCTAGGATGCCTCCCGAGTCACAACAGATAGATGAAATCATTTGCATCTAGAACTGTTGGACTCTTAAGGTTGGTTTATGCTTGACACGTCCGCGAGGTCCGCACAGCTCTGTGCGGCGAAATTGCATCATTTTAACAACCACGCCCCTCCACCGCGCCTCCGCATGGCCCAAAATTTCCGCAACGCGCACCTAGGAAAATTTCTAACCACATGGACGGTCGGACGTGGAAAAACATGGCGGACCGGCAAGAACTAGTATGGCAGAGGTTCGTAAATACAGACATTTGCATGATTCAGCTCTCAAAGATCACCGTGATCAACATGTTGTTAATAATTCTTGAAGAGAAATAGCTCGCACTGTCGGAAAAGACGAGGATGCTGTTAAGAATGCTGGACTGTCATGTTGTAAACAACAGTAATTTTTACTTCTACTATGGTGTAGTGTTGGGTGCATGCCATAGAGCTCCATGCTGCCCCCTATGGTTTGGGAGAATATTGGCTCACCGCAAAGACAAGCCGCATGAACCATAAACGCTGCACGTTTTGAAGCGCGTTCCATCCGTGAGCCGCATCACCAAGCGGAAAGTGAATGCATCAAGCATAAACCAAGCTTTAAGGAGTCGGGGCTGTGTCAGCTTTGTTCTGCCGGAACCGTTTGCTGTGTCAGCTGCAGCGTACAACAGGTATGACAGCTTGTCATGAGATGCGGTGGTTAAAAAGTTTTCCTCCAGTGGCCAGTCTCGAGTTCGGCTCAAAACTAACTGAATCACTCAACAAGTGATTCTGTTTTAACAATTGCTTTATTATGATTACATGGCCGACCAGTATTTGACATGTAAAGGGGTTTTACCAACTAACCTCAGATATACATCTCCCTCAGATACAGGAGCTCTGATTTGTGGATCAGAAAGCAATGTGTCATGAGATTATTTTAGTCGTGTGTATGAGTGTGTGGCTAAAGAGTCACGCACGCTGATTTTCAGACAAATGGATCATTGCAGGACAATATTCATTTCAACCTTAATAATTTCAGCACAGATTAATCAAAACATTTCATTTAACCGTATTGTTCATTCATTATATGATTAATTAACTCATATGAGCTGAAAATGTTCACTTTTATTCAGAGGCAGGAGGAAGCTTAAGGCCTTGAAACGGGAACAGTTTTGTTGACAATATGTTATACTGTGTTCAAAGCTGCAGATGTCTGGACTTCAGCTGATAGAATAGCGGAATCCAGCAGATTAAAGGCACTAGATGTAGACTCATGTTTCCATATAACCGGATACTGAAGAGGTCAAAGTGTAGACGGAAAAACTGACCATTTCTGGATGCTACAAAATCTCATTTTCCTTCACTTTTGAATGTAGCATGACCCTCAGACACTGTCTGACAGGTAGCTAGAAACTTGGGTGTTGAATTTATTGCTTGTTAGTTCCGTTTTGAGTTGTTTAACATTTAAAGAGGTGCTTTACTCATATTTTTAATACATTTGCAATGGTACTGTGGGGAAAAAAGCTGTTTCAGCACAGAGAATTTAGCCAGAGGAGTCAAGCTACTTTCACATTTGGGTCGGTACGGTCGGGCCTGGGTGAATCGGTTCGGGCTTGTACGGGTGGGTTTTGTTTATTCAGGAATGTGGAAATCCCTGAGCATGTGGACAGCAAAAAAGACACATGGGAAAGTTGTGTTGCTTCTGGAGACTCTAAACCACAATGACTTTTAAAATTTGCTCCGTGTTCTCTCACTGATACTGCTGTGCAAGTCCTCATAACACGCTGCTGTGGCCGCAGCTACAAGTTAACAAAGGTGGCTGTGAGCTGTGGTCGTCATGGTCGCCTTTGTTCCTCCCTGCCCTCTCCACAAGCAGCAGTTTGCCACCGTGCTGAGTGGGAGCTCCGTGCTGCAGACAGATGTTTATTCCACAACATCCGAAATGATAATGAATTGTGCATGCAGGAACCCCCTGCTGGCTGATCCTACCTGCCAGTAGAATTCGGTAAGCGTAAATTTCAGCTGGCCAATCGGGTTGTAGTGTCACCTCAGCCCAAGTTGAATAGAGCTGAAAAAAGTCACCTCAGAACGGAAAATGCACATTATACCCAGATGTGAAACCAAATAAGCTTCCTCACAAATCCCTCCATAAACACCAACTTCTCCAGAACTCGGCAGCCCGCATCATTACCAGAACTCCCTCCTTCCACCACATCACCCCTGTTCTTCAGCAGCTCCACTGGCTCCCAGTCACTTCCAGAATCCAATTCAAAATTCTGCTATATACATTCAAAGCTCCCCCTTACCTCTCGGAACTCCTTCATTCCTCAACCTCCACCCGTTCTCTCAGGTCCTCCTCCTCCATCCACCTTTCTGTCCCACCTTTCCGTCTGGTCACTATGGGGAGCAGGGCCTTCAGTCGCTCTGCTCCCCAGCTCTGGAACTCACTCCCTCCTGACCTCTGTAACATTGACTCCCTCACTCTCTTTAAAACCAGACTCAAAACCCACCTGTTCCATCTAGCATTCCAATAATTACTCTTTGCTCCAATCTGTCTGTTTGTTTTATGCTGTTCCATCTTTTATTGTTGTGTATTTTATCTCTGTCTGTAAAGTGTCCTTGAGTGTTTAGAAAGGCGCTGTTGAAATAAAACTTATTATTATTATAATGACTCAGATGTGGAAGCTGCTAAAGTAGCTTCAGACGGCAGATCTGGAGTCTGATTTCCTGATATTTGGACATCTCACCTCTGACTGGATAACAGCAACACAACTCTACCACTGACTCAGTTTGCGCTGCAACGTTTATCTCCACAAATAACACAAGCCTGGAGGAGTTCTGCTGTGTGGTGGAGTTGCTGATGCTAACAGTTAGCTTCTACTAGCCGAGACGTGCTGTGCTGTCTCCCTCCGCCAAATCGACAACAACCTTTCTTGTCATGAGTCAAGATGGGTGAGCCCATGAATGCAAATTTTCAGTGTGATGGAGATCTGCTTGACTTTTCTAATGTGAGCAGTTCAGCGTCAATTTTCTTGCTAAGTCTGCATGTAAAGCTAAGTGTGACCCATCATACTTCAAAACTAACAAGTGAAAAATGATTTCTCAGTGAATTTGCTCTTTAAAGAAATGAAAACATGAACCCTTCCCCACCAAAACATTTAAAAATGAACCGTGATGTGAGATTTAAAACCCTACAAGGAAACGGATGATTAACACCTGTTCAGCATGTCAACAGTGTGCAGCAAAACTACATTTTCTATTTAAAAATGCAAAAACTTAAGTTTACCTTTATTATGTTCTTGTGGAATATTAGTTGATTCACATGAAGGCAACAAAGAACAAGACTGCTGTTAAACTTTTTCTTGTTCTTTTTTCGACCTGTTTAGTAAAACAGCTTCAGCTTCAGAGAGAAAAAGACTAAACACGTTGATCTCTTCAGAGATCGCGGGTGTTGGTGGCATCACTTCCTTTTATCCGCGTGCAGCAGAGGACGATGTCACCCTCTGCTGCCCACGTCCTCCTTGCTGATGACACTGTCCCATGTGTGATCCAATGTGAATACTCTATTGTCTCTGTATATGGTTTTGTACCCATGTCTCCTTATTTCTAGCACTTCTTTGATCCATCTTTTGTATTTTTGTTGCTCTGTGTTTATGATCCATTTACTGTCCCAGTCCATTATATGGTTTCCCCTTGTGCAGTGTCAATGCATGTGTGTCTCTCTCTCGCGGCGCTGATGGTAAAGTATAAATTAGGCTTTAATCCACTTCCACATTAGCATCGGCTCTACTCCGCTTGGACTGGGTTTGGAGTGTTCACATATGGGCAGCCTTGGACTTTCCCAGTTGTTCTTCACACACACACACACACACACACACACACACACACACACACACACACACACACACACACACACACACACACGCACGCACGCGCACACACACGCACACACAGCGTCTGTTTCACTCTCCCTCTCTCTGAGCTTCAGCTGTGCCAGGACAGGACCAGATGCAATATCAGATCCCTTCACACTGATTACTGGTCACCTTGTGTTATTTTTGTCACGAGTAAAGAGTGGAGTGGAGCTGATGTGTATTGTGTAAAGTTTTCACTGATCTAATCCACACACACTCATAAAGGGTCAGATAGTAATCATTTGGGCTACTAATCATGTTTTATTAGTTTGGTGACTGTTCTGTGTCTTTTCTGCCAGTTTGTGTATTCTGACTCAATATTCTGACATTTGGTTTTGTTCCTGAGAAAAAAATAATTAAACGGCAGGGGAATGAAATTCAGATGAATTAGAAGACTCAGACTCTCAACAGAACATTTAGTTGTAATGGAATAATCAGTTCTGTTCATTTCACTTCTCAGCTCTGTCACGTACTCCTCTCTGATGTTCCTCTGACTAATGTGCTTTCGCCCTGCACCTGTCTGGATAATTACAGAAGTGGAGTCATGTGTTCTGGAGTTGGAGTATTGACCAGCCAGCTGCAATGTGCCAATAATCAAAACCACTTAACGGTACCGGAAGTACTGGCAATATCAGTCTCCCAGTTCCATGTACAGTTCCTTTAGGTCTCCTCCCAGTTGGATGTGTCCGGAAAACCTCACCAGGGAGCCATCCTGACCGGATGCCCGAGTCACTTCAACTGGCTCCTCTTGATGTGGAGGACCAGCGGATCTACCCTGAGCCCCTCCTGGATGACCAAGCTTCTCACCCTATTTCTCTAAGGGAGAGCCCAGTTACCCTGTAGAGAAAACTAATTTTGGCCGTTTGTATCCGCGATCTTTTGGTCACTACCCAAAGTCGTGACGATAGGTGTGGGTTGGAATGTAGGTCGGTGGGTAAATCCAGAACTTTGCCCTCCGGCTCAGCTCTCTTTAGCTCTCTCTTCACCACGGCAGATCGGTACAATGTCCTCATCACTGAAGACCACGTTTGTTCTCTAAAGTTGGGCAAGACAATCCAAAATGTTGAATATTCCTGATTTAAGATTAAAGCTCTCATAGCACAACACACATGACAGGAATATCTGATAAAATGATTTTTAGAGTCTATATGAGAATTGGGTACTTCCTTAAACAGGTGAAATTTGGGTCACGATTTTCCTGCTTTCTAAGCCAGACTAAAGTAACTTTTAACTATAGCTGTTTTTACAGGACCATAGCACTTGCAAAACGGGATTTGCCACGGCTTCCTGGGGAGGATAAAGGTTGTTTATAAGATCAGATCGTGGCGGTAATGTGGCGCAATCGTGGCAATTTTATAAAAGATTATGGGGTATGGGGGCGGTCTCTGCGCTGCCGCAGACTTCCGTTTATCTTGGACAAAACTTGCTTTTAATTGCGATTGAAGCCGTGGTTGTTAAGTTTTTTTTAACAAGCAGCTCCTAAAGGTGTCTGTCCCCAATATATAATAATTATAAAAGCACCTTATTTCTTCTTTTCACATGTGGGTCCTGGTGCGTGCTGTACTGGTGATCCATCCCCCTAAAGTATGTTTCTCTTAAGTCCATCCATTGTATGTTTTCTAAGTACTGACACAGTTTCTTTCACTGCCAATAGCTTTTTAACGAGTACCTTTTAGATGTTTGGGTTAGGGGTAGTATAGTTTAATCTGTGACAGTTGCAGCTCCATATCAGTGTTATGACTTTTGCAGCATTGTGTTTATTGACAATACAAAATGTTGGTTTCCATAAAGTTTTTAAACCTATAGGTCAGAAGAAAAGGGGAATGTAACATTTCTGTTCATGTTTAGTCCCCTACTGCTGCATGCATATTCTAAAACCAAGTGATCCCTCCTTGACATCTCGGCCAGCTCATGTTTGTAAATGAGAACGTTTTCTCAACCATTTTATCTGGTGAAATAAAGGTGGAAAATGTTTCCATGTTAACTAAGATTTCAAAAGATACTGGATTGATGTTCATCTTGTTGCTAATTTTGTCTCTGCTAACTTGTCATCTTTACAGCTAGCAGAGCGGCCAGGTGCCAGGAAATATGAAAACATTGTGCCATTTTTAAAAATAACTGCTTTAAAAAGTCTCCCTTTTCACAAGTTTATTTTTATCTCATTAGTTTGATCATGTCTATTTTTATTCTGGATTTTACCTTCCTGTTCTCCTTCAGCTCCTGTCGCTCTCATCTTGGCTGCTCTCGTTTCACAGGGAATGTTCAAAGCCATCAGTGAGACATTAAATGAAAGACATCATTTGAATTTCAAAGGCCTGATTGAACATGTTGCTTCTATCAGAAATGTAAAAATCCTCCTGACTAGAAAGTGTTCTCAGAATTACTCCTTTGTTTGCTCCCTCCTCTACCAACTGGGCAAACAACCCATTTTTTGGATAGAGCAGGTAGCCAGATCTGTTTAAAAACAGCTCTAAACTTCACACATGGCTAGCTGCTGCTCTGATTATACCCAAACATGTATTACGCGACAAGCAGCATGAGTTTAGCTTGTCTCATTTAGACTCCTTATTCACATCTGTGCATTTTCTCTATTTTGTAGAAAAAAGTCTTAAATTGTGACATTGCCAGTGCACCCTGGGGAGAATAAAATGACTCATAAAACCACAAATCTGGAGCTTCTGCTTAGGCCCCACTGACGAGACAAACGACACCAATGAGCAGCAGACAGCCTCCAGTTGTCAGTGCTAGGAGCTAATTAGCCATCACTAATGCGAAGCAGCTTCCATTTTTACCTTACTTTGATTTACAGAGCCTGTCTTCTTTACATCTCCATGAAGACAATGTGCTCTTTAACAACTGGAAGGGTCTGACTAAACAATGTCATAAAATAGCACTTAGGGCTACTTAGCAAGCTAGCAAAAGTCGCTACATGGAGGAGAGTTTGAGGTGTAAAGTCATGGAGTGAATTACCCTGCGCGCCATCTGGACCTTCTATAAAACATGTTAGGCCTGAAGCTGATGTTCTTTAGCGTACCCTTTCAAAAGCTCCATGTTTTCATATTTCTACATAAAATTGTACAAATGCTTTTTTCACAAGGGGTAATTTTGTGATCAGTGAAAGTAAAAACCTTTAGGGATGAGAAGAACGTTTGTCAAGATAAAAATCACAAGACACTTCACAAGTGAATGTGGCTCTATGGTTCCCCAATGGGTTGCAGGTTCAAACCCTAGGCTATGTCAGTTGTGTCAGCCATTGTGCCTTTAGGCATGACACTTTACCCACCTTACCAGCTGGTGGTGATTGAAAGAACAGGTGATGCCTGTGTACAGCAGCCTTGTGTAGCGATAAATATGAATTTACATCTATATTTATCAAATGTGGTGGGGACTTAGCTTGTCTTCATCGTTTATAATTTTATATTAAATAACTCGGGGCACCACCCAGTTTTGTCTGTGTGAACTGGGACACTGGATTTAATATTTATTTTCTTCTCAATGTAATCATTCTCAAAATTAACACCATATTTTAATCCAAAGGATGAATTCTTGACAGAATGCGCCGATTATTACCGAGAATTGCCAGACTATGATCAGGCGTTATTCACGTTTTGTGAATTTATTACAAAATCAGTTAATACATTGACAAAAGGACCAAACACAGATTATAGTTTCATGCATGGAATTAAGAAAATTGTTAACCCAAAGCTTTATGGCAGTGATAGGAATTAACTGATCCGTAATGAAAGTGGAAATTCGGTGACATCAGGATTATAGAAAATTTTAGGAATAACTTCACTAAGAACAAGTGAGCGTGTGTGTGTGTGTGTGTGTGTGTGTGTGTGTGTGTGTGTGTGTGTTCCTACACTGTAACCCTGAATAAGTTCACTGAACTCAAAATTCATGAGGAAACTGATTGCCTAACACTTTTTAAGTTAACTTATCTAAAAACTATGTCTATCATAACCTAAAAAATATGACCTGAATAAAATTAAAGCATTTAACTACCTCCAACCTATAACTTGACACTTAAGCAACTTACAAAGTTTAATTTCACTAAACTTGCATATTTTATTTTATTTGAACTTTATTACATGTTTTTACTAACTTGAATATTATAACTTATATGAACTGTAAATTGACTAATAAAACCCTAACCGAAATAAGTTGAATTAACTTAAAAATGACAATGTGGCAGGCTGGTGAAGGCAGTAACTAACACCAGATCATGACTCACACACCCATACATGCTAACAGCCAATGAAAGTGGAACACTCAAAGTCAAGTCAAGAGCATCTGGTGTGAAAAACCACAGTATTAATAAAAATGGGACAGCAAAGCGGCCCAGCATTACTTTGACCAACCTCTTCACTTATGGGGCCAACATGATACAAAAAGTAACACCACATTTGCAACATTGAATGAAATATTAAAGAGCGGGTCAAGTGTGGCTCAGAGTCCTTCTCCACCTACGTATCAATTTTAAAAACTGCAACATTAGTAGGCGTTGCCTGGCGGACCGAGAGGGCGGAGCTGCGGCAGTGACGAAGATGGATGGGTAACAAGACGATGCTAGCTCCCTTCACTCTGAGTAGTCATTAGAAGTGGAGGACATTTCTCCCCCTCCTTACCCAGACACTCGAGAAGAAAGGAACCAAGTTTATTTGGAGGGGACAAGCAGACCTGAGCCTTATTGTTTTGAGCTTGTGAGTTGCCTGAAACTACCGGAACCGACCCAACAGAACCAGCTCTGAATGGTAAGTAGCCGTTAGCCATAGCATTAGATTAGCTGCAGGGTTTGGCTCCACGGCTCTAGAGAGCTAGTATTCTAGCCTGGCAAGCCAGACTAAATAATTGTATTATTTAGTCTGGCAATGCTCCATTGACGGCTCTCGGTTGTGGGGCGGGTTCTACCGTTTTCTTTCAAATGATCTCCGCATTCCACTGGACAATAAATGTGACATACTGTTGTTTCACTCTGTTGCATCATCCCATCCACCAGGCATATAGAGTGCCCTGATTGGCCCACAAAGCGGATAAAGCTCTGTGATTTGTTCACTAAGCAGATAGAGCACTATGATTGGCCCACCATTATAGACCAATCACAGCTCTTTATGTGTTTGAAACCCCTCTAGAGAGCTGTGATTGGCCAGCCAGAATCCTGTTGGGGCTGCAGAGGTTCCAGTGGAGCATGCCTAGACCAAACTTTGCAAAGCAAGAATTTGGTCTAGTTCACTAGGCTACTAGTATTCAGCATGTTTTAGAGATTTGTCTGCTTCAGCACACCTGGTTTTAATCAGCAACAAATAGCTGAGCTGCTTAACAGCTAATCTAACCTGTTAAAGCAGGAAAACCACTGAAACATGCTGGATAGCAGCTCTCCAGGAGCCCTGGGGTCAAGTTAGTCTGCTGCATAGAAAGTTATGAAAATACCCCATGAGAAAATTATTCTGTAATGTGTTCAGCCCACTAAAACTGCCCTGATTTCATTATTTATTTACTGATACCAGCTGCTCTCTTGGTTGTAGGTGATCCTCTGGTGTCTGCAGCTGGTCTCCTCTGCTGGTGTCGTCAGGATCAGGAGCTTCCAGAAGAATGTGCCTTTCAATGACTCTTTCCCCCTTATTTGTTATATTATTTAAATACATCTCAATTTATATATTTCCTGTTTTTGTTCATGTCCATAAATACTTAAACATGCTTGAAATTAAAATGAGCTTTTAACAGTGAGGTGCTAGTTTAATTCATCACAATAGAGCTAGTTAAACATGCAACAATGTGATAATTCAATTAATGCAATTTATAAATATCCATTAAAATATCAAAACTGGAATCAAAATGAGACATTTGGCAGCAAAAAAAACTTGTCAAACACAATATTTATTATAATAATTGTAGGCAGAAAGGAGACAGAGCTGATGGAGGTTCTCAGTCATCGAAGGATGACTGAAGGCTTTCCAGGAACAGGAGATGTGGTGTTGTCTCTTCTCTCTCTATTCTGCCAGATGAGCTGATAGTTTACAGCTGTGTGAGGACGTCCTCATGCTGTCATAACCAGATGACAGGAGTCATCAGGTGATCAGCCAGGTTAATGATGAGATGCAGAAAGAAAACAAATCATGCAGAAAGAAAACAAATCCAGGACAGTGTACAGTAATAACAATAATATGTGGTGTTGTGGTGTTGCTCACCTTATGTGCTGTTAGTGATGGTCAGAGGGGCCAACGGCGCCAAATGGCAGCCTCGCCTCTGTCAGACCTCCCCAGGGCGGCTGTGGCTACAAGTAGCTTACCATCACTAGCAGTGTGTGAATGTGAGAGTGTGTGAAAGCGTCTTTGGGGGTCTTGAAAAGCGCTATATAAATTCAATGCATTATTATTATTATTATTATTATTATTATTATTATTATTATTATTATCATTATTATAGAGTATTAACGTGTGCCTGCCTCATGGTGTAGAGTCCATATTTTGCTGAGTGTCCTGCAATGATGCAGGTTATTAGTTAATTTACTTTTGATAGCAAAGAACAAAATATTTAATGTAAAAGTTATTTACCAGGTGAATCAGCTCACACGTCACCAGTGTCACAGGGGCAGAGTCAGTAGCCTCCTTCATGATGTCATGATGTAATCACATACTTATTTAATTGTTAATATCTTAAAAATTCTGAAATGTTTTAAGTTTTTTTTACCTTGAACAGTTCACTGAGCTTGCACTGTCACTGAGGTGGAAGCTGGAATCAACAGCAGACACCTCACATCTTGGTCTTTTCAGGGGTGTGGACGCTGCTCTGGGACTTTCTGGAAGATGAATTTCCGTCATGGTCCCCGTGTCACAAGACACACTGAGGCTGGGAGCTCTATTCTGGGTGGCTATGTAAAAACAAAGAAGGAGCACATTTATAAATGTTTAAAAGAGCATAAAATCACGTGTAACAATAATCTGTAAAACAAATTAAAACTAGAAGGTGATAATAAAATGTTTACATAGATGATTATTCAAAATAATTCACCTTTGCTTCACGTCAGCCTGGACAAGTGCATTCTTGCAGACTTCTAAATCAGTCTGACAGCCAATGTCTTGGGTAGATTTAGCCTGAAAAAAATAATAGAAGCACATTGTTGTTGGAGTTTATAAAGTTAGATAAAATACAAAAGAAACTGTCCCATATAGGCGCTTTATAACATTCCTAGTGTGTGATTGTTGTTATAACGTAAAAATCAGTCACATATGATGTGGAGAGCCTGAAATGCGACCTCCTGAACAGAATTCCTCACGGAACCGGGTCACAAGCTGGATTTCACGCTGTATTGCTGTCTGTCAACTGGTGCTGTGTTAGTTCGAGTCACTGTTAGCAGAATTACCGACTGACACAAAAACAACCCGAATTTTCTCCGAGCCTGACAGTAATAGTCATGTGGACCATATCGTCGGCCAGGGCTTCGAGATATGTTCAGATTCGCCGCTGATTCTAACCTTACATCCCGTTCCACATTTTGTGAACTTGACAACTCAGCCCGAAGGCAGTGCAGACTGATATTAGCTAAATGAAGTGAACCACGCCTCTCAAACTTTGCATTTAGGTAGGGAATTGTCTTTAGAAGATGTTAAAATTTTTATTTAGCTTACTCACCTCAGACTGGAGCCCGCCATGGTGGGGGAGCAGAGTCGGTGGGCTGCATCTAAATCGCGGAAGAGCCACGGTGGGCACAGCCTCCCTCTTCAAACGGAGACATGCAGAACAACCCAGTTCAAACTCCATCATGTTGGCGAAGGGATCACAGGTAAAATGCTAGTTGCAAACTACAGCACCAGGCAGGAGCTGACTTTTCCAGACACCGATTGTGCGCAATCACTGGCGCCTAATTTCTAAGTCCAGCGGAAAGTAGTGCAACCCCACAGGGCCACCGAACCCACAACACTACACCTTCTCACCATACTAACACGATATGGAACACTAACCCCGAACTACTTTCCTAATAACACTAACAGCTAAACACTAACTAAACTACAATATCCAACAGCCAAGCTAACACTAAATAAGTATGTATAACACTAAAAGCTATGCTAAAGATTAGGATATGCTAATGCTGAACTGCCGCTAACCATCCTACACTCGCTTGCAAATCCAACTCCCAACTCGCCACAACGTGTGGCCGAGACTCTCAATGCTTTACAACTTTGACACAGAGCTGCTACGTAGTACTCTACTGGTTTACGTAGTATCTTTCTCTTTAGCCATTGGCTAAAGTGTATTCAAAATGATTCAAACTCTATGTTTTAAGCTGAAGGTGGTGCTATACTGTGGTATTTAGGCAGAATTTTTAAAGAAAATGCACCGAAATGCTAAAATAATGAATACACACATTTAAAACACTATTAGACACTCATTTATACAGTTCATCAGAAAAAAATAAGTAATTTAGACGTTACTTGCTCTTTAACTGAGAACAACAATCCTCCACAATAAACATGCATAAACACCTCAAAATAGAGCTAAATAACTGAAAACATGACTACCCACAATGCATCGTGGCCAGCAGTTGTTTATTGTTCCTGAAATCCACCAAAATTGCTAGTTCATGGTTGTTTTTCCCAATAAATCCACAAATCTTTAAAAAAATATACAAGTCTGTTTATCAGAAACACTTTAGGGTGGACGTAAAGATGAATGGAATAATATAGAAACATAAAATAATAAATCAATATTTTATTAGTTATTATTACTCATTCAAGTTAAGTTGCTCTTTTTGGATTAATTTAAGTTATTCTTACTTAAAAAAGATATAGTTCAGATTAATTAAAATGTTTCAGTTCTATGTAATTAAAACAAGGAATAACTCAACACATTTAAGTTCTAAAAACATTTTTTTATATTAAGAGTTTCGTCTACTCAATAAATTTGATTATTTAGAATTTTTGGGTTTACAGTGTATGGGTATAGGAGTACAGGAGTGTGTGTGAATGTGTGTGTGTGTGTGTGTGTGTGTGTGTGTGTGTGTGTGTGTGTGTGTGTGTGTGTGTGTGTGTGTGTGTGTGTGTGTGTGTGTGTGTGTGTGAATAAGGATTCGTGTGCAGCAGAGAAAGAAGATAAATCTTGAGAGATAATGAGAATTTGGATCGAAAATAATAAGCCATAAAAGTTTAAGTCTGAATTCACTAATTGGGCTTAGCAGGAAAAGTCAGCCAGATGAAAATGATTCACAGACCTGCTTTCCGTCACCAGAGATGGCCAAAGGCTGTGGTAAGCCTGAGTCCCCATGGGGTGAAGCCTTCAGGGACTGTAGGAATTTTGGCCTCCGAGTTGGTCAACGGGTGTCTGTGAATTGGAGAATTATGCGTTCCTCCACCGTGGCTTGACTTTAAGGTCCTCAACTCAGCTGCACCGAAACGTGGAATTCAGAGCGCAAGTCCAGATTCACAAACGGTGCCGAATCAGGAGAACTGATCCAAATTGCTTTCAACTCTTAATGCATGAACTTGTCTTGAACACGTCAACTCAACTTCCGGTTGCGCGTGGGACGTCAAAACAAAACAAACGGAGTTGCTTCTAAGTTTTATCGTAACTTTTGAGAGCTAATTACTTTAAAGAGCCGGGTTCTGCTGGGCCAGATGGAAAACAGCCCACAGGGCAATGAGCTTAAGGCGACCTTTGTTCTTAAACTGCCGCCACAAGGTTCGGATGGGTGCTTATATAACCTTTTGGGCATGCCCACCTGTATCTTACTCAAAAACCACTGGAGGGCACTGTGGCTCTTCCAAATAAACTCTACCTTCTCCAAGATGGAAAAATCCATGATCACAATTTAACACAGTTATTCATATGAAACCTCAAAAAGTACTTTAGCATCAAAGTATTACTTTAAATGGGAAAGAATAAAATCCATGTCTTAAAACTGAACAGTTTTACCGTTAGCATGAATTTTAACTGGAGAAACACCAAATGACAGAGGTTTAACATAAAAGAAAACACAACACAAACAGTTTAAGTCTGTGGGTGATAAGATCTTAACTTAGAGCACCTTGATTTCTATTTTAAGGGTGAACAACCTAAACACCTTCTTTGATTATAGATAAACAGAAAAACACCAAGGCTTTGTTAAAAGCGAGATCCTGGAATCTTCCAGAATGACCCTTGAGGAGTTTTACGAGCACCCGGCCTGGGAGGGAAGAGTCAGTTATTGGCAGATTGAGGTAAGACAGACCAAGTCCTGATAATGTCTGGCTTAACAAGTCACTTGGTAAAATTTACGTTCCTGGGAGAAAAATGTAGGAGTTAACCAGAATGCCCAACTGCGGGCCAGTTTCAAATTCCCCTCTTTATTTCCTTCTGCGGAATGTGAAAGAACCCTTTATGCGACAATGTTATGGTTCTTTTCCGTGTAAATCCATACAAAGTTTAACCTGAGGGTAAAAAATGTGGATTACCGCTACACTTGTCTCTGTCAATAGGTTCCATTACCGGAACTTCAGGGTGTTGAACAAGAGAGTGGAGGGCTCCTCTGATTGGAGGTAATATGTGCAGACACTGGGGTTCATGAAGAAATTACCTAAAACTCCTTTGTTGGCCATGCATTCTAAAGATAAGTGTACATTGCGGATCACTGACACAGTAGCCACATTTGTTTCCATAGAAAAAGCCACAACAGTCACAGTAGTGTGAAAGTGCCTTGTTTGTTTGGCAAATGAGCTGCAATACCCACATTTTGCCACAGGATGCCATCCTCACATCTTTCTTACATTATGCACCTTTAAAAGCTGGGACATGAACATCCGGTCTACTTTGTGATTCAGATTATGAGATAGACTAGAGTTAAATTCTGAAATCAGCTGTTCCTGTCATTTTAGACAGTGTCATGCAGACCGTGACAGACAGAAGAAAATGTGAACTTGTACCTAGACAGAAAAGTCAGCACAGAGAAAATCAACTAAAACAACACATTTTATATTTTGTTCTGCTGGATTTTTGTTGGCAGCAGAACAGTTTTGGTTTCACATCTGATGTAAAATATTCAGCGATGTGTTGGAATTCTGACTGTCAAATATAAAAAAACTTTCATTGCATTTCATTACTTATGCAAAGCATGCTAATATAAGTGGAGTATAGAGCCTGCAACATGAAATGACATTGTGTGTACCTCATTATTCTCACTTTCTTGCAGGAGAAACCTTGCATCAGGGGAATTAATTTGCAGAACCAAAGGAAGGAAAGGATGACACGGGACGTGTAGCTCGCCCACACAGACTCAGACTTTGCTCCTGACTGAGGTCCTGAAATGAAGGAAGGAGTGTTTGACAGGATGAGGAAGGGTAGAGATGAGATCCCGCCATCCCAGCCAAGGTGCTGTCACAGTTCCTCTTTTGTTTTTACTCAGATTCATCCTTGTAGCATCCTCCCATCTCCAATTTTAATTTAGTTCACTTTATTTGTGTTTGTACTCAGATCTGTCAACACTGATGATAAGTCAGTAATGGGAGGCTCATTCAAGACAGATAAAACCAGCAAGCCTTTCGAGATCTTCTGGTACATGATTAACATTTGCTGAGAATTCAGATTTTGTGCTGCATTAGTTGGCTAGAGGTGTTAAATCTCTCATGTGTGCTGTAGCCTGTGACTGCAGCCTTCAAATAATCAACATGATTATTCTGTTTTGCACTTGATTTAGTAAATTAAGAGGCATTTACTATTCTCTTCTCTTTGTGAAGCAACTTGTTTGATGACAAGTAATAAAACAACATTTGTTACTTTGTTCAGCCTCAGTTTTCCACCGGCAGTAGTCCAACAGCCCCAGCTGAATACTAATTGCTGTTTATCAGAGTCGTTGGCGTGCCAGAGGCCAAAAAGCACCACAAGTAGCCTGTTTGTCTTCTGCTCAGTCGGGCCAAAGGAACTACAGAACCACTCACTTGAACTGAAACTGAGCACTGTCAAAACATACAACTGCATATTTTTGTGTTATCTTTACCTCTGTGGTGGGGGTAACCCTAACCCTAACCAGAAGCGGAAAACACTGTAAAGAAATCAGCTATAATGAGTCATTGCAGCAGAGAAAACCATATAATGGACTGGGAACACACAAGGATCATCACAACAGAACAACAAAAACTCAAATGATGGATTAAAGAAGCAATAGAGATTAGGAGACACGGACCTACTATAACACCATGAACAGAAATGAAGTATACACTGAATCACTTATGGGACATGGTCATCATCAAAGAGGGCGTGGGCAGTAGAGGGCGACATTGTCCTCTACTGCTTGCTAACAAAACAGCAAGGAAGTGACATCACCAGCACTCTGAGGAAGGCACCAGCGAGAGTGAAAGCTGTCAGTGAAAAAGGTAAAACAACAACCTTCTGTTAACTATTAAGAACACCAAGTCTTTAACTTTGCCTTTTTATTTTATCTTTTGCTTCCCGGCCTGGGATCTTGCATGGAGTTTGTCCGAGTACTCTAGCTTCCTCCCACAGTCCAAAAACATGACTGTTAGGTTGATTGGTCTGTCTAAATTGTACCTAGGTGTGAATGTGTGTGTGTATGATTGCTTGTCCTGTGTGTCTCTGTGTTGCCCTGTGATGGACTGGCACCTGGTGTACCCCGCCTGATTGCCCGTTGGAGATAGCCACCAGCCCCCCCCCCCCCCCCCCCCCCCCCCCGCGACCTTGCGTGGACAAGCGGGTTCAGAAGATGGATGGATGGATGGCATCTCATTTTTTTTGTGTATCTAAATTTGATTTTAAAGTCTGTGGTTTTATGCTGTCGTGTTGATTTTAATGGTTTGTGTTCTTGCTGTTCTTACACTTGAAAGTGAAAACAAAGCTGTGCTGCCTTGCATAAATGAATCACGGTTTTATTTTTATTCACAGTTAAATTAAATAAACATGTAATATATAAGAATTGGCTACACTTTTGAATTTAACAGTAAGCTAAAAATGCTAAACATAAACAGATGCCTTTAAATAGTGATAATTAATTCTCTTTATTTCATTTAAAATATATAAAGTGCTAACTAGATATATTTGTGTGTGTGTGTGTGTGTGTGTGTGTGTGTGTGTGTGTGTGTGTGTGTGTGTGTGTGTGTGTGTGTGTGTGTGTATATATAAATTAAACACACACACACACAAACACAAGAAGAAGAAGAAGAAAATATCATTTATATAGCGCCTCTCATGATAAAAATCATGAGGCGCTTCACAAAAACAAAAAAATGTTAAAATATAAAAAAGCACTTAGAAAATGTTTAAAATATATTTAAAATGAGCAAAAATAGGCAATTGGGATTTAAAAGAAAAAATGTTAAGAAAGAGAGAGAGTGAATAGGAAAGAGGGAAATCAGTGGATCCTGAGGAAGGTGGAATAGGTGGGGAGAGCAGAATAAAGAGAGAGTGGTGAAGAAGGTCATACAAAAGCCAGCTTGAACAAGTGAGTCTTCAGCTGCTTTTTAAAGGAGACCACTGAGTCCACTGATCTCAGGCTCAGGGGGAGAGAGTTCCAGAGTCTGGGGGCCACAGCAGCAAATGATCTGTCACCTTTGGTCTTTAGCCTGGTGCTGCACAACCAGTAGGCTTTGATCACTGGACCTCAGGGACCTGCTGGGGGTGTAGGGACTAAGAAGATCACCAATGTAAGATGGTGCTTGTCCATGTAAGGCCCTATAGACCAGAACCAGGATCTTGAAATGAACCCTGAAGTTGACTGGCAGCCAGTGAAGCTGGAGGAGAAGCGGGGTGATGTGGGTGTGTTTGGAGAACTTGGTCAGAAGCCGAGCACAGGCGTTCTGAACCACCTGTAGACGGTTCAGGGAGGTTCTGCTCAGACACGTGAAAAGAGAGTTACAGTAGTCTAAGCGTGAGGAGATGAAGGTGTGGAGAACTGTCTCAAGTTCAGAGCGAGACAGAATGGGACTCAGCTTAACAATGTTCCTGAGATTGAAGAAGGAAGAGCGAATAAGAGAACTGACATGAGAATCCAGGGTGAGAGCTAGGTCAAAGATCACGCCAAGATTCCTGACAGATGGTTTGGTGTGGGAAGCAAGCTGACCAAGAGAGTCTCTGACTTTGGGAACCAGCTTGTCTGGGGCACAGATGAGGATCTCAGACTTATCTTCATTCAGCTGAAGAAAGCTCCCAGCCATCCAGGTTTTGATAGAGTCTAAGCAGGTGTGTAACAGCTGCAGCTTAGACATCTCATGGGGCTTAAAGGAGATGTACAGTTGGATGTCATCTGCATAAAGATGGTAGGAGATTCCTTTGAAGGAGCTCAGGATGTGCTGAAGAGGAAGCAGAGGAGGAAGAGCAGAGGCCCCAGCACAGAACCTTGTGGGACACCATGGGTAAGAGAGGTGGTGGAGGACCTAAACTTGGAGACGGCCACAGAAAAGGAGCGCTCAGAGAGATAAGAGGAGAACCACTGCAGAGCAGATCCTGATAGGCCTACCCAGTCTCTCAGCCTCTCCAGTAGCAGGTGATGGTCAATGGTGTCAAAGGCTGCAGTCAGGTCCAGCAGGACCAGAACAGAACAGTCCCCTGCATCACTGTGAGTCAGAAGGTCATTAGAGACCCTAAGAAGAGCTGTTTCAGTAGAATGAGCTCTACGAAAACCTGACTGTAAGCAATCATAGATGTTATGTTCAAGAGCAGCTGTGAGTTGTTTAGCCACAACCTTTTCCAAGATCTTGGAGATGAACAGAAGTTTAGAGATGGGTCTGAAGCTGCTATGGAGAGAGGGGTTAAGACTCGGTTTTGTAAGAAGCAGGTGGATTACAGCGTTCTTAAAGTAAGTAGGGACCTGACCAGAGACCAGAGAAGCATTAATTATAGAGAGCACGCTGGGACCGATGGACTGAAAAGCACTTTTAAACAAAGATGAGGGTAAGATGTTGAGGGGGCAAGCAGAGGTCTTCATAGAGTTAACTAGTTTGGTTAACTCAGGAAAAGAAACAGGAGCAAAGCTAGCTAGGATGATGGGCCTGGTTGGAGTCGGGAGAGGCAGCGATAAGGCTGAAGGAGAGATGCTAGATCTAACCTTATTGACTTTGTCCACAAAGAAAGACAGAACGTTCTCACAGTCTGCAACAGAGTGGATGGAGACTGTAGGAGAGGCAGGACAGACCATGCTGCTGATGGTGTTAAACAGCACCTTGGGGTTCCCTTAGCTCTGAGACACCAGGTTGGAGAAATAGGAAACCCTAGCATCTCTGACTGCAGAGTTAAAGGATGTCAGAAGATCCTTTAGGTGCAGCAGATGGACGTGGAGATGGGTATTCTTCCACAAACGCTCAATTTTTCTGCATTGGCGCTTCAGGCTGCGAAGGCTGTCATTAAACCAGGGAGTAGGGTTCACTGCAGGAACTGATCTGGTTTTGACAAGACAGATGTTGTCCAGAATGGAGAGGCAGTGCTCGTTAAACTGAGAAGTTAAGGAATCTGGGTCGTTATCAGAAGAATAGGGTGGATAAAAAGCAGCAGAAAAATTGCTAGCTGTGCTCTCATTAAGAAAACGAGAACTAACCATACAGCGAGCAGGAGGTGGGGACGCAGAAACTGTTAAAGAAAATGCAATAGTTGTCTGAAATATAAACGTCCTCAGGACAAACACTGTCAGCATTTAGACCCAGGGTAAAAACAAGGTCTAGAGTGTGCCCCCTGGTGTGTGTGTGGGGCCAGAAACATGCTGGGTAAAACTGAAGGAGCCCATAAGGCTGGAGAAATTCATGGCAAAGTGATCAGAAGGATCATCAACGTGGATGTTAAAATCACCAACAATCACCAGTCTGGACAGCTTCACAGTGGAGGATAGAAAGTCGCTAAACTCCTGAAGGAAAGAACTGTTTGGACCAGGTGGACGATAAACCACAGCACAGTAAAACGGGTCCTTACGCCCGACTTTAATCAGTTGCAGTTCAAAGGAAGCAAAGTGTCCAGAAGTTGTAGAGCTACATGGAAGATGGTCTCTGAAAACAACATCTTGGCCTTGTAACGTGAGGAAATATGGGTTTTCTATCACAAAGGTGGTGTTGGACTCAGCTGTGTCAAAGCTGGGTCGCTGAGAACTTTCACCCACAGATTAAGACCTGAACGCCAGCGAGTCTGGGAGGAAACCATAACATCAACCACCTGCAGTCTACCAGAAGATGTGTTTACATGAGTTGTACCCAGACCAAGTCAAAACATAAAGTTTAAACTTCTTTTTCTTGATTTTAATGTTAAAATAACCATTATCATTTTGCTCATTATAAATGTGTTTAATCAAATGAATGGTTCTTATGCTTTGGGGTAATTATAATGGATTAATGAATCCACACTTAAGTAGATAATGTTGAATGTTTGGTACTGACCTTCACACTCAAGCACACAAACATTCACACACACCTTCCCACAGTAAAATCCAGACACATTTGATGACGCACATGTTTTTGCTTTGAGAAGAGAAAGGTTTTTGGTAAGTTTTCAGTCTTTTGAGGCAGTTCGTGTTGGACAACGAGAGAGAACAGACCTGAAAACCAAAGGGGGGGCAGAGCCTGTTGGCTCGTTCTTCCCCCCTTCTCTCACGCTGTTTCTGCCACGCCAGGCAGAATAGCTGAACCGCAACTTCTAACGCAGACTCATTACCGAGTCTTTTGATTTCTGAGTGAATTAACTTAAGAAAGCGCGTCGACAAAACGCTTTACCATCAAAGTGTACCGAGGACAACTCTGGACCGGGTCGCAGCGCATCTTTGTCTTCTCTGCCAGCCAAGGTGCCCTGGATGAAACATCCTAAGGTGACGCCCCGGATCCGAAAGAGGGTCCAAAAGAATTCGGTGAGACAGAACACGGTGTTTAGCGTTTTGATGCATCTTTTCCACTAAACCTAAGTTTATTCAAACCATCACTTCACTCAGACACCTGTTTCTTCCTGAAGCAAAATCAGATGCACACATGCATTCATCTCATCTCATGTTCAATTCTCACTACACTTGGCACCCACACGCATCCATAATCACATCATATCACTCTCAATCTTCATTCACCTACAGAAGGTCTATTTGAGCATTAACAGCCTATCAACTGTTAAAAAGATTGTCCCACAAGGTTGTCAATGTTGATTGTATTTCCTGTTTGTCAATTTCAAAATCATTAGTTTAATTTGAAGAATTAAAACTTTTAAACGTCAAACTGGTTTCCTCATTGAACTGAAACACAGACACTCAGATATTATCGGCAGTTTATGGATGAAAACAACCTTTGAGTCTTCTGAACAATATAACATTTGGTTATTGATTTATTAAAATTAATATTCCGAATTAATACGTAGCATGGTTTCTCTTCAATAAAAGAGCATAAATCCATAACGCTACATTTAATGGCGAGCGTATCCAGTCTTCTATATCTGCCATATGTCTGATTTCTTACATCTAAAAGCTACAAACAACGCTTTTCTCTGTGTTTCACTTTGATGTCTTATTTTGAACTTAACCGGAAATTGTTCCGCTCACTAAATTCTCCGACCTCAGAACCGAGACTAAATTCTCGGACACCTTTCGTCTCAGTGTGTTGACACTGTGGGCGAGCTATTGTGGAAAATATCTCCATTGCATGAGCGACTTATAGAAGCCGAATCTAAACGGAATGCCCGTAGGCACCTACTGTTGCTTGATTGCACGGTAAACGTCGTAAGCCGGGTTATGGCCGTCACGCGTTACTGCATTCAGATTGCGTGCGCTTTTTAAATGGAATGCTCGGTGACACCTGCCGGAGCTTGACTGCTCGGTAAACGTCGTAAAGCGAGGCACAGCCGTTACGCGTTACTGCATTCAGATTGCGTACGTTTTTTTTAAAGTCCGTATTAAAAGTGGAGCGAGATGCCTACTTGTTAATCGGGGAAATTTAAGTCTGGTCGCTACAGACAAAGAACGCTAGGCCTGGCCGGGGAGCTAAGCTAGCGCCACAGTTAGACAAATAGGGCACGCGTCCCGTTAGATTGTCATCATTTCTGGCACAGTCAGTCTGTGTCCTCACAAAACCCGCATTGGCGGTGATTCTTGTAAATCGCTACGGTGTGTAGAATCTACATTTTGCTACGTTTGTCCGTCTGATACCAACACGGCAGCGTAGGGTTTGTTATTTTTTTTATTATTTTTATTTTGGACCGGTGAACGGGTCGGCTTTCACAGCCTCCGTTGCTCGGTTCCATGCCTTTTTCTTCCATCTTGTGAAGTAGTGTGTATTCATTTCTCTATCAACAATTCCTTGTTTTACCCTGTGTCATTAAGTTAAGTAGGCTACGGTCAGTCCTTGTTGTGTGAGACATATTAAGGAATCTGCCCGGAGTTTTACGTCGGCTCAGAGGGTAAAAACGCGAGTTGCTCTGAACTTAATGGGAGATGGACGAGACACGACAAAATCTTTCTTGCACTGTTACACCTGATGTAAGGTTCTCTGACGTTCTGCTTCCAGAACATGCCAAGACGCAGGACATTCACCGGCCGAGCATCGCTGGTCCCTCCGCCCGCCCGAACGGGCCCGTTTTAGCCGGGTGCCGCCGGTCGGGAGCAGTGGGGACTAGTGGCTGCGGTTCGGTGCCAGCTGCACTGGGTCGGAGGTGGTTCTGGTCTGCACTTCATGTCGTGAATTCGAGCAGCATGCTGTTTACAGTCATAACCCTTTTTCTTTACTTTTATTTCTTCCAGGGGGTCAAAAACCCACCATCAACATCAAGGTTTGAAATAAACAACACTTTCTCTGCTGCTTTTAAGCTGAATAAATCTCTTGAGCCTATGGTTAACCTCTCTGACAAACAGGTTGTGCTTAACCCTTTGGTTCCTAATGCTTCTCCTCTGTCATCCATGTTAAAGGCTGAACATCTCTCCAGCATGGGTGTGCAATCTTCAGGCTGTGATCCACCGCTTCAGTCAGAGGTCCGTTTTACTCGTCAGTCCGCTTCATGCACAAACCAGCTTCTTTATCGGGGCGTGATGGAAACGTCAGCCGCCGTGAAACGCTTGTGGTCTCCGGACGGAGCTACCAGGCCATTTGGGGGGTTTGTGCCCGGACATCTTGACCTTTATGTGAATGACCTTGTCACTTTTCAGTTTGTGACCTCTGCTAATACGGTGGCCAATTCTTTTCTCCTTTCACAGGGGTGTGACTTAGTCTCGGGCCTCTGTGCTCTCTTTCCTGTGATTTCTCTTACAGGTGACCGCGACGACGCAGAAAACCCTGCGGTTTCCAGCAGTTCTGTGGTCAGTGGCGATATTAAAGGTGGCTCGGTGGTTGCTGCGCACACCTCTCTCACGGGCTCGGGAAGACAACCCGGCCCGGGAGGTGTAGGTGCGTGCAGCGATGCTCTGCTCGGGGCCCCTCCTGACAAAGGGGGGGTGCTGAGTGGCTCTGAGTTTTCCGTTGCGGACTTCAACCGGTTCGGGGGAACGCCTCCTCCGAGCGGGCGGGTCATTGCAGAAATCGACACTGACCTTCCACCAATTCAGCTGACAACATTGACCTCCGACCCGGAGTTAGGTGCTGCACCTTCTACGGGGCGGAGTTCTAGTCAGTCTGTAAATACTCTGGTTAAACCGGGTTTTTCTGATTCTGTGTGGGAACCTCCATCATTCTTGGGAATAAAGTATTCTTGGTTTCAGTTTTCAGGACAGACCATGTTCCTAAAGCTAGCGACATGTCTGTATCTGATTCTAAACATGGCTAGGTTTGCTTTGACACCCGTGACACAACCATCCTTGGATCACTCCTTTTCAGAACCTCCAAGTCCAACACCTCCGGGTCTTTGGACATCTGAACACCTACTCTTTCAGCACGATTCAGGTGACAATGTGCATCTTCTTGGTAATAGCGCTTTTAAGAGCTTAAGAACTGTTCTTTGTTATGCTTCTCCTGTCTCACAGACACGGCATACGTTTGAGAAACAAAAGGGGGGTGGGGAGCCTCCTCCCGCTTTGCGAGCATCATTTTCGCATTTCCAGTTCACTACCATTTCTGATCACAACAAAGTCGCCTCCGTTAAGCTGCAACCCAACTTTGAGCAGGTAAAATCAGGTTCTGATCTAACAGCTAAACCATCAGCTTCGCTCCAGTTCCAAACGGGACCCTCAGGTAAATTCAAACAAGTTTCCCTGTGGGTTCGTAACACCAGATACAAACAGGTTGATAACCAAATCGCTTATGAGCCTGCTCCCACAGATACGTCCAAACTCGTGTCTCTGTGGGTCCGCAATACCAGATTCAAAACTCTATTCTGACCGACTCTATTCTGACCGGATTCTTTTCCACTGACTGGTGGACCGTTACAAATTCTCTCGTTGTGGGATGGATTTTTAACAAATGTGATATCCTTTGAGTTTTTTTTTCAGGTTACCTGCCTCCAGCCAGGGTCCTGTTACTAACTCACATCTTTAGGGATTACTAACCTACTGATTTACATTTTTAGAACTGATTTACATCTCTATCTTTTTATTAGTGCTTTGTGTAGCATGTTTATATTTGATTACAAAGTTAATTTTATTTTGTTGCTATTTCCCTTAAAGGGCCACAAGCCAATTTGCCCTTCATTTTCATGATTATTATTTCTTTTATATACATGCCTTTAATTAGTGCAGCCTGCTGAGTTTCACATATCAGTTAGGATTTACTTTCTTTTATTTGTGTTTTCACTGCATCACGTTTTTACATGACACGTAGAACAGGGTGCAGAACATTTCTTCTTTAGATAATTCACAAAAGGCACCCACATTTTCCCAGAGGCACCCATAGATAGGTTTTGATTGATTTCTTTGTTTTGCATCAAATGCTATCTGTCGTGTGGGCTGTCTCACTTTGTCTCCTTCTCCGAGCTCGTATGGACTACATCCCATCAGAGGGGCCGTCTTCACCATCCTTCAACTGGTTTTCTGTCGCATGGGGCTTCGGTCGTGATTCGAGATGGGTCGAGGTCGTCACTGGACTTCGCCTGGACTACGCCTGAGGAATACTTCATCTGCCCAGCTCCGTGTGGCACACGAGCTGCTTATCCTTTGCATACCTTTGCATTATTGCTGATGAAATTAACTGCTATTGAAATAGCTCTGCTTTCAAGATTTCCTAAGTGGATTACTTTACAATGATTGCAACAGTTTTGGCCTTAATCATCTGATCAGGATAGACTCCCTTCTACACGAGACCTGTGGAGACGCTTCATCGTTCCTGCCTTCATCTGGGATGTCTACCTTCACGAGTACATCACGTTATTGTGTTTGTAACGGCAGGTGGCCTGTGCTTGACCACCATGTCGTCACAAAAAGGGGGGGTATGTAACGTGAGGAAATATGGGTTTTCTATCACAAAGGTGGTGTTGGACTCAGCTGTGTCAAAGCTGGGTCGCTGAGAACTTTCACCCACAGATTAAGACCTGAACGCCAGCGAGTCTGGGAGGAAACCATAACATCAACCACCTGCAGTCTACCAGAAGATGTGTTTACATGAGTTGTACCCAGACCAAGTCAAAACATAAAGTTTAAACTTCTTTTTCTTGATTTTAATGTTAAAATAACCATTATCATTTTGCTCATTATAAATGTGTTTAATCAAATGAATGGTTCTTATGCTTTGGGGTAATTATAATGGATTAATGAATCCACACTTAAGTAGATAATGTTGAATGTTTGGTACTGACCTTCACACTCAAGCACACAAACATTCACACACACCTTCCCACAGTAAAATCCAGACACATTTGATGACGCACATGTTTTTGCTTTGAGAAGAGAAAGGTTTTTGGTAAGTTTTCAGTCTTTTGAGGCAGTTCGTGTTGGACAACGAGAGAGAACAGACCTGAAAACCAAAGGGGGGGCAGAGCCTGTTGGCTCGTTCTTCCCCCCTTCTCTCACGCTGTTTCTGCCACGCCAGGCAGAATAGCTGAACCGCAACTTCTAACGCAGACTCATTACCGAGTCTTTTGATTTCTGAGTGAATTAACTTAAGAAAGCGCGTCGACAAAACGCTTTACCATCAAAGTGTACCGAGGACAACTCTGGACCGGGTCGCAGCGCATCTTTGTCTTCTCTGCCAGCCAAGGTGCCCTGGATGAAACATCCTAAGGTGACGCCCCGGATCCGAAAGAGGGTCCAAAAGAATTCGGTGAGACAGAACACGGTGTTTAGCGTTTTGATGCATCTTTTCCACTAAACCTAAGTTTATTCAAACCATCACTTCACTCAGACACCTGTTTCTTCCTGAAGCAAAATCAGATGCACACATGCATTCATCTCATCTCATGTTCAATTCTCACTACACTTGGCACCCACACGCATCCATAATCACATCATATCACTCTCAATCTTCATTCACCTACAGAAGGTCTATTTGAGCATTAACAGCCTATCAACTGTTAAAAAGATTGTCCCACAAGGTTATCAATGTTGATTGTATTTCCTGTTTGTCAATTTCAAAATCATTAGTTTAATTTGAAGAATTAAAACTTTTAAACGTCAAACTGGTTTCCTCATTGAACTGAAACACAGACACTCAGATATTATCGGCAGTTTATGGATGAAAACAACCTTTGAGTCTTCTGAACAATATAACATTTGGTTATTGATTTATTAAAATTAATATTCCGAATTAATACGTAGCATGGTTTCTCTTCAATAAAAGAGCATAAATCCATAACGCTACAGCCTCCACCACGACCAGAACCCCGGGGCTGGCTACACTCACACACACACTGTTATGACCTCTGTGTTCCTGGGCTCCATTTTAACCACTGCACCAAGGACAGCTCCTTGCTCCGGCCCCGCTGAGACAGGATCATGGTGACAGGATCAGCACCATGGAGAGAGGCACGCCGAGACGCACCCTTTCTGCCGGCCCGCTGCCACCAGCTGGAAACAATCCGCGCTCATCAGGGCTTCTTATAAAGGAAGACGCGGCTAAAGAGAAGGGGAGCGGCTAAAGAGAAGAGGGGGCGGTTGAGAAGGTGAATGGAGTTGAGAAGGAGAGTGGTGCAAGGTCGTCGAGGAGTTTCCAGAGAGAGTTCGATGAGAAGTCGGTGAGAGGTTACCGACAGCGCGCTTGTGGGGAAAAGGACGGAGATCGAGCCGACCGAGAAAGACGGAAAGGAAGAAGAGCCGGCAGAGACACAACAGAGATCGAGCACACGAGAGGAGCAGCAGACGAACGAGAGCGCCGAGCAGAATAAAGAAGCGGTGCTCCGGAAGAGGGTTACATCTGGAAATTGTGGAGACGAGGTACATACACCGTCCGTGGATTACGCCCACCAAGAAAAGACAGACAACACGGGGATCTATTCCGGAAGAGAACCATCCGCTTCCAGAGACAGAGAGAGAGAGAACGGGAGAGCGTGACACGCCGGCCACGTCAGGAGCAGCACAGGACCAGAAGGAGAACTCATACCCAAAAGGAGGGTATTATTCGAGCGTGGGGCTTTGCCCTTATTTTCAGTTATATTTTAAGAGACCAGTTTAACCAGACCTCTGGCTTTATTATTTCCAAGGACCAGTTTTTCACTTGCCAGAGACATTTTCAGTTTAATAAATTTCTTTTGACTTTTAGTTGTCCTCGTGTTTGCTCCCACCACACTTGTGTTGTCCCTCCTGGTAATCCTAGGCCTGGAGGGGTGTAGCACACACACACACACACACACACACACACACACACACACACACACACACACACACACACACACACACACACACACACCACACCACACATTTATGCTTCCGAAGTGATTAGCATCACTGTCACATGACTAAACAATTACACATCATCACCCCCCCTCACCCTCTGAAACAGATACATAAATGGAAACAAGAAGGAAAAAGTATGGGTTTTTAATATTGGCCCAGTTTTACTTCTATGACAGATATGTTAAAAAATGACCAACATCTACCAAATGATGCAGATATATTGTGCATCCCTAGTAATGATGATTTTTGCTGTATGGTCAACTCTCTTTTGGATTAAAGTTTAAAGATAAATTAAATATAGTACAAAATAACTTCCATCAACAACTTCAACAAAGCACTAGTTGAATATATAGCTGAATAAAAACACTGTTCTTGCCAACTGGAAGTCCTTTTACCCATCCAAAAAAGTAGCACTAGTGGAGCAAAAATCCCCAGTTATTCTTGATATCTGGGCCCGTGAATAAATACACAATTTGCCTTTAGCATGAAGTCTTGACAATCAGACACAAACTCAGCTGCAACAGATGTCCACATCACTGTCCACCATGACAGGACTGGACACATCAATAACCTCCCAGACATGAAACATGAAGAAGAGCCTGAGCTGTACACAATCTTCCATTCTGCATAGCTTTAGTCTGTGCTTCTTTTAGAAATGAATGCACTTTTTTGTCAGATTCACACATTGTATCCTCAGTTACTCATTCCACACCATTGGTCCTTCTCCAAAGGAAATAAATCCAGGATTTATCCAGGATTAAGGCATGTGCAAGCTTCAAAATTGCTTCAAAGCTGCATATTTGTTCCTATAAAAATCTGTTGTGGCTCATTTTAGACCTAAATCAGACTAAGGGAAACAGGATTGTACAAAATGGTTTTTAAGAGGAGAAATTTATTATATAACCCTTTTTTTCACACAAAACATAAATTCGAATTCTAAATGACTAACATATGACGAAAGCTACCAGTGGAACTAAAATGAAAAGATATTGCTCTCAAGTTCACGTCAGACTTTAAGGCTTTGACTGGAATGTCCATTAGCAAAAATATCTAGAATCCTAATTAGCTTTCTTTTGAACCACAGTGTAGCGTGTTTAACTACATACTAGGATCAACACTGTTTGCTATCAGCTTTGTTAGATTCTGAGAAAAGACCCAAACAAGTTAACAATGAAGCATCTATCATATATAAATATCTAGAATGTTATATATTCGATAGAAGTTCATATGCCAACGAGCTTGGGCTATTTTTAATCCAACGATTAATGTTTAATTTAAGATAATAAAATTTTATAGCAAAAGTTTGTTTAATCAGAAGTTAAAGGAATTTTTGCTTTATCAATAACCAGAAATATGCACTATTCTGTGTTCCATTTCAAGAAGAGTCAGGTTTTTAAAGTTAAGAATTTATTACTAACACTTTTAAAAACATGACAATTTGAAATGACAATTTAGGAATGACAATTTTAATAGACAATTTGATATTAAACTTGTTTTAAAGGCAAACCTGTGACTGAATGGAAGCTAAAATGAAAATGCGAGTTGTTTTTTTGGATGCTTGAATGAATATCAGAAGGTTTCTTTCAGCGGGAGAAGCGTTCCTGGGTGGAAAGTGGTTTTGCAGCTAACTGAGTCGTTTCTTAGGAAGAACAGCATCAGACACAATCTGTCAAAAGTGTCTACCTCACCCAGTATCAGGAGACCCTCTTCTTGATCCGAGATGTCAGGTGGAGATGGTTTCCTCCAGGCACGAGTTTGGATGAAGGACCTTAGTGCGACCAAATTGGTCCTGAGATGTCTCCTTGGGTCACTCGACTGGTGGAACTATTTGCATCTCAAAAACAATAACTCTGAAGGAGTTTTGCGTCAGCTGGAAACAGGTGCGTTTATTCGAAGCAATTCTATCGGCGTGACAGAATGCTTGGTAGAGACTCGGGCGGCCGTCCCTTGTCACCTGGTGGGTTCAAGAACTGGCTTACAGCTGCGGGATTTTTGGTTTTAACAAAAACCCTCAGAACATGCCCTCTCAGCGTCAGAAAGCTTGGTCATGAGGTAAAGACTTGTGATGGTTTAACCCTTTACCCTGGATCCCTTCTGAATGAGGCTGGTTAAATGTGCAAGATGACCTTCTGGTTTGCTGAACACACATTAGGATTATCACCAATAATCATTATTATACCCAAAGCATAATAAGTCATTTCAGTAATAAAAATACATTTAAACTGAACCAAGAGATCATTTATGATGGTTGTAATAACAGTAATAAAGTCAAGATTTTATTAAAATTATTATTGTGAAACTTGAAGTGTCCATCATCTTGAGACGGAACAGCAGCAGATAAAGATGATTTTCAGCAGACATCATGGCTCCTGGGTTAATCTATGGGGCAAAGTTACAGTCGACCCAGCTCGACCCAGCTGGGAAAATGTGACCTTTGTCACAAATTAGAGGCCATTCATGATGCTACAACAGTTAAAATGCAGTGTCTGATTTTCTATAGTACATCATTTGCATAGCAGTACATCTGCTGCTCTGAAACAAAATAAAACAATTAACATTCACATTTACCATTCACATGAGATAGGGAAGGCTCGATTCATCTCTCGAAGGTATTTTAATGCTACAGGATCGTACGTTTTGGAAACCCGAGTGAAGAGAGGAGCGGAGCTGTTAACTGATCACCACCTGGTGGTGAGTTGGATCAGATGGCACGGGAAGATGCCGCTTAGACATGGCAGACCCAAACGCATAGTGAGGGTCTGCTGGGAACACTTGGCAGAAGAACCTGTCAAGACGGTCTTCAACTCCCACCTCTGGCAGAGCTTTGACCACATCCCGAGAGCAGTGGGGGGCATTGACTCCGAGTGGGCCTCGTTCCACTCTGCGATTGTTGAGATGGCTGCTGCTAGCTGTGGTCGCAAGGTGGCTGGTGCCAGTCGTGGTGGCAACCCCCGTACCCGCTGGTGGACACCAGAGGTTCGGGGGGCCGTCAGGCTGAAGAAGGAGGCCTACAGGGCGTGGCTGGTCTGTGGGTCTTCGGAGGCAGCAGACAAGTACCGAATAGCCATGCGGGGTGCAGCAGTGGCAGTTGCCGAGGCAAAATCTCAAGTGTGGGAGGAGTTTGGTGAGGCCATGGAGAAAGCCTATCGATCGGCGCCAAAGAGGTTGTGGCAAACTGTCCGGCGCCTCAGGAGAGGGAGGCAGCAACTCGCTCACACTGTTTACAGTGGGGATGGGGAACTGCTGACGTCAACTGGGCCTATAGTCGGGCGGTGGAAGGAATACTTTGATGAGCTCCTCAGTCCCACCTACGCGCATTCCGAGGAGGAGCCAGAGCCGGGAGACCTGGGGATGGACTGTCCAATCTCAGGGGGCAGAAGTTGCTGAGGTAGTCAAATAGCTACACAGCGGCGGAGCCCCGGGGGTGGATGAGATTTGTCCTGGCTATCTCAAGGCTATGGATGTTGTAGGGCTGTCTTGGTTGACACGTCTCTGCTACATTGCATGTTCATCGGGGGCTGTTCCTGTGGAGTGGCAGACCGGGGTGGTGGTCCACATCTTTAAGAAGGGTGACCTGAGGGTGTGTTCCAACTATAGGGGGATCACACTCCTCAGCCTCCCTGGAAAGGTCTACTCCAAGGTACTGGAGAGGAGGGTCCGATCGATAGTTGAATCTCAGATTGAGGAGGAGCAATGTGGTTTTCGTCCTCGCCGTGGAACTGCGGACCAGCTCTATACCCTTGCAAGGGTGATGGAGGGGGCATGGGAGTTTGCCCAACCAATCCACATGTGTTTTGTGGATTTGGAGAAGGCTTATGACCGTGTCTCCAGGAGCACCCTTTGGGGGATGCTCCAGGAGTATTGGCTTAGTGGCTTTCTGTTAAGGGCCATTCAATCCCTTTACCATGGTTCTCGATCGGGAAAGGGTGGCTTGCCAACTCCGGGTCGGGAGAGAGGTCCTACCTCAAGTGGAGGAGTTTAAGTATCTCGGGGTCTTGTTCACGAGTGAGGGTAGGAGGGATCGAGAGATCAACAGGCGGATTGGTTCAGCTTCTGCAGTGATGTGGACGCTGAGCTGATCTGTCGTGATGAAGAGGGAGCTGAGCCAGAAAGCCAGGCTCTTGATTTACCGGTCGATCAACGTCCCAATCCTCACCTATGGTCATGAGCTTTGGGTAATGACCAAAAGAATGAGATCGCAAATACAAGCGGCCGAAATGAGTTTCCTCCGTAGGGTGGCCGGGCTCAGCCTTAAAGATAGGGTGAGGAGCTCGGACATTTGGGAAGGACTCGGAGTAGAACCGCTGCTCCTCCGGATCTAAAGGAGTCAGTTGAGGTGGTTTGGGCATCTGGTCAGGATGCCTCCTGGACGCCCCCCTGGGGAGGTGTTTCGGGCATGTCCTGCCGGCAGGAGGCCCCCGGGTCGATCCAGGACACGTTGGAGAGGTTACATCTCCAATCTGGTCCGGGAACACCTTGGGGTCCTGCCAGAGGAACTGGTGGAGGTGGCTGGGGAGAGGACGGTCTGGAGCTCCCTAGTTGGGTTGCTGCCCCCGTGACCCGGACCCAGATAAGCGGAGGAAGATGACAACAATGACGACGAGGATCATTTCAAAGTCAAATGTTCGTTCCTGAAAGGCATAAATGGTAGAGTAGGTTTACATGTATGCAGATGTATTTATTTATGCTGTTGGTTGTGGGTTATGGCATCCTTTCAAAGCAGATAATGCAATATCAGTGCTGTATTAGGTGTTTAGAGCAAAGCTTGTGAAGAGAAAGGTCTCATTTGATATAGATTTATGTCCAGAGTGAAGTAGCAGTAACAAATAAATAATCAATCAAATGCATGTTTCCATCCTTTTTGGCCTTAGTTCATACAAAACAACAGGAAAATGTGAGAATGTGTGTGGATTTCCACGATGACAAAAGAAAAAACGCTTACGTATACTTGTGTCTGATTATTGATGCTTGTATTCATTTAGCTTGATAGTTCTTAAAAACAACAATCATACACACTCTCCTTTAACATGAAAATAAGTGTTTATGGACACAAAACACTCAGACGAATTTTTTTTGGCAGTAAAGCCAACACATTCTCACACCCTATGCGTCGAAAAAATGACGCGTGACCATGTGTCAAAATATGACAATCAGGGTGCCACAGCGCGTCAGGAGAGGATGCGCTTCACAAGAACAAAACGTTTAAAATGCAAAAAATAAATCTTCAAAAAATGATTTAAAAATATGGTTGAAATTAGAAGAAAAAAAACAGAATTGTGATTAAAAAATGGAAGGAAATGGAAATTGAAAATGAATAGGAAAGAGGGAAATCACTCAAAATGGGAAATGCAGTCCAGTGTAGTGAGGACTGTCCAGGGGTCTCATTTATAAAACATTGTGTAGAATCCTTACTAAAACTATTTAAGCTGAGCAAAAAAATAAAAATGTACCTACGCCAAGTAGATTTCTGACCTATAAAACATGGAGTAAGCACAGTGTCACGCAACCCCCACTTTATAAATCACAAACTTCCTAGGAATGCGCTCAGCTGTTTTTTGATCACATCACGCCCTCTGCCATAAATGGTCAATGCTAAGTGCCTTGTGGATCTCATGCATATACATGAGCCGGCTCATTGCAGCGCTCCACCAGTAACGATGGTGACTGCAGATCAAGGAAGTACAATTTCACCAAAGCAGAAATTGAGGTACTTGTAGGTGAGGTGGAAAAATGAAAGGAAGTGCTTTTACAAAACAAAATAAGAGAAAATTCACGAAGTGGCACAGCGTTGCTGAAGTCGTCAATGCTGTGAGTTCTTCAGAGAGGTCTTTGGCAGATATTAAAAAAAAGGTCTGATCTAAAAGTGGAGGCTAAAAAAAAGATGTTTTGCCACCGCCAGTGTGTGTCTGCCACTGGTGGAGGCCCTGGCACCTCTGATCCCCCACTGCTCTCCATTAGGATCGCAGCAGTACTCGGACTTGGCAAGCATGCATCACACACACACACACACACACACACACACACACACACACACACACACACACACACACACACACACACACACACACACACACACACGAGAAGTAGGTAGACACTGACCATTCAGAGGAGACTGGTAATGTTTAAGCCCTTTATTAATGTAGATCAAATGTGTCCATCATTAAAATATAAAACAAAACCAAATCTTGTTGTTTTCCCCAGTGACTCTGGACGAAGCGTCCAACGAGGCATCCTGGGCAGCGACCGAAGATGTGGCTGCAGGGTCGGCCTGTCCCACCATGGCACACCGGGAAAGGGCCGGGTGCTAACTGACGCTGTCCTGCAGGTACAGAGGAATATAATTGGTGTGATGAACGAAGTGCAAGAAGAACTGCACAGAATGTGTGATGTCCTGACTGAAATTTCAGGAACACTTAAAGAACTGGCAAGAAAATAAAAGATGAAAATCATGCCTTCTGTGTTGGTCCTATAAATGACGTGTGGCAAGGTGGAGAGATGAGCATCCGGGCAGGATCCGATCCCCAGACTCCTGGGTGAGAGTCACGCGTGCTATCCAGTCAACCAAAGGGACATCTCCTTTGGCCAAGTAGCCAGGGCGCATGATCAATCGGGTCACAGTGACAGGACGCTCACACTGTCATAGACGCATTCTGTCTAATTCCGTATTCTGCGCTTCAGGCTGTGTGTGTGTGAGGGGGCTTTGTTCTGTGTGCGCACGAAGCGGTACAATATCTAATAATATCTATATATCGCGAGAGAAAGAGGAGGCGCTACCCTGTGAGTGACTCATGACACGGCTCTGTGTAGCCCGCTAAATGGACTCTGCACACAGACAACTCAGCCTCTCCCCGCTTACCCAGGAAGGCTTGTCTACTCGCGGGTGAGACCTGCTGGCGCTAAATCAAGCACACCCGGGCACTGCTCAGTCCCACCTCCCTTTGAGGAATATTATACCACTGGAGTTACTTCGAGGGAGACGACGGCGGTGCACATGCAGGAAAAGAGGATCAAGAGGAGGCATACGGAACCGAATGAGGAGAAGAGGTAGTAGGCTTCTGCTACCGGCTATGGCACTGTCAAATGTGCGCTCCCTATGCAACAAAAGTGATGAACTTTCAACACTTCTGAAGTATGATCAGGACTACAAACAGACCAGCCTCTACTGTTTTACCGAGACCTGGCTCTCAGCGGACGTTGACTTCCAGCTGGAGGGATATAACATCATTCGCCTTGACAGAGACGCAACCAAAACAAGGAAGACGATTGGGGGCGGCCTCTGCATGGCTGTCAACAGCAGGTGGGCAACCAACTACACAATAAGAGAGACTGAAAACTGTGAACATTACAAACTTTTAACAATGTCTTTTAGACCACACTACCTCCCACGTGAGTTTACTCAAATCACTGTCATCATGGTCTACGTGCCGGGCCCTGATTTTAACTTAGCTGCTGACGCCATAGCAGATAGTTTTAACAGGGCTGTCAACAGAACCGGAGATCAGCCAGTATTTCTTTTGGGAGACTTTAATAAATGTGATATCATAACATATTTACCTAATCTAGGGCAATATGTCACAACAGCCACAAGAGGGAGCAAGATACTAGACCAGTGTCATGGCAACATCCCAAATGCATACATCTCAAAGTCACTTCCACCTCTTGGTAGATCAGACCACAATGTAATCTTACTACTACCAAAATACAGATCACAACTCAAGACAGGGGAAGTGGTAACAAAAAATATCCAAGTTTGGAATGAGGATTCGAGTGAAGCATTAAAGGGCTGTTTTGAAATGACCGATTGGGACGTATTCTTTATTGACAGTGGAAACAATCTGAACACGCTGACAGATGTAATGACCTCATACATTCTCTTTTGCGAAGAAATAGTCACCACTACCAAGCAAATAAAAATACACCCAAACAACAAAAAGTGGATCACAAAGTAACTTAAAATGTGCCTGGTGGAGAAGAAACGGGCCTTCCTTCAGAAGGACCATGAGCGTGTGAGGGTGCTGGAGAAAGACTAAGAGGAAAGCCATCCTTGCAAAAAGGAAACAAACACAGAATGTGGAGCACCAACTCACGTCTGGAAATGCTCGTAAGGCATGGCAGGGCCTGAACATCATGATGGGAAGAGACCTTGAGACCGCGCAAGTCAACGGTCATGACTCCATCTCGTTAGCAGAACAGCTGAACGTCTTGTTTGCCTGATTCAACGGTGTTCGCCCTATTTCCACCTGGGCCTCCCACAACCTCACTGAACCAGCGCTAACCATCAGCGAGGAGGAGGTCACCACCATCCTGCGCTGCATCAACCCATACAAGAGCTCTGGCCCTGATGGCAGGGTTCTGAAAGAATGCTCCACCCAGCTAGGTGGGGTACTCACCAGACTCTTCCAGCTCCTTCTGGACTTTGGCTGCGTTCCAGAGCAATGGAAAGAATCTGTGATAATTCTGATTCCCAAGAAAGCTCATGCAAAAGAACTGGGGGACTTTAGACCTGTGGCCCTTACATCAGTTCTGTGCACGTGCATGGAACGGGTAGTGGGAGGACACTTGACAAAATTTATCTCAGATCAGCTGGATCCCCTACAATTTGCTTACAAGGCAAAACGTGGTGTAGAGGATGCAAGTCTCACACTTCTAAATGCTGTCACTAAACACATGGACTCTACACAACCATACACAAGAATCTTATTCTTATACAGTAGACACCAACATTTTGCTGGAACAGCTTTCAGATCTCCATCTCCACACCACGCTGCTTTTATGGATCCACAACTTTTTGAAAGACAGGCCACAACAAGTGTTTTTAAGAGGATTTAAATTCACGAAAAGTGTCATTAGCATTGGACTGCCACAAGGCTGTGTTTTGTCTCCAGTGCTTTTCTCAGTCTACACAAACAACATCTGGTGCCTTAGTGAGAGAATGGCCCTGTAGGCAGATGACATGGCACTGGTGGCATCAGTGAAGACATCGGAGGACCTGTCTAAATATCAGCAGGCAGTCAGCAATCTGGTCCAGACATTTGAAGACTTTCACCTGGGGCTGAATATCTCAAAAACTAAAGAAATGTGCTGTGGGGCAGTCAGTGAGGCAGACACATCCCTGTTCGAACCCCTCAGCATACAGGGTCAGCCTGTGGAGCAGGTTCAGTCATTCAGGTATCTGGGAACAGAAATTGATGACCACCTGTCCTTTGCAAATCACAGCAACAGTGTCTACAAGAAAGCGCTGCAAAGACTCCACCTGCTAAGGAAGCTAAGAGCACTCAATGTGAACAAGGACATCCTAACAATTGTACATAAATCACTGATTGAATCCATTCTAACTTTCAATATTACAGCTTGGTATAACTTTCTTACACTTAAAAACAAAACACAACTCTCTCACATTGTTAAATTAGGCAGCAAAATTACAGGCTCACCTCAGATCCCACTTTCTGTTCTTCATGAGCGAGCAGTGTACAGGAAGGCTACCCTGATCAGTGCAGACTCAACCCGTCCATTGAACCCACATTTTCAGTTACTTCCATCAGGAAGGGGGTTCAGGGTTCCATTGGCCAAGAAAGGTGTCTATAAGAAATAATTTGTTCCCACCGCAATTACAATTTTGAATTCTTAAAGTTTTTTTTTTACGATGATAACATTCAAATACCTTTTAATTGTCTTTTTATGTATTTGTGTGAATGCAACATGGATTGTATTGTAAGGTGAGCCATGTCTAAGGCAAATTTCTGCCTCAATTCGAGGTGGACAAAGTTTATCTATCATCTATCTATCTATCTATCTATCTATCTATCTATCTATCTATCTATCTATCTATCTATCTATCTATCTATCTATCTATCTATCTATCTATCTATCTATCTATCTATCTATCTATCCATCCATCCATCCATCCATCCATCCATCCAGCCATCCATCCATCCATCCATCCATCCATCCATCCATCCATCCATCCATCCATCCATCCATCTATCTATCTATCTATCTATCTATCTATCTATCTATCTATCTATCTATCTATCTATCTATCTATCTATCTATCTATCTATCTATCTATCTATCTATCTATCTATCATCTATCTATCTATCTATCTATCTATCTATCTATCTATCTATCTATCTATCTATCTATCTATCTATCTATCTATCTATCTATCTATCTAATGCTGCTGGAATTCATAATTTTATCCTTCTCAGCAGCAGCACTGCAGGTGCTCTCCATGTCCAAAATGTGCGTAAGCCAGGTCCTTAGTCAACTTAAAGTTGTGCACATTTTTCCACTAAGTTTTCTTTTAGGAATCCCAAAGTTTGCGTGGAAAGTTGCTTACGCAGTTGTCCGACCCCGTTTTGTGCGTAAGCAAGCTTGATAAATGAGGCCCCTGATCTTTATATTTAGGAAACTAAACAACAATTACAAAAACGCATGGCAGACCACAGGAGAGCCACCTCTTCAGGTCAAGACTGCAGTCCACTTACACCTGAAGGACAAGGGACACACCTGTAACGTACCAGTGGTCAAAATTTCACTGACAAATTGACCAGAAAGTAACCTGAACCTTCACCAGCAAATAGCAGTAGACTAAAATTCTGGTCATTTTGTGATTCACCTCTAAATATAATCTAGTTTGGAAACAGTTCCTTTGATATTTGTGCTTTAAAGATGTTTTAATTGACATCGCTCTCTGAAATTTGAACTTTTCTGACCATTTTATTAAAACAGGCTATAACTTGCCTATAAAATACAGGATCAATAAATGTTATTATGTGTGAGCTCACTAATAATGTGTATAATTTATTAATTTATTGCATGTTTCTGAAGTGTGGATGGGCTTCTGGAAGTGTTCCCCTGCAGCTACAATGCCCCAAATAAAATAAAATGAGTGGACGTGTGAAGAGATTGTTTATGTAATTACTTCTTTAAAAATACAGGTGCTGGCCAGTAAATTAGAATATCATCAAAAGGTTGAAAATATTTCAGTAATTCCATTCAAAACGTGAAACTTGTACATTATATTCATGCAATGCACACAGACCAATGTATTTCCAATGTTCATTACATTTAAATTTGATATTCATAAGTGACAACTAATGAAAACTCCAAATTTGGTATCTCAAAAAATTAGAATATTCTGAAAAGGCTGAATATAGAAGACACCTGCTGCCACTCTAATCAGCTGATTTACTCAAAACACCTGCAAAGGCCTTTAAAAGGTCCCTCAGTCTTGTTTTGAAGGCACCACAATCATGGGGAAGACTTCTGACTTAACAGCTGTCCAAAAGACAATCATTGACACCTTGCACAAGGAGGGCAAGACACAAAAGGTGATTGCTAAAGAAGCTGGCTGTTCGCAGAGCTCTGTGTCCAAGCACATTAACAGACAGGCGAAGGGACGGAAAAAATGTGGTAGAAAAAAGTGTACAAGCTCTAGGGATAACCGCACCCTGCAGAGAATTGTGACGACAAACCCATTCAAAAATGTGGGGGAGATCCACAAAGAGTGGACTGCAGCTGGAGTCAGCGCTTCAAGAACCACCACGAGGAGACTCATGAAAGACATGGGATTCAGGTGTCGCATTCCGTGTGTCAAGCCACTCTTGAACATGAAACAGCGCAAGAAGCGTCTCCCCTGGGCCAAGGACAAAAAGGACTGGACTGATGCTGAGTGGTCCAAAGTTATGTTTTCTGATGAAAGCAAGTTCTGCATTTCCTTTGGAAATCAACGACCCAGAGTCTGGAGGAAGAGCGGAGAAGCACAGAATCCACGTTGCATGAGGTCCAGTGTAAAGTTTCCACCGTCAGTGATGGTGTGGGGTGCCATGTCATCTGCCGGTGTTGGCCCACTCTGTTTCCTGAGGTCCAGGGTCAATGCAGCCGTCTACCAGGAAGTTTTAGAGCACTTCATGCTTCCTGCTGCTGACCAACTTTATGGGGATGCAGACTTCACCTTTCAACAGGACTTGGCACCTGCACACAGTGCCAAAACCACCAGCACCTGGTTCAAGGACCATGGTATCCCTGTCCTTGATTGGCCAGCAAACTCGCCTGACCTTAACCCCATAGAAAATCTATGGGGTATTGTGAAGCGGAGGATGCAATACGCTAGACCCAACAATGCAGAGGAGCTGAAGACGACTATCAGAGCAACCTGGGCTCTCATAACACCTGAGCAGTGCCACAGACTGATCGAGTCCATGCCACGCCGCATTACTGCAGTTATTGAGGCAAAAGGAGCCCCGACTAAGTATTGAGTGCTATACATGCACATTCTTTTCATGTTCATTCTTTTCAGTTGGCCAACATTAGAGAAACAAACATTTTTTCATTGGCCTTTAGAATATTCTAATTTTCTGAGATACCAGATTTGATGTTTTCATTGGTTGTCACCTATAAATATCAAAATTAAACGTAATAAACATCGGAAATACATTGGTCTGTGTGCATTGCATGAATATAATGTACAAGTTTCACGTTTTGAATGGAATTACTGAAATATTTTCAACCTTTTGATGATATTCTAATTTACTGGCCAGCACCTGTATATACAATTCTTGATAATCTAGTTTTACTGCAAACAATTAAATGTATTCATTTTCTGTAAAAAAAAAAAAAACAACTTTTTTCTAATATAGTTGGTTTGATGAGTGTTCTGGCAGTAAAACAGAAAACCATGAGGGACATCTGCTGTAAGATAATTATAAGATATTTTTATTTGCATAATTAGTCTCCATTGGACATGCTGAATCTCTCCAAGCTCACCTGTACTGTTGATGCCATTTGCATTTCTTATGCTCATTACTTATGTGACTGGGGCAACGTATTTGCTGAATGGACTCAGCACCTGTGGCGGCTCAGATAATGCGACAGGAGGTGAAATCTGCTGGGATTGGAAGTGAGGCAACGTGCTGCATGATCCAAACAGGGAGGGTTTTAGTTGACTCATATTATCCCCCATACATGGAAAAAAATCAAACAGGTTTTCCTGAGGCAAAATGTTGACTTTGAAAGTGTAGAGATGGATGCATGGAGGCTGCAGCTATGTCCTTCCCCCAGGTCAGCCAGAGCTGACAGTGATACTATTGATTATCAGTGAACTCTCTGTGTTGGTCTGCAGTGATGTAACAACCACCCTGACACATAATCACCCCTGGTCACCATTTCTTTTTATTATGCAGGTAAAAATCATCTCTATGAGGGGTCCTCAGCTTTAAATTTATCATTTAAAAAAATCATCTCAACATCACTGTTTAATATGTACATTTAATGGGTGCTTTGACTATATTTTAACTGGATTCTCATTTAAATGACACACTTATGTAATTAATTGATTGTGTCCTGAAAAAGACTTTCATGTCCCTATTTACACTAATGTTTTCATCAAGCTGACACCTGAGACAGTAGTGAGAGATTTGGCTTGCAGGAGCTAGGCGTGTGTGGAGTGTGCTGATGAGAATGGCGCAGTGGGACTGAAGCATCCTGGGAAAAAGATGAGCACACACCCACATGCAGATCTTTTTGCCCTCCTGCTGCACACAGACTGGAATTTGTCACAGAATGGTGTGAGGGCTTTAATTAATAAGGCTTGTAGATTCTGAGATGGATGATTACACTGAACATAGTCTGGGTGTAGATGGAGACGAAAGAAGTATAATGATTCCTGTGATTGTGATTACACATGTCAAATGTTCAAAAACGACTTTAACAAACTAAATGGTGCTTTGTTTTTAGTAAGAACAGTATCCCTGTTCACTGGCTTTTTCAACACATCTGCAGTGATCTCTCGTATAAATTGCTTTGTGAGTTGATCACTGTAACGTGATGAAGGTTCTCTAATTTGTGGCAAAGGGCACATCTACCCAGCTGGGTCAAGCTGGGTCAAACAGTACTTTTAGATCCACAGATTAACCAGGAGCCATGATGTCTGCTCAAGATCATATCCATATCTGCTGCTGTTCCATCCCAGGAGAAGGACACTTCAATTTCAGGATGATAATAATTAGATGATAATAATTAATAAAACTCATTGATTTTATTACTGTTTATCATAATTATCATAAATGATCACCTGGTTCAATATAAAGGTATTTTAATTACATTAAATTAATTTATGCTTTGGGTATAATAATGATTAAGATGATTATGGTTGATGACAGTAAAAGATGTGTTCAGAAAGAAGGTCAGTTCATCCACCTAACACTGAGTCCAGATAACACGATAACTGCATCACGTTTTGACGCATGATCCAAGCTTTCTTGCGGAGAGAGTGGGAGTGTCCTGAGAGCTTTGTAAACTGTAGCCATCACCAGCTTCAGTTGAGTTCTTGAACCAACATCACGGAGGAAGGGAACGGCCGTCCCTGAACCTCCACCTGCTGTTCCAGTCACGCTGACAAGAATAGCTAAGAATAAACGAAACTGTAACCAGCTAACGAAAACTCTACCCAGAGTTGTTGATTTCTGAGATAAGTTAAGATGAAAAACTCCTTCAGAGTTACGGACTTTGAGACGCCAATAGTTCATCAGTCGTGTGACCCAGGGAGACAATCCAGGACTGATTTGGTCGCATAGAGGCCCTTCTACCATCCTCGTGCCCGGAGGAAATCATCTCCACCTGACATCTCGGATCCGAAAGGGGGTCTCCGGAAAATGGGTGAGGTAGACACTAATTGACAGATGACGTTTGATGCTGTTCTCTCTAAATAACTCAGTTAGCCGCAAAACATCATTTCCATCCAGAATGCTTCTTCTGTCTCTGAAAGAAACCTCCTGATAATTCCATTCACGCATCCAAACTCGTATTTTTCAATTTAGTTTCCACCCAGCCACAGGTTTGCTTTTAAAACAAGTTTAATATCAAAGCTGTTAAAAATTGTCATTAAATTGTCATCCATGAATTGTCATTTACAATTGTTGTTTCAAATCGTAAAGTTTAAAATTATTAGTAATAAAAGTTCTTCATTTTTAAACTTGCCTCCTTATTGAATTGAAACACAGAAAAGGTACAATATTTCTGGTTATTGACAAGCAAAGATCCCTAGCTTCTGATTCAAATAACTTTTGCTATTAAATTTAATTATCTAAATTAAACATTAATCACTGAATTAAAATTAGATCAAACAGGTTGATGTATGAACTTAAATCGATATAGAAGTATCCGGGATATTTATACACGATCTAAGCCTCATAAGTTAATCTGATTGGTCATTTTCAGAATCTAACAACTGATAGCAAACAGTGTGAATTCTAGTGTGTAGTTTAATCTCTACATCACTGTGGGGGAAAAACCCTCTTGTGCTCCTGTTTCAGGAACTAGAAGTGAGCTGCAGCTGAGTTGAGTGTCAGATTGCAGGATTGGGAGGCTTATTTCCTGATATTTGGACATCTCGCCTCTGATGGGCTAACACAAACAACACCCTATCAATGACTCACTCAGAAGCACCGGTAGTATCTAGCTTACCTAAAAAGCATCAATGCTCTCTGCGTGACCGGGGCGAAGGAAAAGAAACAATGGCCTGATTTTTTTCTCGAAGAGCCCTGACTTGGCCCTGACCCACTTCTTTCCCGAAATACTGAATGGTGGCTTTTATGAACACATATTTGGTGAGATTCAAGGTTAAACAAGCAGACTTAAATCTGTCAAATTCTTCCTTCAAAGTCTTCAGATGCAGATCCCAACAAGGGATGTAGATGACTATATCATCAAGGTAGGCGCTGCAGTGAGGAAGACCATACAAAACTTTGTTTATAAGCCGCGGAAAGGTGGCTGGGGCATTCCTCATACCAAATGGTAAGACTGTGTACTGCAGCAGATATTCGGCAGTTACAAAAGCGGAAATGTCAGAAGCTAAGAGAGTTAGCGGAACTTGCCAATAACCCTTTAAAAGGTCGAGGCGAGAAACAAAGGTGTCAGCCCCTACACTGTCCACACAGTCATCCACTCTTGGCAGTGGTAAGGAATCGGGCACTGGGATGGCATTTAGCTTCCGGTAATCTGTGAAGAACCGGTAGGTTCCATCAGGTTTATCTTCTAGAAGACAAGCTGAACTCCAAGAACTAAAGCTGGGTTTTACTAGTCCGTTTTTCAGCAAATAATCCACTTCCTTTCTCATAAATTCCATTTTAAGGGGTCTGGTTCGATAGGGGTGAACTCTAACAGGTTTTCTTGAGTCAGCTTTACATCATAAGTAACCAGGTGAGATTGGGATGGCACATCGGCAAGCAACTCTGGGAAGGAGTAACAAGTTCATCCTGTTGACTGGAGTCAAGGTGACAAAGATTATTAGGGAGGTTTTTAAGTGCTTCTGAGTTACACAATCTAGGCATCACTGGAGGTTCATCTTTCCACAGAGTGTCACTTGTTTCTGGGTTCTGAGGTTTTACATGGTCAGCAACCACACCCACCGGGGCTGGGGCTGCTTCACATGCATGATAAAGTTTTAATCTGTTAATATGGCACGTGTGAGTTTTTCTTTGGCGAGTAGGGGTTTTAAGGACATAGTTGCACTCATTAATCTTACTTAGTATCTCAAAAGGGCCCTCAAATCTAGGAGACAGAGAGGAGCCACTTACAGTAACCAGCATCAACACCAAGTCCTCGATCTCCAAGTGCCTGGTGTTTGACTTTTGGTCATACTTAGATTTCATGTTTCTTTTAGACCATTCCAAATAAGGTTGGGCTAAAGCGATGGCTTGCTTTTCTGGAAGGTCTCCACTTATTTACGTAATCTAGAGCCCAAAGGAGGAACGGACCACAGGAATCTCTCTTTCAGAGCCTTTAAAGGTCCTCTAGGAGAGTGTTCAAAAACTTACTGGGAGGGACTGAAACCTGTAGAATCCTGAACTGCATCTCTAGATGCAAACAAGACAAAAGGAAGGCCCTGTTCCCATGTCTGATCGGAGGAAAAACAGTTTTTCCTCGTTATAGATTTTGATGTCTGGTGCCACCTCTCAACAACTACCTGGCTCTCAGGGTGATAACTGCTGGAGGTTACATGTTGGATCCCCAATGTCTGAGCTACCTGTGAAAAGATCTTTGAAGTGAAATTTGTTCCTTGGTCTGTTTGAATGACCTTAGGTAACCCGAAAGTGGAAAAGAATCCTGTCAAAGCTTTTAATAAATTTTTTGTGGTGACAGAGGACAAGGGAATGGCTTCAGGATATCGGGTTACAGAGCAAATAAGGATGAGTAGATACCTTTTCCCAGTTTTGGTTGTGGGTAGTGGTCCAACACAATCCACTACTATATGATCAAAGGGTGTTGAGATCACAGGCAAGGGGTGCAAAGGAACAGCCTTTATTTTCTGGTTCGGGTTGCCAGTTGTTTGACCTGTGTGGCATATTTTGCAAAAGTGAGCTACCTGGTGCTTTAACCCAGGCCAAAAGGAAGGTCTGAGGATAGAGTCATACGTTTTATTAATGCCCAAGTGGCCAGACCACTGGCTTTCATGGGCCAAGGAGAGAGTGTGGGGTAGAAACTCAATGGGCACAACAATCTGTTTTATCTGTCCCCAGTCTACTCCCTTAGCACTGGGCTTAGGGACCTGCAGCAGGTTGCCGCCCACTTCAGTCTCCTTGTTCCGAAGCAGGTAAACAAAGATGACCTAGGGCAACTGGTGACAGAGTTCCTGGAAGCACAAGGGATCCTTCCTCCTTCGTCAGAGCCGGGTGGGCCTGGTTCAGCGTCTCCTCCAGGTAGAGGCGCCGTAAAGTGGTGAAAGATTAGGAAGACTCTGAGGGCCCACAGCTGTCAGGGGCCCAAAAATTATGAAATGTATATTTATTCAGAGGTCCCTACTTTATTTTGACTAATTAATTTGACACCCCCCCCCACCCACCCACCCACCCCAACGGCATAAAATGGTACAGTCCACCTGGCCCAGAGTCGCGTAACAGGCGAGGCCAGCTCATGCAGCAGTCAGACAGCAGGGTGTGCCAAGGCTGCAGTAAATATGTCTGCAAAAACAACGTCTGGGTCACAGAAAAGGAAAGAAAGAAAGGAGAAAGAGGACAGGCAGAAGAGAGGGTGTCAGTATGTCACACAGTTTTTCTCTAAGAAAGGTGGGTTTAGTTAGTGAGTGGTTAAATTCAACCTGTTAGCTAGCTCTGATATCCACAGTGAGAGGAACTATGTTTCATCTAATTATGGTAAATGGGTTGTCGTCCTTGTCCCTACCAGAATCAGCAGCTGATGATATGTCAGCAGGTGTCCCCTCACAACCCAATGAACCTCAAGAAGGTGAGCAATGTAGCATGCTAGCTAGCAGCCTCATTTAAGGTGGTCTGTGGGAATCACTTAAGGCTCTCTTCTCTATCAGTACTATTACAAAGGAATATACAAAGGCTAATTTTGGTGATACACATTGTTTTTCCACATAATGATTATATATATATATATCAATCAGTAAAAATGTATAGATTATTTTGGATGCTGAGCATGTTGAAGCATTGTTATTTAGTTACTGTGAGATGATTACTGTGAAGCACCTTTTTGAAGGCACCATACAAGAAAAAAAAAACCTCTTCATCTACTTATGGGAGGTTTTACAAGATGTAATTTGTTTATGTAGCTTTTAGAACACAAACCAAAACACAGTAATTTCCAAATAATTCATCAGAGAGCAAAACTGAAACAAAAGCTGTTAATACTTAATATAACATTGACAGAATAAAATTTGAAATCTAGTATTGATCGATATCAAGCATTATTAATTATATCACTGTAAATAATAAATCTTGCTGTGTACAATCAAGGCTGAATATATTTTTAGCTGTTTTTTTGTTGTTGAGAAAAATGAGTTTCTAGAGACTTATATACGTATTCATGCAAAGTTATCCAACTTTAAAATTTAGTGTAACCCTAACTGACTCCGGTTTGAACTGTGTGCTTATTCATTTTGTGTCTATGATGAAGCCATGGAGACTTAATAAAGAAGTCACCTTGCCAGCAGTGACTCCTTAATTTTTGTCAGTCATACAGAAATACTTGATTTCAAGAGGAAGACAGCTGAAAATGTAGTTATGTAAAGCTTTGACACAACGTGGGAATTTAATTAGATATCCAAATTTGAATTTTATCAACCAATACAATTTTAGAATAAATAAACAAATTGTAATGGAGTAATAGGGAAAAGGAGACTAACACCTTTCAGCATGTGCATTTCCTATTTCCAGCAGTGATATTGCTAATTCTGTTGAAGGAAATTCACTGTTTAATGAGAGACAGCTGGTGAAAATGATATGTAAATAAGTAAGAATGCATGTAGACCTACATAATTAAGCAAAACTGAAACTCTAATATATATATATATATATATATATATATATATATATATATATATATATATATACACACACATACATATATATATATATATATATATATATATATATACACATACATATTTATATATATATATATATGTATGTGTATATATATATATATATATATATATATTTTTTTTTTTTTCCTTCGAATCTGGGAGGGTGGAACCCCAGCTCCAGCTATGGACGAGCCCCCAGGGAGCCCAACTTGATATTTTTCATGGGGCCCAAAATCTCTGGCAGCCCCCCTGCCTCCAGGATCCCTTCGAAAAAAAAGAAAGAACCTGCCACAGAAGAGAAAACATTCACCTCCTCAGGTTCTGCTTCACCCAGTCCGCCTGAATCCCCATCAGCCGGTGCCAGACTGAAAGTAAAGTTGACTCGTCTTCAGATTGAAGCAGATTCCTATGTGTCATGGTTACCCATGATGTAAAGCTGACTCAAGAAAAACCTGATAGAAGGACACTTGGTATTCATTTAAACCAGTAACAATTTCCTCATTTATAGCTCCATTAATAAAGTTTTGCCAAACAAATGTTAGTAACTACTTTTGGGTGACCTTCATTTAACTAATCCTTTGGGTCAGGGGTCTCCAATTCTGGTCCTGGAGGGCCAGTATCCAGCAGGTTTTGTGGTTTTTCTGCTCCAACAGACTTGATACAGTGGTTGAAACACCTATGCGGCAGCTCATCAGGCTCTGCAGAAGCGTGTGTTGAAACACAGTTCTAACTAAAATATTCAGGATACCGGCCCTCCAGGACCAGGATTGGGGACTCCTGCTTTGGGTCGTCAGTCCTGCAGCTGTTATCAACAGAACACACATACAGCCACCGTCCATCCATGTAAACATGAACATTATGCATGATGTCTTTCTCCAGCTCTAGCTTGCTGTCTCTTTTTTCTGCTTGCCTCAGCACAGCAAGTTTTCAAGGAGAGCTGCTCGCCCCTCACTGGCTGCTGGATAGACCTCTTGAATTGGTAAGCATCAAAATGGCAGGATGCCCTCATTTAGCCATCCAACGCTCCTCTGCAGAGGGGTGCACACACATGCACGGAGCAGAAGAAATATCCATTTTCACATGGGATTCCTTCAGTGACAAATGTGCTGGCAGTGTCTGCATTGGGAATACTGAAAAATATGGTACAGTGAAAAAAGTGATATACTGCAGCAGTTAAATAAAGTATGTGAATCACGAGGAGAGCTTATATCCCCAAAAAGTCTCTCTGAGAAGAGCTATAGGTCATCATTAATCATAGCAGATCACTGGAGCTCTTGAAAAAGAACATGAACCCAAAGCCTCATACTGGTTAGGTTTATCAACGGTTAAAATTGTGTTAGCTATAAGCTAAATTTTTAAACAGAATAAGCCTCTATACCATAACTGTGTGTAACAATCAAATCTATGTAGGTGTAATTTCTCTGTAGCCACAAAATCAAAGAATTATCACTGCCAGGTCTAACAAGTCAGGCCAATGTAAAAATCCAGCTGTAAGCCAGTAATCTCGAATCTGCTGTGGATAGTTCTTTGAAAAACCTCAGTTTGGAGAAGCAGAGATTACAAATGAGCGGATGGCAACCAGTTCATGCAAATCATTTTCACCACCCTAAGTCACATCACATTTACCTTACAATTAATTCTCAGGTTACCTGCAACAGAGATGAGAAGCAGTGATAGTCACACAAAGCACCAGTGTCCAGAACGAGAAAAGGAGAGTTACATAAGTGATTAATAATATTCAATATTTGTTCCAAATACAGCTGATTTGTGCTTAATCAATAATCCAACATTATTGAAGGATAGATTCACAAAATGATGTTTGACTACAGACAATTAAAAAGCTATTGAAACTGATTGGTTTTCTTCATTCGTAAACAGCTATTGTCGTAAAGCTGGTAAAATGGCCTCCCACTAATGTTCCTACTGATACGTTCAGTTTATGGTCAGCAGAGGGCTAAAGAGTGCTGTCCAATGTGAAGTTGATCAAGTTCATGGCTCAAGAACCAGTCTGAAAGCAATAGCCTAAATTTTAAAATCTCTGTTCCTTTAACCCTAAGTCTACACGTGGCTCCAGTCGCGGGGCGGTCTCGCGCTGCTCTTTCGCGAGAAGTGGAAGGTGCTGCCTGTCCCCACTCCGGCCTTCAGCTCCATGGAATCTTCTGTTTTTCAAATACCCAGTCCCATTCCTACAGTTATTGCCGTGATCTACCACCCACCCAAGCCCAATAGTGACTTTTTAAATGACTCCTCATTACTCACCCAGCTCACTACCCGTTCCCCCAATGTCATTCTGCTTGGTGATATAATTATTCATATGGACAACTTGAACCTCCCCCTCACCAGAGACTTCTCCTCCTGCCTCAACAGCTTCGATTTTCAAAGATATTCTAATTTTCCCCTGCACATTGATGGGCTCAACACATGGGAGGCGACAAACGACCGCGATCAGCGAAATTTGTTGCTGTCGCTTTTATTACCTGACACACGGCAGGCGATCCGTGGCAGCAGACAGCGGCAAAGCCGTTTACGCGTTCTGTTCCATGACGAAATCGAAACTTCCGTTGTTTTGCTTGGCTGTGTCAGGTTGGAGGGAATTAAGGTTATTTAAGCGGTTCAGAGTTAAAAAAGTGGTAGATATGATGTTTCACAAGGTGCTGCTAGAGTTATGTGAAATCTTACTTCTGATTTTACTATATAAAACATAATAATAATCAACTTCTCCTTCATGTTTGCTCGGAGATGTGCGGAGCATCCTGTCTGCTCATTGGTCAGTGAATGAAACCTCTGTTGATTGGTCCTCGTCCGAGCGACAGCGATGAAAAGTTGAAAATATTTCAACTTTCTGGGATCGCGTCGCTGGGTCGCCTGTGCACGACATGTGCACGAGCGCAAAATTTCACACGCACGTTTTTCGCGTTTCGCTTGGTAGGAGGGAGAACCGTGATTATCGCTTTGTCGCGCACGTCTCATTGAAAATGAATGGAAGAGAGGCGATGTCGCCTCCCGTGTGTCGAGCCCATAAAGGTCACTCTCTTTATCTAATCTGCTGCTCTGGTTTAACCCCATCTAACTGTTCTACTAATGATGTCCATATATCTGATAACTTTTTTCTGTCATTCAACATCCCCCTCTGCTCTTTAAGAACTAAGCCTATCCGTCACATCTCATTCCGCAATATCAAAAACATGAACCCAGGTACTGTCATGGGTGATTCTGCAGGTTGAGTGCTTTGCAGTCTTGTTTCTGGTTTTATTGTATTTTTGGTACTTCCTGTTTTATTTTGTGCATTCACTTCCTGTCTCATTACAGGCAGCTTCACGACATGAGGCTCCTCACTAATCTGCCTCATGTCTTGCACCTGGGTCCTGGCTTCTCCATTTAAGCGTCTTTGCAACAGTTTCCTTTGCCAGTTTGTCTTCTTCAGTTGAGTACTGTGAACCTGCTCTCAGTAACACTTTGTGAGGAGTGTATTTAGTTAGTTTTGGACTTGTTCAGTTGTGCTGTACTGCCAGGAATCCCTTCTGCTGATTAAAACTGTGTGAGCTCTGCATTTGAGTCCTCTTTGTGCTTTGATAGTACAAACTGGCCAATAATGGACTCAGCAAGCTCTGACTCAGTTTTGGGGGCCCTGGGGGCTCAGGGGAAGAGGCTCCTCCAACAGGAACAACAGATGAGCCTACTGCACCAGAAGATGGGGCAACTCAATGCTCGACATGATCAGTTTGCTACCTCTGTCAGTGATCAACTCAGTTACCTGGTGGAGAAGGTGCAGCAGCTCCAGACCTCTTCAACCCAGCCTCCAGAGAAGAACCACATGCCGCAGCCCCAGAGTAACGAGGTGGAGGTGACTCCTGGAACATTCTCTGCATCCCCTGGCCTATCTCTTCACCTTGCTCGTCCTGAGAGGTTTTCTGGGGACTCTGGTGATTGTCAAGCATTTTTGACACAGTGTAGCCTCCACTTTGAACTGCAGCCCTTCTCTTTCCCCACGGAGAGAGCCAAGATTGCTTTTCTCATCTCCCACCTTTCGGGCAGGGCCGAGGCTTGGGCCACGAGCGAGTGGGAGCGCGACGCGGACATTTGTAAGTCACTTGATCTTTTTACCAAGCGTTTCACTCAAATTTTTCAGCACACCAGGCCTGGGAGGGAGGCTGCCAGAGCTCTATGTCAGCTGCAGCAGAAGAGGAGACGTGTCGCTGATTATGCTATTGAATTTCGTACTTTGGCTGCTGCATGTGACTGGAATCAATCAGCACTTTTTGATGCCTTTTTGAGTGGTCTTTCCAGTGAACTCAAGGATCTGTTTGCTTCTCTGGATCTGCCGGAGGATTTGGACTCTCTCATCGCTCTGGAGATCAAGATAGAAAAGAGGGTTCACAGACCAACAACGAGAGAGAGGTTTCGACTTCCCTTCTCCTCCGGACCGGTGGAGGCGGGGCGCTGCTAATGGTGGCTCCAGTTGGCATGCGTCAGCCCCTGACTCTTCTCTCAACGTGTCCTCAGCTTCACCAGCTTCATCAGAGGAGCCCATGGTGATTGGCAGAGCCCACCTTCCACCTGAGGAACGTCAACGCCGCTTTCGGGAGGGTCTCTGCCTGTATTGTGGCCAGCCGGGTCACCAAGTCAGCGACTGTCCAGTAAACAAGAAGGGACCTCTAAGGAGGTTTTCGTTGGTGAGTTGCACCTCCTTTTCTAATGACATCCAACGTGCAAGCCCCACTGTCCAGCTCTCCACTCCTGAAAAGACTGTTGAGCTGGTGGTTCTCATTGACTCTGGTGCAGATGTTAACTTGATGGATGCTCAATTTGCAAGACAATTTAACTTAGAGTTTTTGCCTCTTGAGAGGCCTCTGCAGGCTGTCACCTTGAATGGACATCCGTTGTGCTCTGTGTCTAGTCGAACCCCACCTGTTAAAGTGACTTTCGCTGATAACCATTCTGAAATGATTACGTTTTTCCTGTCTGATTTTCCTTGACACCCGGTCATTTTGGGTCATCCCTGGCTTGTTCGGCATAACCCTAACATAGATTGGTCCTCTGGTTCAATTTTATCTTGGAACTGCGATTGTTTACAGTCTACTCCTGGTAGTACCCCTCCTTCCCAGGTTGTAGGGGTTCTACCAGGCTGTGATTCTGATTTCCCTGATCTGTCTCGGGTTCCCTCTTGTTACCATGACCTTAAGGAGGTTTTTAGCAAGTCACGGGCTGCCTCTTTGCCCCCGCATCGTCCGTATGACTGTGCCATTGACTTGCTACCGGGAACCACGCCCCCTAAGGGTCGCCTGTACCCGTTGTCCTTACCTGAAAGGCAGGTCATGAGGGATTACATTGACACAGCGCTCCGGGCAGGCATAATCCGTGAATCTTCGTCCCCTGCTGGGGCAGGTTTTTTCTTTGTGACCAAGAAGGACAACACTTTACGTCCGTGTATCGATTACCGGGGTCTCAATGACATCACCATCAAGAACAGGTACCCCCTCCCTCTGGTCTCTTCGGCTTTTGAACTCTTACAAGGTGCTACAGTTTTTACTAAGTTGGATTTGAGGAATGCTTATCACCTTGTGAGAGTGAGGGAGGGGGATGAATGGAAGACTGCCTTTAATACGCCCAGTGGGCATTATGAGTACCTAGTGATGCCTTTTGGTCTCTCTAATGCTCCCGCGGTTTTTCAGGCTCTGATTAATGATGTACTTCGGGACATGCTCAATGATTTTGTTTTTGTGTACCTATATGATATCCTGATTTTCTCCCCTGATATGCAGTCCCATATCCAGCATGTGCGGAGGGTTCTTCAACGCCTTCTCCAACACCAGCTCTATGTGAAGGCGGAGAAGTGTGCCTTCCACGAGTCTTCTGTTCATTTTCTTGGGCTTGTTGTGAGGCAGGGGGAGATCCAGATGGATCCGACAAAGGTGGAGGCGGTCAAGAACTGGCCGGTCCCTACCTCGAGGAGAGAGGTGCAGAGGTTTTTAGGATTCGCAAACTTTTACCAGCGATTTATTAGGGGTTTCAGTAGCGTTGCCGCCCCTTTGCACGCTCTGACCTCCCCAAAAGTCAGGTTTCAGTGGTCCTCTCAGGAAGACAAGGCTTTTCAGAGTCTTAAGGACAGTTTCACTTCTGCTCCGATTCTGGTAATGCCTGATGCCCGGTTCCAGTTCATTGTTGAGGTGGATGCCTCCGAGGGGGGAGTGGGGGCTGTTCTCTCTCAGTGCTCCGAGGTGGATCACCGCGTTCATCCCTGTGCATTCCTGTCACGCAAGCTGTCTGCCGCTGAGAGGAACTATGACATTGGGGATCGTGAGCTATTGGCCATTAAAGTGGCCTTGGAGGAGTGGCGCCACTGGCTCGAGGGGTCCAAGCTGCCATTCATCGTGTGGACCGACCACAAAAATTTAGAGTACCTGAGACGGGCCAAGAGGTTGAATCCTCGTCAAGCCAGGTGGGCCTTGTTTTTTACACGTTTTAACTTCACTGTGTCTTATCGACCCGGTTCGAAGAATGTGAAGCCTGATGCTCTGTCCCGCCTGCCTAACACAGTTTCCTCTGTTCCTGAGGTCCCAGCACCAGTCCTCCCCTTGTCTTGTGTGGTTGGAGCAGTGACCTGGTCTGTGGAGGAGCAGGTAAAGCAGGCAGCTACTTCAGTTCAGGCCCCTGATGGTTTGTCCTGCAAACCGGCTTTTTGTTCCCCCTACCCAGAGGTCTCAGGTTATTCACTGGGCCCATGCTTCCCGTTTTTTGTGCCATCCGGGGGTCAAGAGAACAATGTTTGTAATTCAGCAACGGTTCTGGTGGCCATCTATGAGACATGATGTTGCTGAGTATGTGGCAGCCTGTCCAGTATGTGCTCGACACAAGACCTCCCACACACGTCCTTCGGGCCTACTTCTCCCTCTCCCCGTTCCCACTCGGCCCTGGTCACACATCTCTCTGGATTTTGTTTCCGGGCTACCTGTTTCTGAAGGTAATACCACTATTCTCACTGTAGTCGACAGGTTTTCTAAGATGGTGCACTTCATTCCCCTTTCTAAGTTACCCACGGCCAAGATGACCGCAGAGGTATTGTTGTCTCAGGTTTTTAGGATCCATGGCTTCCCGGTTGACATTGTTTCGGACCGTGGCCCTCAATTCATTTCCCGTTTTTGGAAGGCCTTTTGTTCCCTGTTGGGGTCTTCTGTCAGTCTCTCTTCAGGTTACCATCCCCAGAGTAACGGGCAGGCTGAGAGGCTAAATCAGGAGCTGGGAACCGGTCTACGCATCCTTACCGCTGAGTGCGCCTCGACGTGGTGTAAGCACCTAGTGTGGGTGGAGTTTGCCCACAACACCTTGCCAACCGCTTCTACAGGTCTTTCCCCATTTCACTGTGTGTATGGTTATCAATCGCCTCTGTTTTCTGCTCTAGAAGGGGAGGTCAGCATCCCGTCTGCCCATGCCCTTGTTCGGCGTTGTCGTAGGACCTGGGTTAGGGCGCGTCGCACCCTCCTGTGACAATCTACGTCCTACAAGTTGGCTGCTGATCGTCTCAGGGTCCCTGCTCTGGCTTACAGGGTGGGACAGAGGGTGTGGCTGTCTACTCGGGACCTTGCCCTCCGTACGGACTCTCGTAAGTTGTCCCCGAGATTTATTGGGCCATTTCCTGTGTCAAAGGTCGTTAACCCTGTGGCTGTTAGACTCAAGCTCCCCAGGTCCATGAAGTGCCACCCAACGTTTCATGTTAGCCGGGTTAAGCCGGCCAGGGAGAGTGCGCTGGTTCCTGCCTCCCGGCCCCCTCCTCCCCCCCGGATGGTTGCGGGGGGCCCGGTCTATTCTGTGTGGCGGCTGTTGGCTGTGCAGCGTCGGGGTCGGGGTCGTCAGTTCCTCGTTGACTGGGAGGGTTACGGCCCTGAGGAGAGGTCTTGGGTTCCGGCGAGCGATGTTTTGGATCCCTCCCTGATTCGGGACTTTTATGACTGGCACCCGGATGTTCCCGGCCCGTCGGGAGCCGTGCGTGGGGCGGGGGTGATGTCATGGGTGATTCTGCAGGTTGAGTGCTTTGCAGTCTTATTTCTGGTTTTATTGTATTTTTGGTACTTCCTGTTTTATTTTGTGCATTCACTTCCTGTCTCATTACAGGCAGCTTCACGACATGAGGCTCCTCACTAATCTGCCTCATGTCTTGCACCTGGGTCCTGGCTTCTCCATTTAAGCGTCTTTGCAACAGTTTCCTTTGCCAGTTTATCTTCTTCAGTTGAGTACTGTGAACCTGCTCTCAGTAACACTTTGTGAGAGTGTATTTAGTTAGTTTTGGACTTGTTCAGTTGTGCTGTACTGCCAGGAATCCCTTCTGCTGATTAAAACTGTGTGAGCTCTGCATTTGAGTCCTCTTTGTGCTTTGATAGGTACCCTGTCATCTATTATTAACACCATATCCATCCCTAGTTCTGCTTCTCCTGACAGTCTTGGTTCTCATTATAACTCCATGTTCCACAATATCTTGGATTCTCTTGCTCCAGTCAAAACTCTGTGCGTCTCCTGTACTATCTCTACCCCCTGGTTTACCCCTGAACTCCGACGGATGAACGCCTCCATAAACGAACTGGTCTTGCAATACTCAAAGCAATGCACAAAACTCATCTGCTTCAATACTTGGACTCTATTAAACATACAAAATGTGCTTTCTACTCTGGATTGGTTTCCTCCAATGAAGGCAACTCCTGGACTCTGTTCTCAATAATGCGCAATCTCCCCCTAAGATTCTTTCACCCCGCTAGTCATTTTGTTCCTTTCTTCTTCCCACCTCATCCGAAATATCTGATCTTATCTGTAAATCAAAGCTCTCCACCTGCTCTCTCGACCCCTCCCTACAGTTTTCGTTAAAACATGTCTCACCTCCCTCTCATAACCGCCATAATCCACTCCTCCCTCTCTACCGGTACTGTTTTATAACTGCATCTATCACTCTAATATTAAAAAAGCACGGCACTGATCCCAATAATTTCAATAATCTTCATCCCATCTCAAATCTTCCCTTTCTTTCAAAAATCCTAGAAAAAATAATCTCTGTTCAACTCCATACTCATGTCACCCTCAATAGCCTCTATGAGCCCTTCCAGTCTGGTTTTCACCCTGGCCACAGTACAGAAACTGCACTCATAAAAATCACTAACAACCTCCTCACTGCTGCCGATGCTGGACTGCTCTCCATCCTCATCCTCCTCGACTTGAGTTTGGCCTTCGATACCATCTCTCACACCATCCTCCTCCATAGATTGTCTTCCCGTGGCATTTATCATACCCCGCTTGATTGGTTCCGTTCATATCTCTCTGGCCGTACTCAGTTTATTCAACTCAAATCCTTCACTTCCCGTCCCTTCCCTGCCACTACAGGCAACCCCCAAGGCTCTGTTCTCGGTCCACTCCTTTTCATCACTTACCTTCTTCCCCTGGGAAATATTTTCCGTAAATTTGACATCCATTTTCATTGTTACGCGGATGACACCCAGCTCTATGTATCCTCCAAACCCTCCTCTTCACTCCCTCCTTCCTCCCTCACCAATTGTTTATCTGAAATCAAAGACTGGTTCACATCAAACTTTCTCATACTTAACAGTGATTAAACGGAAATGTTACTTGTTGGCACTAAATCCTTACTATCCAAAATCCACAGCTTTACACTTCCTGTCGACAACTCCTTAGTTTCCCCCTCCCATCTGGTCAAGAGTCTGGGTGTCATCCTTGACTCCTCACTATCCTTCCAGTCCCACATAAACAATATTACCCGGTCTGCCTACTTCCATCTACGTAACATTAACCGCCTACGCCCCTACCTCACTACTCACTCGGTTGTCATCCTTGTCCACAGCCTCATCACTTCCTGTATTGACTACTGCAACTCTCTTCTCTTCGGTCTTCCTCACAAATCCCTCCATAAACTCCAACTTCTCCAGAACTCAGCAGCCCGCATCATTACCAGAACTCCCTCCTTCCACCACATCACCCCTGTTCTTCAGCAGCTCCACTGGCTCCAAGTCACTTCCAGAATCCAATTCAAAATTCTGCTATATACATTCAAAGCCATCCATAACCTTGATCCCCTGTACCTCTCAGACCTCCTTCATCCTTCAACCTCCACCCATTCCCTCAGGTCCTCTTCCTCCATCCACCTCTCTGTCCCACCTTTCTGTCTGGTCACTATGGGGAGCAGGGCCTTCAGACGCTCTGCTCCCCAGCTCTGGAACTCACTCCCTCCTGACCTCCATAACATTGACTCCCTCGCTCTCTTTAAAACCAGACTCAAAACCCACCTGTTCCATCTAGCATTCCAATAATTACTCTCTTTGCTCCAATCTGTCTGTTTGTTTTATGCTGTTCTATCTTTTCTTGTTGTGTTTTTTATCTCTGTCTGTAAAGTGTACTTGACTGTTTAGAAAGGTGCTGTTGAAATAAAATGTATTATTATTATTAAATACAGAAGTGCCCCACTTCCGCCTGCCACTCAGTCATCGTTACATGCTTTACCTTAACTTTGTCTGGAGCTTACCTGACCAGTCAGTCTCTCCTCGAGACCTGCCAGTCCACCCAACCAACCTCAAGGTTCTTTCATTCCTTTGGAGCCGTGGTACATTCCCATTCCCTATGAAGTCACATGCTTGGTTCCTATATTAACTGCGTGTTTGTCCAATCCAGAGCTAGTCACTCCGCGTTTGGGTCATACACCACGCCACACCTGAACTTTAGTCATAGCTCGCTCAGCGCAGACCTCAGACTTCAATGGATGACTGAGTCTGCTTATGACCCAGCGGAGTTCGCTCACCTGTAAACGAAGGTAAACTAGCTTTGGGCCCTCATGGACTGCCAGTCTGCCCAGATCAAATCACTCACTAACATGGTCTTTCAGATGTCCGTGACCATGCAGCACCAGATCGACAGCCGTGACCTCAGTGGCGCCCCCAAGGGGTGACCGGGTACACTCCTAGAAAATTGTTGGCCACCCCTCTGGCCACACCGGAGAAGACCAATGTTCTGTAATGAATCATATTAATGTCCACACAAACTATAAATTCATATGCTGGGTGATGACGAGGGGCGAATGAACTCCCAATGTGGGTCTTCGTCTTCCTAGACAACGTACTACTCCCGCAGCTCGGAGGAGCACACCATGGATGTCAAAGCCGTACTCACTTGCCTGTTTGCAAAGCAGCTCTATTGTAAGGTGGAGAAATGCAGCTTCCATCAAAAGACTGCTTCCTTTTTAGGGTTTGTCGTTTCCTCTCAAGGGCTGGCCATGGACCCCCCCAGAAAGGCTCAATGGCCTTTTCCCATGTCCCTGAAACAGCTTCAGAGTTTCCTCGGCTTCTTCAGTTTCTACCGTCTCTTCATCAGGAACTTCAGTGCCACAGCCGCCCACCCTATTGCCCTGACAAAACCCACCTGTCATCCCAGTCCATTTAATCTCACTCCCCAGGAAGTCCAGGCTTTCCATACTCTGGTCCACCACTTCACCACAGCCCCATTCTCCTCCACCCTGATCCCTCTCACCCATTAGTGGACACCTCAGATGTGGGCATTGGAGCCATCCTCTCACAACGCAGCCCCGATTCCAAGCTCCATCCCTGTGGCTACTACTCCCAGAAGTTCTCACCCTCGCAGCAGACGTGAAATGTGGGTGATAGGGAGCTACTCACAATTCTTGGCCTTTTGGCCCCACTCTACTGGTCTCTTATGGACTAACCCTAACCCTACTGACCCAGCACCGGCAGTGATCCCACCTAACCGTCTATGTTTCGACTGTTTGCCGCCCGAAAGCCCTGGCCTGGGCCACTATTCTAGCCTCTCAGGCCACCAAGGCTACCACCACGCTCTCCCGTTCTTACGGGGTGCCCTCTGGTGGCCATGGTTGAAGATACCCAGGACTATACTGCCGCCTGTGCCACCTGTGCCCACTCCAATTCTCTTAATCAGCCTCCAACCGAGACCCAGAGCTCCCTGCCTTTCCTGAAAAGACCCTGGTCCCACATCGGTCTGGAATTAATTTCGGGCCTTCCTACTGTCAGTCAGCTTGACACCATATCATACATCACTTCTCTAAAACCATCCACCTGGTGACCCCTCCTAGTCTCCCCACTGCCAAACAAACAGCTGAGCTGCTTCTCAAGCACATGGTGCACTTCCATGACTTCCCTGTGGACTTGGAGGGGTGTGTCCCTGAGAAGCATTCCTGGGAATCCACTAGCCCCATCCATGACATAGTTAACACTTTTTGTACTGCAATTAATCCCAGAACTGATGCTGATGCAAGTTATGAAGCATTTGAGCTACTAATAATTTTTTGTTTTTTGTAATTTTTGGTCATTTTCTTTGTACCTCGTCTGGCTTGTGCTGAGTTTCAGAAACAGCTGATAAAATCAGCATTTTGTCAGCTGGTCCATGCTTTAGCTCACTGCTCTGACTCGACGTGGCTATTTAGCAACATAAAATAGAAGAAAAGAGGCAGCTGTGAAGACAGAAAGTACTATGTTCCCCTCAGGCTTTTCTCATTTGTTGTCATTATTGCTCCATAAAATGGAATCTGTTTCAGGGGCTTTGTGGAAGAAAACAACTGAATATCAAATTCATTCTTTTTCAGATTTCCATATCACCAAATACTTAAACTTCTCGCCCATTGGCCCGTTTTGAGCTGAATAAAGAAGTCTGGTTGTAACTAAGCTAAACTCATGAATGAGATAAATTAAATTTGATAAATTGTAAAACAAATCAGATTTTATGTCTCTTGAGAATATCCAGATTTACCTTCCTGCTGTGTAATTTTCCAACTTCACTCATTTCAACCCTAAGAAGGCGCTATAATACAAATATCCCTCCATCCATCCGCTTATCCGGAGTCAGGTCGTGGGGGCGGTAACCTAAGGCGAGAGGCCCAGACTTGCCTCTCCCCAGCCACTTGGGCCAGCTCCTCCTGGGGAATCCCAAGGTGCTCCCTGGCCAGGTGAGAGACATAGTCCCTCTACCGTTTCCTGGGTCTACCTTTAGGTCTCCTCCCAGTTGGACGTGCCCAGAAGACCTCACCAGGGAGGTTGTTATGTCCCCTACTGACCATCCAGGAGGATGAGGGGACAAACACAGTGAAAATAGGTGCAACGGGGCAAATAACGAAGTGATGAGTAAAAGGTAAAATGATGTATTAACAAAAGGAATCCTTCTCTTGAAAGGCAAAAATTAGGCAAAAACAGGGAACGGTGCAATAAAGGTGTATAACTGAAAACGTAAGCTAAGAATAGTTTACGAAATGGCTTACGGCCGAAAAGTTAAAACACCTAAAACAGAAATCCCCAGCTTACAAGTCCTTTGGGGAGAAACACCAAAAACTAGAGCTTTCAACTCTGTTTAACTGTCAGGACTCAGGTATCTCCCGGCTGACCTTCGGACCACAACTCCCGACATGCCCCTCGTGGGGAGCTCCCAGCGTGCTCCTCGCGGGAATTCCCTCCACGTCACAGCCAAGCAAGGCTATATATGGAAGACGCCGTGACCGGCTTCTCATCTCAGTCATCGTTTCTTCCTCACAGAGATACGACCAGAGAAATAATAAAACTGTTAAACGTCTCACCTTGTTCGTCTCCTTCATCCAGTCTGATCAGCCTGACAGGAAGACTGAGATCCGAGTAGATTCAACGGAGATCGATCGTCTCCGCCACGAGAACGTGCAGCTGCATTCCATGGTAGATCAGCTCAACACCAAGGTGAACTCCTTGTCCGACCACACCCTGCGTCTATCCACGGCTCTCACGGCTCTCCAACAACAGGCAAACGATCATCAGCAACAGATCGCTGCACTCCAGCAGCCAACCCGCTCTGCTCCTAGGGAGGAGCCCCACTTCAGCCTGCCGGAGAGGTAGAACGGGGAGACGGGGATCCCCGATGGTCTGCTTGCCACGCTGGACATGCAGTTCGAGTGCCAACCTGGACGCTACCCATCTGCGCGCTCCCGAGTGGCGCATCTCACCTCCCTGCTCTCCGGACGCGCCGCGGAGTGGGCTGCTGCGCTTTACAATTCCAAATCCCCTGCCTGCAACGACTATGCTGCGTTTGTGTCCGCTCTCCGGAAGACCTTTGTTCCCCCCAGCAGCGAAGTGGGAGCAGAGACACGCCTTCTCAAACTCCGCCAGCGAGAACGCTCGGTGTGCGCTTATGCGTCGGAGTTTCGCACCATCTCCGCCAAGCTGCAGTGGAATGACTCCGCTCTGCGGGCCGCCTTCCTGGAGGGGCTGGCACACTACATCCGTGATGAGTTGGCGGGAAGGGAGCTGCCTCAGACCCTGGATGAGGTGGTTGATCTGGCGCTGCGCATCGACCAGCGGGTTCTGGTTCGACCCAAGTTATCCACGCGTCCACCCAGGACGCCGGTGCCTCGCCCTCGTTCACCCACGCCAGCTCCTGTACCCATGCTGGCGGAGGAGCCCATGCAGCTCGGCCACCTTCCCCCCGAGGAGAGACAACGACGGTGGTGCGAGGGCCTCTGTGCCTACTGTGGCTCTCCCGACCACCGACGCCTGGACTGCCCGCTACGATCGGGAAACGGGGGGCCCCACTGAGTATTGGGGTCGCTCAGTCTGGGTCTTCTTCTACCCCTGTCGCTACTAACCGTCTCCTTATTCCTGTCACCCTCCTCCATGGTGAGGCCTCACTCCACGTAAACGCATTGGTGGACTCGGGGGCCGCGGACAATTTCATGGACCTAGATCTGGCAAAACGCCTACGGATCCCCCTACAACCCCTGGAGAGAGTTATACCAGTGACCTCGGTGGACGGTAGGCCTCTCCAACCCTACCCAGTCCGAGACCGAACCCAGTCACTCCGTATGATCACCCAAGGCCACCAGGAGACCCTCCATTTCCTGGTCATTTCTGCTCCCTCTTCTCCTCTAATCCTGGGGTTCCCCTGGCTCCGTCTCCACGACCCTCATATTTCCTGGTCCCAGAACCGCCTGCTGGGCTGGGGGACCTCGTGCCAGACCCACCTCGTTCCTCCTCCATCCTCGGCGGGTCTTCCGGACGGGGGCCCCGGCTCCACACCGCCCCACCTGCCACTGCCCTATTGGGACCTGGCCGCGGTGTTCGACAAGTGGCGCGCCACCTCCCTGCCACCTCATCGGCCATATGATATGGAGATCAAGCTGCTACCCGGAACCAGTCCTCCCCGCGGGTGCCTTTTCTCTCTCGCGCCTCCCGAGACCAAAGCGATGGAAGAATACATCGCCCAGGCCCTCCAGCAGGGGTTCATCCGACCCTCCTCCTCTCCGGGTGCAGCTGGCTTCTTCTTCGTGAAGAAAAAGGAAGGCGATCTTCGCCCCTGCATAGACTATCGGGGTCTGAACAAGATCACAGTCAAGGACCGCCATCCTCTGCCGCTCCTCACTACCGCTCTGGATGCCATCTCCCAGGCACGGATCTTTACGAAACTGGATCTCCGGAGCGCCTACAATCTGGTCCGTATAAAGGCCGGGGATGAGTGGAAGACCGCGTTCATAACACCCACCGGCCACTGGGAGTACTTGGTTATGCCCTTCGGACTATGCAATAGCCCTGCTGTCTTCCAACGTCTCATTAATGATGTCCTCCGCGACATGCTGGGACGGTGGGTGTTCGCCTATCTGGACGATATACTGATCTACTCCAAATCCGAGGCCGAACACATCCATCATGTTCGGGTTCGTGCCGTCCTGACCCGGCTCCTGGACAACAACCTGTACTGTAAACCCGAGAAATGCTCCTTCCATCAGCAGTCCAGTCCTGGGCTACATGATCTCGGACGAAGGGATAACCATGGACCCTCAGAAAATCCAGGCGGTGAAGGACTGGCCCTTGCCAACCAGCCTGAAACAACTGCAGAGTTTTCTGGGTTTCTGCAACTTTTACCGCCGTTTTATAAAGAACTATAGCACCCTCGTAGCCCCTCTCACCTCTCTCACTCGACCAGGCTCCCCTGGCCAGCTGTTTCGTCTAACTCCCGACGCCATTCGGGCCTTCCGCCACCTGGTCACCCGCTTTACCTCGGCCCCAATCCTCCGCCATCCAGATCCTGCAGTTCCCTTTATGGTCGAGGTCGACGCCTCTGACGTCGGCGCCGGCGCCATCCTGTCTCAAGGCGGGCCCGACGACAGGCTCCATCCCTGCGCCTACTTCTCCAGGAAGTTTTCCACCACCCAGCAGAAGTACGGTGTGGGCGACCGTGAGTTACTGGCCATAAAATGGGCATTGGAGGAATGGAGGCAGTGGCTTCTGGGCACCACTCGGCCTTTCACGATCTGGACTGACCATCAGAACCTGACCCACATTAAATCTGCCAAGAAGCTTAACCCTCCCCAGGCTCGCTGGGCCCTCTTCTTTGAACCCTACGACTTCCATCTCGCCTACCGCCCGGGAGCCAAGAACCAGAAGGCGGACGCCCTCTCCCGCCAATTCACCCACTCCACACCCTCGTCCGAGCCAGCGCCAATCCTCCCGGAACACCGCTTCCTGGGCCAACTGAGGTGGCCGTTAGAGGAAGCTATCCAGAACGCCCTCCGGGACGACCCCGTGCCTCCAGAGACCCCCGCGGGTCACCTCTATGTCCCCACGGCCTGTCGCAGCGAGGCGTTGTCCTGGGCCCACTCATCACGCCTGTCTGGCCACGCTGGTTTCTCCAGAACTCTTAAATTCCTCCAGCGAGCCCTCTGGTGGCCAGGCATGGCGAGGGATGTGAAAGAATACACCAGCGCCTGTGACGTCTGTGCCCGTTCCAAGAACCCCAACCAGGCCACGGCTGGTGCCCTCCGACCTCTTCCGGTGTCCAGCCGCCCCTGGTCCCACGTGGGGCTGGACTTCATCACGGGTCTCCCGCCGGTCAATAACCTCAACACTGTCATGACGGTTACGGACCGCTTTTCCAAGTCTGTCCATTTCATCGCCCTTCCGGGTCTCCCCTCAGCCCAACGCACAGCGGAACTGTTCCTGGAGAACGTGGTGCGCCTCCACGGGTTCCCAGTCGACGTGGTCTCGGATCGGGGGCCCCAGTTCACGGCCCGGTTCTGGAAAGCTTTCTGTCGGCTGATGGGAGCATCGGTCAGTCTATCTTCAGGCTACCACCCGCAGACCAATGGCCAGACGGAGCGGGCTAACCAACAGCTGGGTCGGTACCTTCGTTGTTTTGTCTCGGCTCAACCCTCGCAGTGGCCTAAATACCTCCTCTGGGCGGAGCTGTCCCACAATCTTCACACCTCATCTGCCACTCGGCTGTCCCCTTTCGAGGTCTGCTATGGCTTCCAGCCCCCAGTCTTTGCCCACCAAGAACCCGAGGTCGCCGTTCCGGCAGCGGAAGCCATGGTGAGACGCTGCAAGAGCGCCTGGATCAAAGCACGAGCCTCCATAACCAGAGCTAACACCAGCTATGCTCACCAGCATCTCCGTCGACACCGTCCTGGTCCCTCCTATGCTCCTGGGGACAAGGTCTGGGTGTCCACGGCTGACCTTCGGGTCCGTGCCGGGTCCAAGAAACTCGCCCCTCGGTTCCTCGGCCCATACCCCATCCAAAGGGTCTTCAACCCGGTCACGTACCGGTTGCGGCTGCCGGCTACTCTCCGCATCCATCCCACCTTCCATACCTCCCGGCTCAAGCCCTACGTGGAGTCCTCCCTTCTCCCGCCTCCGGCTCCGGCGCCGCCTCCTGCCCGCTTCCTCGACGGTGAGCCTATCTACACCGTCTGGCGCATCCTGGACGCTCGCCGCAGGGGTCGGGGCTGGCAGTACCTGGTGGACTGGAAGGACTATGGCCCCGAGGAACGCTCCTGGGAGCCGGCTCGGTCCATCCTGGACCCTTCCCTGATCTCTGACTTCTGGGTCCGCCGGGGTCGCGCTGGGACTTCTGGAGCCGTCCCTGGACCGGGGGGTCCTGTCAGGACTCAGGTATCTCCCGGCTGACCTTCGGACCACAACTCCCGACATGCCCCTCGTGTGGAGCTCTCAGCGTGCTCCTCGCGGGGATTCCCTCCACGTCACAGCCAAGCAAGGCTATATATGGAAGACGCCGTGACCAGCTTCTCATCTCAGTCATCGTTTCTTCCTCACAGAGATACGACCAGAGAAATAATAAAACTGTTAAACGTCTCACCTTGTTCGTCTCCTTCATCCAGTCTGATCAGCCTGACATTAACACCTTAACCAGGTCAGGCAGGAACAATGGCTACTTTCTAAATGGCTCCAAGACAAGCACAAAACCACAGTTTAACCGTAGCTTCAACTAATACACCGGCGCAGGAGAATTGTAGACTAACTCTGGATGTCTCTGAATGAAAGCTGTCCTCTGCTGTTAAAGTCCTCATGTCTGCATGATGGCTGGTTTGGATCAGCTGCTCTTGCTGCTGGCGTGCCTCTCTGCAGAGTCCTGAATTTCCACAGAGCGAGGGTGAGCCGCTCGGGAACTGTCCCTGGTGCTGAGTGCTCAGTAGTGATGGGGCCAGGGCGCAGATAAAAACATGATGATGAGGACCGAAGGGACAAGGGTTGTCACAGCCTCCCCGTAAGAATTTTAAGAAAGAAAGGTATTGCATTCTTAATGAAACAAAAGACCTGTAGCCCAACAATACAGGACCAGGGAGGAAAACAACCAAGACCATGAGTTCCCACTAACTGCCTGAACAAACTTGCTAACTAAACCTAGTCTTCATGTGTCTCGCAGGTGGGCAGATTAAGCACATGTTTATAACAACCTTAAAACCAGCAAAGGAAAAGAGCGGCCAAGCCAACCCCTTTTCTTCCTGGGGTGCTCCAGAGATGGTGAAACACCAACACTTACCCGTCTGACACAGCACTATAAAAACAATAACAGGACATACCCCAAAGGGGGCACACCTCTGAAACCTATCAGGGAACTCACCTCTCAGCTGCTATTTCCACAGTTAAAATGTGTAATACTGATAAAGGTACATTTCCGGACCATGGTAGTTATCCTACTACGAGCTAAAACCACGAGACAGGCAATCCTCAACCACATTGTCAACTCCTTTTTTGTGCCGGATGTCGAGGTCATGGTCCTGGAGCATGAGGGCCCATCTCATCAACCTCTGGTTCTTGTTGAACATTCTGGAGAGAAAAACTACAGTTTAAACAACCAGTGGCCCATCACCAGAACCAACATACACATGAAAATGTTGTAAGGCAAGCAACAGGGCTACAGTTTGCTTTTCAACTGTGGAATAATGCATTTGATATGTAGTAAACTTCTTTGAATAGCAGGCAATGGGATGGCCAATCCCTATGCCGTCCTCTGGTAGAAGTACGGCTCCAACTCTGACATCACTTTCATCTGTTTCTAATTTAAAAGACCTGGTCAAGTCAGGGGCCTTTAAAACGGGGTCACTGTTGAGTAAAAGCTTACAGGTGTCGAACGCTTTCTGTGCGGTTTGATCCCAGGTAAGTGGTACCTTAGGACTCAAAAGATTGGTTAGTGGAGAAACTACACTGGCAACATTTTTACAGAAACACCTGTAGTATCCGACCATCCCCATGAATCATTTCAATTCCCTACGCGTTTTCGGCCTAGGAAACTCAGTGACAGACTGAGTTTTATCCCGCAACATTCGAACCTGGCCATGTCCAACTTCTTTACCAAGATACGTGACTGTAGCTTTGACAAACTCACTTTTGGCAAGGTTGATGGTGAGTTGAGCATCAGCTAAATGCTGAAAAGGGGCATGCAAAATACCGATGTGGTCCTCCCAGGTTGATGTGTGAACCACAATGTCATCAAGGTAAATGGTCCAGTGTGACAAACCAGAAGTTACAGAGTTAATCATTCACTGGAATGTTGCCAGGGCATTCAGCATTCCAAACGGCATCACTGTATACTGCAGAAATGTGTCTGGAGTAACAAAAGCAGAGATATCAGATGCAGCAGCAGTTAAGCGGACCTGCCAGTAACCTTTCAATAAGTCTATTTTAGTTATGAATTAGGCATCTCCTATTCTATCAATACAGTCATCCACTCTGGGCAAGGGGTATGCATCAGGTACTATAAGCGAGTTTACTTTTTGGTAATCGGTTATGAATCGAGAAGAGCCATCCGGCTTCTTCTCAATTAAACAAGGCGAGCTCCACGGACTGCTGCTTGGCACGGCTAACCCATGTTCTAACTAATAGTCTGTTTCCTGCTGTAAAATATCACCTTTAATAGCATTTGCTCTGTAAGGATGTTGTTTAATGGGTTTGGACTGGTTGACAACAATGTCATGAGTAGCTACAGTGGTCCGAGACGGCACATCTGAAAAGAGACAGGGAAACTCTTGTACTAAACTTAACAGCTCCTTATTAACTTTGGTGTTCAAATGGTCCAGGGTGTCTGGTAGCTGTACTAAAGATAGAGAATTAGTTAGCCGGGGGTGAATAACTGGTTTTAGCTTTAGTTGGACGTCTTCCTCCAGGATAGGAGTGAAGGTGTCACGAGCGTGCCTGGTGAGTGGAGCAGAGGTAGGATCCAATCGCAGGCAGGAAGAAGGCAAACAGGTAGGTCCGTTTAACAAAGTTTTATTAATGAAGCACGCTGGACACTGAAACAATGACATGGCATGGAACACAGAACAGACGGGGTTTAAATACACGAGGAGCGGGAGCTATGGTGATTGGGAAACAAGATGCAGGTGGGAGCAATTAACGGAGAAACAGACTGAAACATAAGAGAAGACAGGACAGGGTGTGACAGTACCCCCCCCCCCCCCCCCCAAAGGGCGGATCCCAGACGCCCACAGGAACAAGGAGCAGGGCGGGAGGAGGGGGACCCGGAGGGAGGGCCCAGAGGAACTGAGGGACCACAGGAGAGGCGGCAGGGATCAGCAGAGTCAGGGGCCTGCGCCTGCAGCAGATGAGGAGGCGACGGGCCCGTGGAGGCCGGCGCCTGCGGCAGAAGAGGAGGCGACGGACCCTTGGAGGCCGGCGCCTGCGGCAGAAGAGGAGGCGATGGGCCCTTGGAGGCCGGCGCCTGCGGCAGAAGAGGAGGCGACGGGCCCTTGGAGGCCGCCGCCTGCGGCAGAAGAGGAGGCGACGGGCCCTTAGAGGCCGCCGCCTGCGGCAGAAGAGGAGACGAGGACGGACCCTTGGGGGCCGGCGCCTGCGGCAGAAGAGGAGATGAGGACGGACCCTTGGGGGCCTGCGTCTGTTGCAGAGGAGGAGGCGACAACGGGCTCTCGGGGCCCGGCGTCTACAATAGAGGAGCTCTGCAGGCTGGGCCGGTGACAAAGTCTCCGCAGGCTGGGCCAGTGACAAAGTCTCTGCAGGCTGGGCCAGTGACAAAGTCTCTGCAGGCTGGGCCGGAGCGACCTTCAGAACCACCATTGGAACTGAAGACGGTGGAGACGTCAGACCAGAGGGGACGTCGTCCTCTGGAGTGGAACGAGCGTCGTCCTCTAGGGTGAATGAGGCAACTTCAGAGGAGACGTCGACCTCGGAGACGACTTCGGAGACGTCAACCTCAGAGACGACTTCGGACACGTCGACTTCTGAGATGACTTCGGACACGTCGACTTCGGAGACGACTTCAGACACGTCGACTTCGGAGACGACTTCGGACACGTCGACTTCAGAGACGACTTCGGACATGACTTCGGACACGTCGACTTCAGAGACAACTTCGGACATGACTTCGGACACGTCGAATTCAGAGACGACTTTAGACACGTCGACTTCAGAGACGACTTCGGAGGCGTCGACTTCAGAGGAGGCGTCGACCCCTGGACTGGGGGCGTCGACCCCTGGACTGGAGGCGTCGACCCCTGGACTGGAGGCGTCGACCCTTGGACTGGAGGCGTCGACCCTTGGACTGGAGGCGTCGACCCTTGGACTGGAGACATTGACCCTTGGACTGGAGGCGTCAACCCCTGGACTGGAGGCGTCGACCCCTGGACAGGAGGCGTCGTCCCCTGGACTGGAGAGGTCGACCCTTGGACTGGAGGCGTCGACCCTTGGACTGGAGGCGTCGACCCTTGGCTTCTGGTCCTCCAGTGTCTGGACCACCGGTCACTGAGCCGCCGGCTTCTGGACCGTCGACCTCTGGACCAGAACCGGAACCGTCTGCTTCTGGTCCGGGGGAGTCGGCTTCTGGTCCCTCGACTTCTGGACCACCGACTTTTGAACCGCCGATTTTTGGACCGGATCCGGTACCGTCTGCGTCTGAGCCCGATCCGTCAGCTTATGGGCCAGTACCGTCTGCTTCTGGGCCCGATCCGTCAGCTTATGGGCCGGTACCGTCTGCTTCTGGGCCCGATCCGTCAGCTTCTGGGCCGGTACCGTCTGCTTCTGGGCCGGAGGCAGAGCCGCTGCAGATGGAGCTGCCTGGACAGGCTGGACCGGATGCGGTACGACCTCCGGGACCACCGCTGGAACTGGAGGCGGTGCTGGGAACGATGAGAGGCGGGAGAAGAGATCATCCAGCTGTCGCTCCCTGAGGCTGAGTGTCCAATGGAGCTGGACCAGCTCAGCCCGGAGACCGGCGAGCTCCGCTGGGTGAACCCCGGGCTTGCTCCTCTGGCCCAGAGACGAGGAAGCTGCATGCTGGCCCGAGACCCTCTCCTGGCGGTTCGGGGAGGTTAGAGCATCCAAGTGAGACTCCTAGAGGCTGATGAGCTGGCGGAACCGGCCGAGCTCCGCCTGGAGCTCTATCAGCCGGGTTGCGAGTGCTGCTTCTCCCCCTGCAGACGACGGAGGTGCCGGTTCGGCAGGAGACGGGACTGGTGGTCTGACCGGGGGCATGTCCGAACTGCCGCGCAGGGCAGGGGCAGATGTGAGCTCACAACTCCGTCCCGAGACACCGGATGGTGGTGGAGTCCGGCGTCTTTCCCCACGCCGTGGACCAACTCCCGGGGAACAGACAGCCAGCCTCGTGCCCTCGTAGCCGCAGCGATCCGGGAGCGTCTCCCCATCCAAACTCCCGTCCGGTTCCGGAAGGGCGGCGAGGAACGCCGAGGCTGATGGTCGGGGATGCCGCTGGCGGCGAGGCGGAGCTGGGGCTGGAAAGGGAGAAGCTGGCTGGTGGGTCGGGGTAAGCCACTGGAGCAGGTGCTCCCACGGAAGAATCTCCCCGCTGGATCCTTTAAAAGGTTGTGTCATTCTGTCACGAGCGTGCCTGGTGAGTGGAGCGGAGGTAGGATCCAATCGCGGGGAGGAAGAAGGCCAATAGGTAGGTCCGTTTAACATAGTTTTATTAATGAAGCACTGTGGACACTGAAACAATGACACGACATGGAACACAGAACAGATGGGGTTTAAATACACGAGGAGCGGGAGCTATGGTGATTGGGAAACAAGATGCAGGTGGGAGCAATTAACGGAGACACAGACTAAAACATAAGAGAAGACAGGACAGGGTGTGACAGAAGGATGCGGCTGCGCACACCGCAGCTTCAGAAACCTTGGTGGTTGATGCCTGAGGGGAATGGTAAAGCTTCAGCGTGTTAATATGACAAGCCCTGGACTTACGGCGACGATGAGGAGTGGACATACTATAAGTAGTATTGTTGATTTTTCTTAAAACATCAAAAGGACCATCAAACTGAGCTGAACGGCTAGTTCCAACAAAAGGACTCAACATTAGAACTTGATCACCGGGGGCGAAGCTCCCGGGCCACTGCTTTACAATCAAAATGTGTTTTCATTTCCTTTTGGGTTTTACTCAGGTGCTCCTGAGCCAGCTGATTTGATTGCATGATGCACCACTGAAATTTCTTAATGTATTGATTCACTTTCTCCTTTTTGGATTCTGGTATCCTCAGTAATTGTTCCTTAGAGCTTTTCGGGGACCCCCGCGGGGTGTGACCGAAGACTTGTTGAGCAGGGCTAAACCCCAAAGATTCTTGGGGAGCCTCTCTGGCTGCAAATAGTAAAAAGGGAACACCCTCATCCCACTGATGACCTGAACTTAAACAGTATTTCATTAACATGCTTTTGAAGGTTTGGTGCCAACATTCTAATGCACCTTGGCTTTCCTGATGGTAAGTGGCAGACATTACGTAATGGACACCCAGCGTTTGTGCAACTTTCTTAAACAGCTCCGACTTGAAGTTGGATCCTTGATCTGTTTGTAGAACTCGTAGCAAACCGAACAATGAAAAATACTGGGTTAAAGCGCGGGTGACTGCTTTTGCTGTTATTGAAAATAGTGGAATGGCTTCTGGAAACCGGGTAGAGGGGCTCATAATGGTTAATAGATACTTCTTATCAGATTTACTTCTGGGCAATGGGCCTGCACAATCTACTACAGCATAATCAAAAGGATTCCCAACTACAGGAATTGGATGAAGAGGGGCTGGGGCTGGCAGCTGATTTGGTTTCCCTGAAATCTGACAGATATGGCAAGGCTTACAATATTCAGCAATATCCTGGCCAGAAGAAATGTTCTAAGATGTTTTTGTAAGTTTTTCTAATGCTCATATCTCTCAATATCCTGAAAACATTTGTTCAAAGTTACATCATGTCGCTGCTCCTCTCCTAAACTAAACCTGGTTAAAGGCAGACGTCCAGAAGTGAGTGACATGGCATCATTTTTAATGACCTCTGATTTCAAATCCTGTTCATGTACATGATTATCTGTTTGGTTTTCACCTTCATCAAATAGGGTGGATAAATCCAACATCTCTTCCTGTTTCCGGGTCTGAGCACGGGTTATGACACAAGCTGGGTAATATCCTGTTTGAGAGTCTACACATGGAACAACTTCTGACACGGGGTGACTTACGACCTGTAACAGTCACATCATACCAAAGCAGAAGAGTAACTCCAGCAATAGGCAAAGACGGACATACAGCCACATCAGAATAACCTTGAGCTAAATCACATGACAAGTATATTCTGTGTAATGGCCGGGCAACCGGTTCAGCATTTATTCCAGTCAGAAGAACTGACACACCAGTAGCACTGTTTTCATCAAAGGGTAAAACAGTACTGGAAATCAGGGTTTGTGATGCCCCACTATCATGTAAAATGATTACAGGCTTATGATCTAAAGTGGATTCCGTTAGCTGCACAACACTCTTGGACAGAAATGGTTGGAAACATTTATTCACTTTTGTAACACTTGACTGTTTATTTTGTGCTATAAATCCAACCTCACGAGAAGGGGAGTCTTTCTGTTCATTTTTCCTTTTTAACTTATAACAGACCTTTATCACATGACCTGATCGGTGACAATAAACACATCTCGGCTGGCTTACATTCACAGAACCTGTGGAAATGGGTCTCACCACAGGAGGTCGCCTGACATCTCTGGGCGGAAACTCGCCACTAACATGGTGGGTTAGTGAAAATTCATCCGCCAACAACTCTGCGGAAGACGGGGTCATTACTTTTTGTTCGTCTAAATACAAAACAGTGCGCTCCGGTAAACATCTTTTAAATTATTCTAAGAGAATTAATTATTTTAACTCAGAGAAAGAGGTCACCTTTGAAGCTGCCACCCATTTATCAAATAATAATACTTTCTCTCTGGAGAACTCAACAAAAGTCTGGTGTGGCTTTTCATGTGACAAAGCTCTGAATTTCTGTCGATAAGTTTCCGGCACAAGTTCATATGCATTCAACACTGCAGTTTTAACACATTCATAATCTAAACTATCAGGAACTGATAAAGATGACAGTACCTCATGAGCTTTACCGGTGAGTTTGCACTGAAGGATTAACGTCCACACGTCACGAGGCCACTCAAGAGCTGCAGCAATGTGTTCAAAACCAAGGAAGTAGCTGTCCACCTCAGCCTCCCGAAACAGTGGCACCAGCACAATGCATTTACGGATGTCCAGTTTTTGTCACTCTCCAGGGGTAGTTTTCTCCTCCGACATTTTCTCCTTGGGTGGCTCCGGAGTCTGTGCAGTTCCTTTAGAGACCACCTGCTGTCTCCAAGCCTGGCTCTCCAGTTCAAGTCGCCTTAGCTTAATCTTGGTGTCCGCTTCCAGATCCATTCGGCGGATCTCCAGCTCCATTTCCATCTGCTTTTCCTTCTCCTCGGCCTCGTACTTCAACCAAGCCAAACGGACTTGTAGTCTCATGCGCTCCGGTGAACTCGGAGTAGGTGCTCGTGAAACAGCATCATATGTAGGCAAAGTCAGTGGTAAAACAGGAGTCTTAGTTTCATCTGGCGGTGTCTGGAAACCGTGAGCCATTTCCTCTGGACACATCGTGGATGGTCCGGCTCTGTCATCCTCTCCTGAGTAGCCATCTGCACACGGGTTAGGGACGAGGGTCGTCACAGAGGCATCCAGGAGGCATCCTGACCAGATGTCCGAGCCACCTCAACTGGCTCTTCTCGATGTGGAGGAGCAGCAGGTCTACTCCGAGCCCCTCCTGAATGACCGCACTTCTCACCCTATCTCTAAGGGAGAGCCCAGCCACTCTGCAGAGAAAACTCATTTCGGCCACTTGTATCCGCAATCTCGTTCTTTCGCTCACTTTCCAAAGCTCATTACCATAGGTGAGGGTAGGAACGTAGATCGATCTGTAAATCAAGGGCTTCGCCTTCTGACTCAGCTCTCTTCATAACGACAGACCGGTGCAACGCCCGCATCACTGCAGATGCAGCACCAATCCGCCTATCCATCCCACGCTCCAGTTTTCCCTCACTCGCGAACAAGACCCCGAGATACTTAAACTCCTCCACTTGGGGCAGGACCTCATCCCTTACCTGGAGAAGGCATTCTACCCTTTTCCGAATCAAGACCATGGTCTCAGATTTAGAGGAGCTGATTGTCATCCCAGCTACAGTGACCTAACAGCCCGTATCAGAGGGCCTGGTACCCCATACTCCCGGAGTACCCCCCACAGGGCCCCCCGAGGGAGGCAGTCAAACGCCTTCTCCAAATCCACAAAACACAAGTAGACTGGTTGGGAAAATTCCCACACACCCTCCAGGATCCCTCTAAGGGTATAGAGCTGGTCCAGTGTTCCACGGCCAGGACAAAAACCACATTGCTCCTCCTGAATCTGAGGTTCAACAATTCGACAGACCCTCCTCTCCAGAACCCCTGAATAGACCTTACCAGGAAGGCTCTGGAGTGTGATCCCCCTGTAGTTGGAACACACCCTGCGGTCCCCCTTTTTAAATAAGGGGACCACCACCCCGGTCTGCCAGTCCAGTGGGACTGCCCCCGATGTCCACGCGATATTGCTGAGCCGTGTCAGCCAAGACAGCCCCACAACACCTAGAGCTTTAAGGAACTCCGTGCGAATCTCATCCACCCCCGGAGCCTTGCTGCAGAGGAGCTTTTTAACCACCTCAGTGACCTCAGCACCAGAGATTTGAGAGGCCAACCCAAAGTCCCCAAACTCTGCTTCCTCACTGTCAGTGGGATTGAGGAGGTCTTCGAAGTATTCTGCCCACCGATACACAACGTCCTCAGTAGAGGTCAGCAGCACACTGTCCCCACTATAGATAAGTGTTGGTAGTGCACTGCTTTCCCCCGCTGAGGCACCGAATGGTGGACCAGAATCTCCTTGAAGCCGTATGGAATTCCTGCTCCATGGTCTCACCGAACTCCTCCCATGCCCAGGTTTTTGCCTTGGCGACCACCCGAGACGCGTTCCGCTTGGACTGCTGGTACCCGTCAGCTGCCTCTGGAGTCCCACAGGGCAAAAAGACCTGATAGGACTTTCTTCAGCTTGACAGCATCCCTAACCGCCGATGTCCACCAGCGGGTTCGGGGGTTGCCACCACGACAGGCACTGACAATCCTGCGACCACAGCTCCAGTCGGCCGACTCAACAATGGAGGCACGGAACAGGGTCCATTCAGACTCAATGTCCCCCGCCTCCCCCGGAACATTATGGAAGTTCTGTCGGAGGTGGGATTTGAAGCTCCTTCTGACAGGAGACTCTGCCAGACATTCCCAGCAGACCCTCGCGATACGTTTAGGCCTGCCTGGTATGATCGGCATCCTCCCCCACCATCTGAGCCAACTCACCACCAGGTAGTGGTCAGTTGACAGCTCCGCCCCTCTCTTCACCCGAGTTTCCAAGACATGCAGCCGCAGGTCAGATGAAACAACAACAAAGTCGACCATCGAGCTGCTGCCTAAGGTATCCTGGTGCCAAGAGCACACATGGACACCTTTATGTCTGAACATGGGGTTCATTATGGACAATCCATGACTGGCACAGAAGTACAATAACAAAACACCACTCAAATTCAGATCGGGGTGTCATTCCTTGCAACCGCACCTCTCCAGGTCTCACTGTCGTTGCCCACGTGAGCTTTAAAGTCCCCCAGCAGAACGAGGGAGTCACCGGAAGGAGCGCTTTCCAGCACCCCCTCCAAGGTCTCCAAAGTAATACAAATAATACATAATAATAATAATAATAATAATAATAATAATAATAATAATACATATAATAATAATAATAATAATAATACATATAATAAAAATAAAGGCCATTTACTATTTTACCATTCTACTTACAGGGTCCTGAAGCACTCAGCTCTAATTGAAAATTAATTCAATTTAAATGTATTAAACTAGAGATTCCTTTTCAGTTGGAGGTGTGTATTTGTCTGTATAGATGTTGATATTTTATCATCACATTGCATGTAGTTATTAAAGATATTGTTCATTTCCACTGAAAGGCAAGTCATCATCCCTTGGAATTGGGAGGCGGAATTAACATTTCATCACTATGAGAGAAATCATTTTGCACACAAGGAACAAAACAAGGCTGAGGAATTGTCATTAAAATTATGAATGGCATAATTTTCACAGAATTTCTCTCTCAAAGTACAGTGTTTTTTATTATTAATATTTTTTTGTTCCTGAAATGATGCAAAGGTTAATAATATATTTAAGTGGTTGCTGCTGCTTTGCTGTTGTGTGTATTCAAGAGGCACTCCAATTATTGTCTACTTCAATTTCAAGTGAATTTAGGGTACAAGTGGGTACACAAATCAGACGTATTTTCTTCATGAGAACTAAGAATGTAATAAATTCTTAAGATGAACAGATTTAACTCACATCTTTTTCTTCCTAATCTCTCTTTTACAGATGAATACATCTATTATTTTAGCCTCTATCCCTGAGTGAAAGCTACATGTGTCTCCATCTGCATCAGGAACAGCGGTGTCTCCTCCTCATCCAGCCATCATTTACTCACAGAACCCGCACGTTCTCAGACATGTGTTGAAGGGCATCTGTCTGAAGGCTGGAATCCCAGAGTGACAAGGATTTAACACTTGCCCCATCCCCGGGAAAAAAGCCTGATCACCGCAGTTCAGACAGGTCCTGTCCTCTTCCACTGAGTCCCAAGGTCAGAGTCTCATAACACGGGTCAAGGTGGTGGTGGTGGGTGTGTGTGTGTGTGTGTGGGGGGGGGGGGGGGGGAATAGGAGGGGTTGCCTCATACATATGGATGGTGGATGCTCCATCTGCTTGGCTCCAGAATGCAAATTCACAATCCTTCTTTTTTGCCTCAAAGGGCAGCCTCTCTAGACCTTACATGGCATCAGTTCCACTTGTTGGTCACACACTGGAGGTTTATGCTAAATCATAAAGCACCCTCACCCCTTTCCCTACAGCAGCGTCATGTGACCAACTACAATCCCTGTCTCTCAACACAGCCAAATGACAGATTGTTTTTGTCTGTTTCTGCATTCTGTTGGCACATGTATTCAGCTTTCAGTCATTTAGATTCATGTTAAAAAAAACAATAAATCACTTCCCTTCCACTTTAACCAGAAATGCAAAATCTTGTTTTCTGTCTGAAAACAGCTGAGTAAATTAGATAGAAACAAAAGCTAATGCCTCTTTTCTAGACTCACTGAACGATGTCTCAATGAGAGACAGCTGGTGAAAATGATTTGTAAATAAGTAAGAATGCATGTAGACCTACATAATTAAGCAAAACTGAAACACTAATATAAAGTATATATATTATATTTTTTTCTCCCTTCGAATCTGGGAGGGTGGAACCCCAGCTCCGGCTATGGACGAGACCCCAGGACGCCCAACTCTATATTTTTTCATGGGGCCCAAAATCTCTGGCAACCCCCCTGTTTAGCACCATCTCATTTCCTCTTGAAATGTGGGTTGGCAAAACGACATCCAAAAACAAACAAACAAAAGAAAAAAAAACTATGACACAAGACAATAATATGAGACACAACAATGCCTTGACCTAATAAATGTTTTAAAGCAGTTTGTCAGACTGTTGAGATGCTTTTAGCTGGGATGCTGCTTGGTTGCAGCTTTTATGCTCCTTAGTTCTGAACTGTCAGTCCCTGGGGTCTTGGGTGGGGGTTTTCAGGAGGTGTGTGTGTGTGTATGTGTGTGTGGGCGTGCGTGTGTTTGGGCGAAGGGTGTAGGGCGGCTCAGTGAGACAGTATCCCCAATTGTGAATTTGAGAATTGAAAATAAACTGTGTATTTACCTGTATCTTATCATTTGTCTTGCTCTATTCTATTCTATTCTATTCTATTCTATTCTATTCTATTCTATTCTATTCTATTCTTCATCAGCATGTGTAATACTCATGTTTTTTGGGAGAATTTTCCAAAAAGATAGAAAAGACAGATCATCACTCATTTGTCTTTCTTAAAATAACAATATTCTGTTAAAACCTGAAATGACAATCAGTCTGCTCTCAACTCAACCCCGAAGAAGGACAAGACTTAACAATCAGAAGTTGATGCATTTTTTCTGTATAGATAGGATTAAAGCATCAACTATAACTGCTCTCCAGATGAATTAATTTTCTCTGGTTCAGTTTCAGCAAGATGTAAACACTTTGGTCAGGCATCCAGCTGGGTCTGTAACCACACAAGCCTCTGTCATCCACGCTCAGGCAATTGTTTCTGACTGACACAACCTTGTCCTCAGACTTGATTTATGATGTGTGTGCACAGTTTACCTCATACTATGATGCCAGTCTGCAGGACAGGAACTGTGTTCTCTAAGTGGTCTTTGTGCAGGTACTATAAAAGGAACAACCACGTGTCAGCGTGCCTTCAGCCATCATAGACACAGCTTAAGGTAGATTCAGAGATGTTCACCATAAAAAGTTTCATAAAGATGTTTTTAAGGAAAGCCTACAACTGCTAATGTTTAAAAACACTATTTAAAATGTATAAAAACAATTCAGTTCAATGATTTTAAAGTTATAAGTTTATTTCCATAGTCTATGGAACATTTTCTCCCCAAAACAAACCCAGTTAGCTCTCATTTACTGCATATTTTTCATCGCTAATTGAAGAGAATAAGAATAATCCTAAATTTCTTTTCAGTACAGTTGCCAATCTTACATACAATCATAACTCTGAACCATCTATTTGCTTATCCCTCAGCATCAACAGCTTTATGGAATTTTTCACAAGTAAAATTAAATCTATTAGAAACAAAATCATTAGCACCCTCCCTAATGCGATTTCCTCTTCCTCAGTAAGTGTTGCAGCATCAGAGGTAGCTTTAGAACCTCATCTGTGTTTGAACCATTTTGATCCAGTTGAGCTTTCAGAGTTATCAAAAATATTAGCTTCATCTAAACCTTCAACTTGCATTTTAGATCCAATCCCAATCAAATTATTTAAAAATGCATTTCCTTTGGTTACTGTCCTCCTTGAACTGTCACCTTATCGTGGTGGAGGAGTTTGAGTGCCCGAATGATCCTAGGAGCTATGTTGTCTGGGGCACTTTGTGCCCCTGGTAGGGTCTCCCATGACAAATGGGTCCCTCCCTGGCGGTAAGGTGATTCCTGTTTCCTGTTTTTAGTGTTGCACTACGTGTAGCTGTTTGGTGTTTGTGGCTTGCTAAAACTGATTTAATTTCTCTGTACTAGGATATCTCTGAGTTATTGTAGCACATAGGCATGCTAAAACACACATTTTCTGTTGTTCCACCTAGCTTTTAGGGAACCATTTGTGTTCGCACTCAGTTTATTTGGTGTTGAACAGTTTGCTCGTCCAGTTAGCTTAGCCTCAGCACGACTATGGCTACTTCAGTCTCTGCTTCTCCGTCTCCTATCTCTTGCTCTCTGTGTCAGATGTTTAGTTACTCCTCTGCCTCCTTTAGTGATAATGGTACGTGTAATAAATGTAGCAATTTTTGTAGCTTTGGAGGCGAGGGTGTCGGAATTGGAGGCCCGGCTCCGCGCTGTTGAAAAGCCCGTAAACAGCCGTAGACACTTAGCTAGCGCGGGGCTAACTAGCTCAGAACCACCCCGTAGTGACCCTCCAGCAGAACCCGAGCAGCCGGGACCTCAGGCCGGCTGGGTGACGGTACGCAGGAAGCATAGAACTCAGCCCGTGGGCCACGACCAACCCGTCCACATTTCTAACAGATTTTCCCCGCTCAGTGACACACCCACTGACAAGCCGACTCTCATCAATGACAGCTCCATCAGAATCAGAATCAGAATCAGAAAAGGTTTATTGCCATTGTCAGTGAACAAACAATTCACAAACTAGGAACTTGCTTCGGTACTAACGTGCTACATATAACATGAATAATAGTCATAGTCAGAAATATGGCATTAGAGACTCCAGCAACCATAGTTAAATGTTTACCTGGGGCCAGAGGGGGCAACATTAAATCTTACCTGAAACTGCTGGCTAAGGATAAGCGTAAATACAGTAAGATTGTTATTCACGCTGGCGGTAACGACACCCGGTTACGCCAATCGGAGGTCACTAAAATTAATGTTGCTTCGGTGTGTAAGTTTTCCAAAACAATGTCGGACTCCGTAATTTTCTCTGGCCCCCTGCCTGATCGGACCAGTGACGACATGTTTAGCCGCATGCTGTCCTTCAACTGCTGGTTGTCTAGGTGGTGTCCTGAAAACAATGTGGGCTACATTGATAATTGGAAATCTTTAAGGGGAAAACCTGGTCTGAAGCGAAGATACGGCATCCATCCCTCTTTGGATGGAGCAGCTCTTCTTTCTAGGAACATGGCCAGTTTTATTAGTCCTCCATGACAACCCAGGGTCCAGACCAGGAAGCAGAGTCGTAGTTTAACACACCACTCTGCAGTTTCTGTACTGTTATCCACCCACTACCCCATAGAGACAGTGTCCTGCACACGGCCAAAATTACACAGATTAAAAATCAGGCTTAATAAAGCAAATCATGGAAATCTCATAAATATTAGAACAAATTCAACTGACCAGAAATTTAGAAAAATCAAATGTGGGTTATTGAACATTAGATCTATTTTTTCTAAGACTTTGTTAGTTAAGTTAGTTAGACTTGATTTGTGATCATCAGATTTCTTTGCTCTCTCTCACAGAATCCTGGCTGCAGCAAGAGAACTATGTTAGTTTAAACGAGTCGACTCCTTTTAATTATTTAAATCATCATATTGCTCGAAGTACAGGGCAAGGAGGAGGAGTAGCAACCATTTTTCATTCGGACTTATTAATCAATCCCTTACCAATTAATAGCTACAGTTCGTTCGAACATCTTATTCTTAGTTTTCCTAATCCAGAATACAAAACTGTAAAACCACTCTTGTTTGTAGTTTTATATTGTCCACCAGGCCCTTACTCTGAGTTTTTGGATCAGATCTCTGATTTTTATCTGATTTGGTGCTAAATACTGATGAGGTCATTATAGTGGGGGATTTTAACATTCATGTGGACATTGAAAATTATAGCCTCAATGTAGCCTTTAGTAATATCCTAGGTTCAATTGGTTTTAGTCAAAGAATACATAGCTCCACCCACTCCTGCCATCATACATTGGACCTTGTGCTGACTTATGGCATAGAGTGTGAGGAAAGAACGATCTTTCCACATAATCCAGTCCTCTCGGACCACTTTCTGATAACCTTTGAGTTTTTTATAACTGAGTTCTCGAGACATGAAAGTAAATTTCACTATAGTCGGTCTCTATCTGACAATGCTGTTGCATCTTTTAAATCAACAGTTCCATCTTTACTGTCCTCTGCATCTCAGAGGAACGTATCAGAGGGCAATATTTTCAGTTCTAGCCCCTCACAAATTGATGCTATAGTTCATCATGTTAATTCCTCTTTACGTGTGGCATTAGATTATGTTGCCCCTTTAAAAAAGAATGTAATTAGGGACAGAAAGTTGGCTCCCTGGTTTAATTCTCATTTACGGGCTTTAAAACAAAACTCTAGAAAATTGGAGAGAACATGGCGCTCTACGCACCATGAGGAGGCCTACCTATCCTGGAAAAATAGTCTTGTGCTTTATAAAAATAAGCTTCGACAAACTAGAACTGCTTATTTCTCAGCGTTGAGGAGAATAAGAATAATCCTAAATTTCTTACACAGACCAAACTTACACAGAATCATAGCTCTGAACCATCTATTCCCTTAGCCCTCAGCAGTAATGACTTTATGGGATTTTTCACAAGTAAAATTAATTCTATTAGAAAGCAAATCATTAGCATCCTCCCCAATGTGATTTCTTCTTCCTCAAAAGTGAGGCAGCATCAGCGACCTCATCTGTGTTTGAACCGTTTTGATCCAGTTGAGCTTTCAGAGTTATCAAAAATATTAGCTTCATCTAAACCTTCCACTTGCATTTTAGATCCAATCCCAACCAAATTATTTAAAGATGCATTTCCTTTGGTTACTGACCCCATTCTAGGTATAATCAATCTATCTTTAGTAAATGGATATGTACCACAGGATTTTAAGGTTGCTGTAATCAAACCTTTACTTAAGAAGCCTTCTCTGGATCCAGATGACCCAATGAATTATAGATCAATATCTAACCTTCCATTTTTATCCAAAGTCCTGGAGAAAATAGTGGCCATCCAAGTATGTCAGCATTTAAACTCTAATGCTCTGTTTGAGGAATTTCAGTCTGGTTTTAGAGAGTATCACAGTACTGAAACTGCATTAGTGAGAGTTACAAATGATATTCTCATGGCCTCAGATAAGAATCTTGTGTCTGTTCTAGTCTTGTTAGATCTCAGTGCTGCTTTTGACACAGTAGATCACAATGTTCTTGTAGAAAGGCTTAAACATGTTGTAGGGATCAAAGGAACAGCGCTAGGCTGGTTTAAATCCTACCTGTCTGACAGATTCCAATTTGTAAATGTACATGACAAATCTTCATACTCCAGGGTTACTTGTGGAGTTCCACAGGGTTCAGTGCGTGGACCAATTCTTTTTACTATATATATATGCTCCCAATTGGTAAAATCATTAGACAGCATGAGATAAACTTCCTCTGTTATGCTGACGATACTCAGTTATATTTATCCATTAACCCTGATGAACCTAATCGGTTAGGTAGATTACAGGCTTGTCTTGAGGACATAAAAAATTGGATGACTCTAAACTTTTTGCTTTTAAATCAAGACAAGAAGAAAGTTCTCATCTTTGGACCAGAAATCCAGAAAAGGAAATTGCTTAGTCAATCACCTGACCTGAATGGCATTAAATTATTCTCCGAGAACAAAGTAAGGAACCTTGGTGTTATTTTTGACAAGAACATGTCATTCGAATCCCAGGTTAATCAGGTTTGTAGGATTCCCTTTTTCCACCTTCGGAATATTGCTAAGATTAGAAGCATCCCTTCCAGGAGTGATGCTGAAAAACTAGTTCATGCATTTATTACATCAAGACTGGATTACTATAATTCATTACTCTCAGGAAGTCCACAGAATGTAGTTAAAAGTCTTCAGATTGTCCAAAATGCTGCAGCTAGAGTTCTGATGAGAATTAAAAAGAGAGATCATATCTCTCCTGTCTTAGCTTCCCTACATTGGCTACCTGTTAAATTCAGAATAGATTTTAAGATCCTTCTTCTCACATATAAAGCTCTTAATAATCAAGCTCCATCATACATCAGTGATCTGATTGTTCCATATGTTCCTAACCGAGCACTTTGCTCTCAGACTGCAGGTTTACTGGTGGTTCCCAGAATGTCTAAAATTAGGATGGAAGGCAGATCTTTTAGTTATCAGGCTCCTCTCCTGTGGAACCAGCTCCCAGTCTTAGTCCGTGAGGCAGACACCTTGTCTACTTTTAAGAATAGGCTCAAAACATTTTTATTTGATTTGGCTTGTTGTTAAAATCTGATGTTAGCCTAGATCTGGACAAGTGGGGGAGTAGAGGGAGGTGGAGTGTACAGTCGGTAAAGACGGCTCTCCCTGGCCCTGCCTCCAACATGCCTCTATCTAAAAGGCTAGGTTATTCAGAGTTATCTCTGTAGTTGTGCTGCTATAGGATTAGACTGCTGGAGAATACACTGACCACTTTCCACACTCTACTACTTTCTTCTACAATCTGCTCTTTAACTCATTCACTGCCATTGACGACTAAAGTCATTTTAAATTCAACCGTTCACTGCAAATGAGGACTAAAGTCGTCATTTACATTTTTTACTGTGTGGGCATCGAAACGATTCCCCACACCGTGAGAACAAACACCCCAGCTCGAAAGCCGATCTCCATCCGCATACGTCATACATCACGTGATCAGGAAGCAGAAAATCCATGTGTTAGGAGACTATTTTGGGCCGCTGCTGTAAAAAAAAAGAGGCGCGAACCGGAGAAGCTTCTGCCAATCACAATACGACAGCGATTTGTGAAAGAACGGATTACGCTCGAAACGTGCGGATTCTTCCTGATGTAAGAGGTGAGTCTCCTCTTTGTTTTGGTTGTTTTGGGTTTTTTGGTAGTTTTGGCGTCAACATCATCCTAGCGCACAAGGTTCTGTGACTCTTAAAAAAATAGAAAAACGGTGAGAAACGGTGAGAAACGCTGGCAGTGAAGGGCTTTTCTGATCAGGAAATGGCTGGCAGTGAATGAGTCAACTGTATTATTCCTGCTATCCTGCTATTTCAGCTGTTAACTTTCTTTTTTCTCTTAAGTGTTAATCTTCCCAGAAGAAGTTACAATGGTGTTCTGCTGAGCTGTGGTGGCCTCATGGAGGGGGCCATCGTTTAGCACACTGCTTCTAACCACTTAAACATTCTCCCTCTCCTGATAATAACTTTTTACTTTCGTTGGCATAGAATGTGCTAATACTAGTTTACCCATCTAATTATAGATTCACTAGGATAAATACAATAAAGTTTATCTCTCACTAAATAGAATATTTACTAAGAAATCCCAATGTAACCATAGAAACACTACTTGGTACAATGGTTTGTGTTTGTGTGTGTGTGTGTGTGTGTGTGTGTGTGTGTGTGTGTGTGTGTGTGTGTGTGTGTGTGTGTGTGTGTGTGTGTGTGTGTGTGTGTGTGTGTGTGTGTGTGTGTGCTCTGTCTTCTCGATCCCCAGTGAGTCATGGAGGATGGCTGCTTATACTGAGCCAGGATTCTCTGGAGGTTTCTTCCTGTTAAAAGGGAGTTTTCCTCTACACTGTCGCTACATGCTTGCTTAGTATGAGGATTGCTGTAAAGCCTCTGACACTAGTCAGTGACTCAATGCAACCTGCTGGGTTCCTTATATAGGAAACATTTTTTCTAATTGGCTTAATGAACTGACCTGTATTGGAATGTTTACCATGTGAAGTGCCTTGAGACGACTCTTGTCGTGATTTGGCGCTATATAAATAGACTTGAATTGGATTGAATTGTTTTGAATTAAATTAAATTGAACTGAATTGAATTACCTTCTTCTTCTGGCACTCGAAGAGTACAGTCACTTCTCTACTCTCCTTCCTTATCTTTTCCAAAGGCTCTTGTCCATTCTGTCTACAGAACGCTTCTCTGCATTCCTCCTCAAAACTAAATTTATATTAAATCATAGATTTGGTTAACAGGTCATTCAACAGGATTGACAAGATTTTTTCTACATTGAGAAGGGACCGGGGGCTCCCTGTGGGGTATATTTTGGATTCCTGGAAGATGTGGAATATTATATGCCTCTCCCAGCTGTCTGTGGAGGACATCGAAGACACAATGATCTTTGGATTTATGCTTACTGGATTTCTGCTGGTTGGAGTTGGAGGATATCTGGTATTTTTGAAAATAGGGCGATTGGAGTGCAACCCGAACCCACAGATAGTCTCAGCCGTGTGGAGACTGCGCAGACTTGGACACTGCTCAAGGTGAACCTCAAGCTAGTGGTTCTAGCTGCGATTCCGGTGTTAGCATGCAAAATGGATGTGATCTTGGAGAAAGTCACTGCACGGTATGGGCAATTTTAATACACAACTCTTGGATTAACTGAGGGACTGAAGACCAGTTTAAGAACTGAAAGGCAGAGAGGAAATTATCTCTGCCTGCCCCAAAACAATTCTTATCTGAATCAGGCGCTCTGGTAGCCTTGAGCGGCAGGAAGGAAAATGCTCCACCAAGGAATGGAGACAGATCCTATGAAAACCCGCCTATACCCCCTGCCTTTGGTGTTGTGACCTGGCCTGGCAAGGTCACCAAACCTAAGGAGTCAATATGCTCTTTGCACCGTGGACCTCCCTCCCACATGTGAACAACAGGGACAGAGCATGTGCACTGAGCTGCTGTGGCTCTCTCAGGTTTCACAGCCCCTTCCACCTGTGAACTGTCTGATGTTTTTGTGCTTATATGTTGGAGTGTTTTTTTTTTTTGGCATAGTAAAGCTAACTTCTGTCAGGGGTATCTGGAATGCCTGTACCCCCCCACCCCCTTCCACTCCTGCATATTGGAAGTGCCATGAAGGTGCATGCCCACAGTTCAGCCTGGTTATGTTATGTTGTGTCTTGGTTTTGCTATTGTATGTCAAATCTTGGACGAGTTGTTCTGAAGCTGTCATCTCGTCATACCGGGATGCTGGTACAATGACAAATAAAGCTTCTTGTATCTTGTATTTCCAACATGAGGAATCTGTAGGAAGGAGGAAGATGAGCTTGTTGACGAATGGAAACCTCAGCATCAGTACAACAGAGACAACATAGATGATGGTGGATCTTCTTCATTGTTGGAGAAGAAAACATGGAGCTGAAAAATGCAGAGAATTACTTTGGGCTGCACATGACCTGTGACCTGGCATGGGCCAATAACACGGGCTCTACAGACTGGTAGAGGAGCTAATCTGAGAAGCTGCAAAGCAACATCTGTACTCTGCATCTGCTTTCTGATTAGTCTTTGTTTATCTTTGTTCTCTGTGGAGTGCTAAGCTCTGTTTGACGTGAGTTTTCAATCAATCAATCAATCAATACTTTATTAATCCCGGAGGGAAATTAGAGTCTCAATACACACAATTCAGAGATCAGACATATATGGGCAAGACACATGACAAGAATTGGTGACTGTGGTCATTCGCAACCCTGAGTCGCACTACCTTAATAGAGATACGAGGGTAACATGAGGATTGGTTCAGGTGGAGGGGAAAAAAGGCACTTCACAATTACCCTCCCACCAGGAGGGCAGCTTTGCTCTGCAAAAAAACACCTCAACAAATAAGCAACAGACTTCAGACAACACAACATAAGACTCCAATAGGAAGGCGGGGGGGTGGGGGGGGGGGGTCGGGTTTTCACAGCATTTGTCTGCATTCCTTCGTGGGGGGTTTGTTGCTCGCCGCCCAAGGCTACCAGGGCGTCAGATTCAGATAACAAAAATTTGTTTGGGTCAGGCTGAGATAATTTTCCTCTCTGCCTTCAGTCTTTAAATTGATCATTCCAGTCCTTCAGTGAAGCCAATTTTGGGTTTTAAGCTTGTCCATACCGTCCGGTGACTCTCTCCGAGATGACATCCATTTTGCGCACTGATACCAGTATCACAGCTAGAACATTGTCCAGCTTACGATTCACCTCGAGTAACGTCCCAGTCTGAGAAGTCTCCACACGGACGGTGCTATCCGTGGGTGCGGGTCGCCCTCCAATCGCTCCCGTCTTCCCAAATTTCCAGGAAAACAGATATCCTCCCACTCCAATCAGGAGAAATCCAGTGATCGTCAGGCAGAATATCCACAAGTCTTCGATATCCTCAATGGACAGCTGACTGAGGCATATGATCTTCCACTCCATCCAGGAATCCAGCATATATCCCATCGGGTGTGTCCCCTGTGGACATGTGGGAGCCCCCTGCTCTGTTCTCAGTGTTGAAAAAATCTTATCAACCGCGCTGAATGACCAGTTTATCAATTCCATGGTTAAAAATAGGGTTTTTCAGAAGAAATGCAGAGAAGCCCTCTGTGGGCAGACAGGACAAAGAGCCTTGGGGAAAAAAGATAAGGGAGCGAAAGAGAGAAGTGTATCGAGTGCCAGAAGAAAAAAAAAAGTCAAACCTGCCTGTATTTTCAGTTTTGACAGTTTAAGAGTTAAATGTGAGCATTCTGTACACACACACACACACACACACACACACACACACACACACACACACACACACACACACACACACACACACACACACACACACACACACACACACACACACACACACACACACACACACTTGTTGTTTCAGGTCTGAACTGCAGACAGGTTTAGCTCCTAAACTATGTCCATCCTGTTGTCACTTCTGCAGAACTAAAACTAGAGTTTATGAATTTGGTTCAAATGGTTGCAAAATTTTTCTGTAATTCAGATTTGAAACAAAATGCGCGTCTGTAAATCTCTAATGAATTATAAGTGACTTCATATGTGTTCTAATGCAAACTGTATGTCAGAATTAGAGTTGAAGGATAATAATCAGAAAATAATCACTATTATAACAGTTAGTTTCATATTTTCAGCAATTCTCTACAAATGTTACAGAAAGTTAAAGCTTGTTATGAATCCTGGGAACAGTTGTGACATGAAACTTTTCTTCTCCTTATGGGATGGTTCCATCTGCCAGCTCTCACCGAGGTGCTAAAATTACCTCGGGGCTGCTGGAACCTGATTATGAATCTTAAAAGCGATTCCCACCAGAGTGTATTGAACCATTCACACATCAGCCTCACTTCCAGCTTCACCCTGCAGGTGATCACAGGAGGAAATCCTCGACAGGTTGGAGGGCAGAAAGGAAGCTGCAGCAGAGAGGCCATGACCTGATTATGCTGTCTTTGAAGTTTCCATCTAACGGTCCTCTTCTTGATTTGTCACTCCCTAAATCCACACGTCTGAGTGAACAGCGGACTTCTCTCTAGAGCCTGATGGGTTTTCACCTCTCTCAGCTTCAGAGCGTCCCGCGGAGAGCTCGAGATTGGTTACCAGGCAGATTTTATTAATATTTAAAGACGTGTTATTGTGCACGTTGTGGTGCAAATTCACGCCTTCAGTGGTGCAAAAGCTGCTCGCTCTCTTGGGATAAGAGGAAGAGACTCCTGGATTTATTTCCCCCCCCCCTCAGATTTTGTCACACACAGCTGACAGTGCACAAGAAAAAACACTTAGTGCGTGTTTGCTTATTCATATTCTAAATCCTCCAAACCCCGACCCGACTGGGACCGATACCGCTCAGTCTGAATAAGTATTTTCCTGAGGGGTTGGATGGATGTGTGTGGATGTTGCAGAGTTAAAGGGAAGGGTTTCAGTAATGAAACACCTCTGAAATCTGTCACACGGTGAAAAGCTACATGGAGTAGAGAAAAGGAGGTGGAGAAAAACGACTAAAAAAGAACAAGTGAGAAAGTGATCAGGCTGTCTAACTGGTGTGAAGCTGCCAAATCTGCCCGGCAACAATCTCTAGTTTAGCAACAGTCAGCTGACGCGGAGCTCAGTCGCTCCCCCTGACCTTTTCAACTTGTGCTGTCAGTGTGAACGTTGGTGGTGAAAGCTGCTGAAGATCGGTGTGAAAAGACGACTGGATCACCTGAGAATTTTTACACAAATAGGACAAATCCTGGAAATAATTTCCCAAATGACCATTCTGAATGGTGGTAAGCAACAGAGCTCATGAGTGATGCTAACACACAAACATAAGTGCCTGAGGTGGGTCAGAAATGAACTACAGCACTGTTTAAACAGAGCTGTTTTCCTCCAAACACAGGAGCCTCCACAGATTTCTAATTAAAATCCTCTCAGGCTTCCTCCCAAACATAAAGATCTTTTCCTGACGTACCTCACACTGCAGAGGTCTGAACATAGATTTGTGTCTACCCTGGTGGACCAGTGTGAAGAGAAACAAAGCTGGCGACCAGTATCAGGAGGAGTCAGTCTGTGTCTTTGAATTTTCAACCTGCTACTGAAGCTCCACCAACATAAATAGTTTAAAAATGACCATAATTCGTTGCACTATTATTAGACTCTACAACCACTCAACCAAGCAAATCAAAACATGACTGAGTGCCTTTTTAATCATGATTTTCCCGTATAAGTCGTTGGTTGTTGTGATCAAAAATTTCAGTTAAATATATCATATAGGAGACATACGCAGTCTGCAGTGATGCGGACGCTGAGACGGTCTGTTGTGGTGAAGACGGAGCTTAGCCGTAAAGCAAGGCTCTCGATTTACCGGTCGATCTACCACCCAGTTCTCACCTATGGACCTAAAGAACACTATCGCGGATGCAAGCGGCCAAAATGAGTTTTCTCCGCTTGGTGGCTGGGCTCAGCTCAGCTGCAGGGATAGGGTGAGGAGCTCAAACATTTGGGAGAGACTCGGAGCAGAGCCGCTGCTCCTCCATATCGAGTGGATTCAGTTGAGGTGGTTTGGGTGTCCTGTTAGGCTGCCTCCTGGACACCTCCCCAAGGAGGTGCTTCAGGCATGTCCTGCCGGCAGGAGGACCCCTGGTCGACCCAGGACACGTTGGAGAAAGTACATCTCCGAACTGGCCCAGGAACACCTTGGGGTCCTGCTGGAGGAGCTGGTGGAGGTGGCCGGGGAGAGGACGGTCTGGAACTCCCTATTGGGATGCTGCCCCTGCGACCCAGACCTGGACAGGTGGAAGAAGACGAGACGAGCTGAGATTAAATATTCAGCAGTTTTAAGGTACTTTTTAATGTTCATTTGCTGATTTTTATTTATTTATTTTCATTTTATCATGTGTGGGGCTATTCCCATGCTTTCTGTCTCCGGCTTTTCCAATTTTCTCCCTCAGGCCCAAAACTTCTGTGTTAAGTTAACTGGTGATTACTCTAATTTGTCTGTAGGAGATACAAACTTCTAGATTTTTTTGGATTTTGGGTAATACAGTATTTCCAGTAGTTTTTTTATAAAAACTACACAGATCCTGGTGAGTTTCATAAAGATGCTTCATGTTATTACATTTATTTATCAGATTAATGAGCCCTGCTGACAATGAGTGTGACAACACAGAAAAGTAAAGCCCAGATTTAATTCAGCTCTGCCTCAAGAAATATAAAACCTACTGGTCTCCATGTCCCACTGATCCCACGCAAATTTAATCAAAGCACAGCGAAATTCTGAATTCAGAGCCGTGCTTTTTCAGCTCCACTTTGGAGCATCGGGAAGAAGAAACCTGCATGAGGAAGAGACTTCCTGAGGAGGGATTGCGTTACGAGAGGACACAGCAACGTGAGCGCCGAGGCAAAAGGAGAAAAGACACAGAACAGAAAAATTAACTGATGCAGGAATGATGCAGAGTTCTGGAGTTCAGATCAAACAGATGAATCTCATTATTTCACAGGAATTTTTACGGTTTAACGTCTAACATCTCAAACAAGACATGGAAACAGAAACAGTTTGTTTATCCTATCGTTGTACACCTGAAGCACTTGTTTCAGGTTTAAGTTTATATTTAAATCTCTTTATTTTATATTCTACTTCTGCTGTTATTCATCTGCTTTACTACAACAACACCCACAGTTGAATTGATTAAGTCTTATTTCTCTACGACAGCCCGAAACAGACTTACTTTATTGGACCAGCTAAAGATTTCTGTTCAGACTAAACCTGCAGAGAGTGAAGTTTGATAGAAGTGGAGAGAAACAAGCAGAGCTCATTAAATATGCATGTTTCTGCTTTATGGAGTGGTCTTTGAATCCATGTTTCATCTATAACTGTGCAGGAGTCTGACAGGAGATGACTAGAGCTGGTGAACTGGAGTGTTTACTGTAAAAGTTGATCAATAGCAGCGCTCGATAATGAAAAATGAGTGGAAGCATTGATGCATCACCTGGGGTAATGGAAACAGGGGCGGGACTTCATGGGCAGTAGCGGTTTTAGGCACAGGCAGACAGGGCAGTTGCCCGGGGCGGCATGTTTTCATGACACAAAAGGGGCGCACAAGCGCTGAGTAAAAAATAAAAAAAGAAAGAAATCTGCGCCGCACCGAGGTTTTCTATTCTATCTGTCATATCATAGAGTCTGGATTGGAAACAGCAAGTTGGCACCCCCTACAGCTGCAGGCGCTCCTGCTGACTGAGAACGTTCACGTGCACCGTGTGTGTAAGAAGAAGAGGAAGGGGAGGGGTGCGGCGGGGGAATTCACCTCTGGGTCTTTCCCAAATGAAATGAGCGGGTAGGGGCTGAATCAACTGTATTAACATGGCTAAAGTCAATCACATCTTGATGTTCTTCCATTTAACGCACATTTCATTCGTAATATCATAAACACAGGCCTATCATTCTTTCAGGTGTTTCTGAATTGTGTGAAATGGCTGAATAAAAAAAGGAAAAACAAAACGATTTTGTGGTGTGTGTGTGTGTGTCCCCCATCAAGGTCAAATTGTTTAGTCCTGACTAAAGGACACTTATTGAGTCAAGAGCTAAACAGAAGAGATGAACATAAAAAGGCTAAAACCACCAGGTGCCCCATTCAGGAATAAAAAGAAAAAAAGAGGAGAAAGATAAAGGTATGTACGCTCTCATGATGCATATTTTCAATTTTTGGAACCAGTTAACTGGGATTTTAAGGGTTAAATTCGGTCAACTAATTGCTAACAGAGCTAATAGGGCTGAAATATTGAAACGAATATTCAAATGGTCGAAAAAATTCCTTGAATTGGTTTTTACTGATTCAAACTAGGATTTGTTAAATGCTCGCTGCAGCCTGTGGCCTGCCTGAACAACAACACACACATGTTGATCATGTTCAAAGGGGGCCTCGCCCGGGGAGTAATTCCATGTAGAACCGCCACTGTTCATGGATACATAAGATCATGTACTGTCCACACTGGCAAACACAAAGACTGGCTCCTCTTTAACGCAATCATTCTGTCTGAGCCAATTGTTAAATGCTAAAAACGCAGGTGCTGTTTTATTTTCAGGTAAAACTATTAGAATATTGTGCAAAGATTCATTTACATGTCAGTAATTAAAATAAAAAGGTGGACGTAAAAAATGAAATAGACTCATTTCGTGCAAGTCTATTACTTTTTGTTATAACTGTGATGATTATGGTTTACAGCTGATTAAAACCCCACATTCAACATCTCAGACAGTAAGAAGATTGTGAAAATGTTCAATAATCTAGACTCAAAGTGTCACGCTCTAATCAGCTAATGAACCCAGAACACCTGTGAAGGGCTCTTGAGCCTTTAGATGGTATAAGCTGGATTACTGGCATAAATGGACTTTGCATGATACACACACACGTGCTTGCACACACACACAGACAGACAAACAAACACACGCACACATACATGTAAGATTTTGTTTTGTCAGTCTTCCGTTAATTTTATTTAATGTTTCTTTGTGCGCATTCAGGGCTACCATGTAGCTAAATGTTTATGTTAAATTGTGTTGCATGTGGGGGTGGGAATTGATACATTTTTATCAATGTCAATGGCATTGTCGATTCTGTCAATCGATCCAATTCCTCATCTATTCCAGAGTAGTTTAACACGTGACAAAAATGGAATTGCACACGGCTCCTGCATTGTAACTGTCAGTTTCTTTATGATAACTAATAAAGTGTAACTGTATCGGTTGGGATTACCTTTTCAAATGTTCTCCTTTAGGCTCCTTGTGAAGGCAGCCATCTTCTTGTTCGGTGCAGTGTTGCTGTAGCTATTGTAGAGTCAGAAAAATCTCACCACAAGTTGGACGTTAACTGCTGGAGTCTGCTAGTGTGGAGGTATTTATATAAGGTAAGTGATGCTAATATGATAAAGTGTTAGTTGACCTGCAGGAGAGGACGTGTGAACGTCACCACTGGTGCTGCGTTGATATTCACTATCCCGCAGCGGGTCCAAACACCTCAATAACTTTAAGTTTTCTCGTATTTTGTGCCCAAAGGCTTTTGCATATTTGTAGTACTTCGTCTACTTTGAAATTATTGCAAGCTACCTTGTTGTCAAGCTTTCTTGTAAAATATAACCAAACGTGAGCTACACAATGTGTGCGGTGACGTCATTTGCGCCGACTGGAATTGATAAGGGGAATCGTTTGCAAAAGTGGTGAACGATTCCTAGGAAATGAAACAATGGGAACAAGTTCTCAACAAGAACAGGTTTTCAATTCCATCCATCCATTTTCTGAGCCCGCTTGTCCACGTAGGGTCGCGGGGGGAGCTGGTGCCTATCTCCAGCAGTCAGTGGGCAATCAGGCGGGGTACACTCTGGACAGAGAGCCAGTCCATTGCAGGGCAACACAGAGACACAAAGGACAAACAATCATGCATGCACACACACCTAAGGACAATTTAGACAAACAAATCAACTTAACAGTCATGTTTTTGGATGGTGGGAGGAAGCCGGAGTACCCGGAGAGAACCCACGCATGCACAGGGAGAACATGCAAACTCCACGCAGAAAGACCCTCGGCTGGGAAGCGAACCCAGGACCTTCTCGCTGCAAGGCAACAGCTCTAACCACTGCGCCACTGTGCAGCCCGTTTTCAATTCCCAACCCTAATTACTTGGGGGGGGGGGGGTTCAACTCAGCAGAAGAGTTGCTTTTACCTTGTTTTTGCTAACGTTTCGACTAACACTGTAGACTTCCTCAGAGCTTCGCCGCTGTCGGTGGTGTTACTTCCTTCTCCGTTTATCATGAAATACACAGAATTAACATGGAAAAGATGTTGAATTATTTTTATTTTTTGCTACATGTCTCATTGCTTTGTTACATTAATTCAGATTTTGGCGCAACCTATTTTTTTACAAAGCCACAACAAAATAAAGCAGCATGTTCAAACATTTGTAACACTAAACTACAACCTCAGCTGTGAAATGCCTGAGAAGAACTGTCAAAATGTTGAAACTATTATACTAGTTTCAACATTATCTCCCCCAACATTGTCTGTGAACTTACCTTAAAACAAAGTTCTGTAACATTTATATTCTAAGAGAGAATCAGAATAAATCATCCAGCTTCGCAGTTTTATTAATTTACAAATGGTTCCATTAAAAGTCATTTCTCCCATGTTAAATTATGAAGGCTTTAGAGGCCAATAAAAGACTCTAAGCAGGGAAATAGATGAATTACATGACTGAATGAAGTAGATTATTCACAGATTCTGCACTCAGAGAAAAGCGACACAATAATGATGCTGATAAAAGAGCGTAAAACAGACGGGGATGTTTTGTGCATCAATATTAATGTTCCAACCCTGAATCTGAGGTCTGGAGGTCATGGCTGGACTCTTTTCTTTTATTTAACTTTAACTTTATTTATAAGGCACCTTTCAAGATATTTGTCACAAAGTACTGAACAGAAGTACACAAAGAACAAAACATGTCAGCACATCCATGTTCATTCAAAAGCAATATTAAAAATGTAAAGCTTTAGCTGTATTTTATAAAGCTCAACCAAGTCTGCAGACAACCAGAGCAAAGGGAGTTTCAGAGTCCTGGTGCAGATGCTGAGAAGCTCTTCAGCCAACGTTTCAGCTTTGAATGTGATATAACCAGCAGGCCTTGGTCACGTGACCTCAGGGATCTGCAAGAGATGTACGACTGTGCTTGACTAGTCAAGGCCTTCTAGGTAGGAGTTGCATATAATAATGTACTCTTGAGCAGATGGGGAGCCAACGGAGCTGCAATGTGAGTGGTATAAATAGTATGTTTTTATATCTAGAAACCCCAAGGCACTTTAAAACACAACAGTCCTTCATTCACTCACTCACACACATTCACACACTGGTGGTGATGAGCCACAAGGTAGCCAAAACGGCCCTGGGATCAACTAACAGAAGTGAGGCTGCCATTCACACAAGAGATTTTAAACATGTGTAGAATTTGGTCATTTTACTCTTTTCATGTTACACTGTCAGAAGCATATTAAAAATCCAGACACACCACAGCTTGGTTCCTCCTCCTCCGGTTGGTCATCAGACACTCTCCTTTGGATTCTTTGCTAGAAAGCAGAATTCATGGTTTTATAAATTACAGCAACTCGCTCACACTGTTTACAGTGGGGATGGGGAGCTGCTGACGTCAACTGGGGCTATAGTCAGACGGTGGAAGGAATATTTTGAGGAGCTCCTCAATCCCACCTATGCGCATTCCGAGGAGGAACCAGAGCCGGGAGACCTGGGGATGGACTGTCCAATCTCGGGGGCAGAAGTTGCTGAGGTAGTCAAACAACTACACCGCGGTGGAGCCCCGGGGGTGGATGAGATTCATCCTGGGTATCTCAAGCCTATGGATGTGGTAGGGCTGTCATGGTTGACACGTCTCTACAACATTACGTGGTCATTGGGGGCAGTTCCTGTGGAGTGGCAGACCGGGGTGGTGGTCCCCATCTTTAATAAGGGTGACCTGAGGGTGTGTTCCAACTATAGGGGGATCACACTCCTCAGCCTCCCTGGAAAGGTCTACTCCAAGGTACTGGAGAGGAGGGTCCGATCGATAGTTGAATCTCAGATAGAGGAGGAGCAATGTGGTTTTCGTCCTGGCCGTGGAACTGTGGACCAGCTCTATACCCTTGCAAGGGTGATGGAGGGGGCATGGGAGTTTGCCCAACCAATCCACATGTGCTTTGTGGATTTGGAGAAGGCTTATGACCGTGTCCTCAGGGGCACCCTGTGGGGGACGCTCCAGGAGTATGGGGTGGGTGGCTTTCTGTTAAGGGCCATCCCTTTACCAGAGGAGCGTGAGTTTGGTCCGCATAGCCGGTAGTATGTCGGACCTGTTCCCGGTGAGGATTGGACTCCGCTAGGGCTGCCTATTGTCACCGGTTCTGTTCATTACCTTTAAGGACAGAATTTCTAGGCGGAGCCGTGGTGTGGAGTGTGTCGAGTTTGGTGGCAGGAGAATCTCGTCTCTGCTTATTGCGGACGATGTGGTCCTCCTAGCTTCATCCAGCTCTGACCTTCAGCTCTTGCTAGGTAGGTTCGAGGCCAAGTGTGAGCCGGCTGGGATGAGGATCAGCACCTCCAAATCTGAGACCATGGTTCTCGACCAGAAAAGGGTGGCTTGCCAACTCCGGGTTGGGAGAGAGGTCCTACCTCAAGTGGAGGAGCTTAAGTATCTCGGGTCTTGTTCACGAGTGAGGGTAGGAGGGATCGGGAGATCGACAGGCGGATTGGTTCAGCGTCTGCAGTGATGCGGACGCTGAACCAATCTGTCATGGTGAAGAGGGAGCTGAGCCAGAAAGCCAGGCTCTCGATTTACCGGTCGATCTACGTCCCGATCCTCACCTATGGTCATGAGCTTTGGGTAATGACCAAAAGAACGAGATCGCGGATACAAGTGGCCGAAATGAGTTTCCTCCGTAGGGTGGCCGGGCTCAGCCTTAGAAATAGGGTGAGGAGCTCGGACATTCGGGAGGGACTCGGAGTAGAACCGCTGCTCCTCCGGATCGAAAGGAGTCAGTTGAGGTGGTTTGGGCATCTGGTCAGGAAGCCTCCTGGAAGCCTCCCTGGTGAGGTGTTTCGGGCATGTCCTGCTGGCGGGAGGCCCCCAGGTCGACCCAGGACACGTTGGAGAGGTTACATCTCCAATCTGGTCCGGGAACGCCTTGGGGTCCAGCCGGAGGAGCTGGTGGAGGTGGCTGTGGAGAGGACGGTCTGGAGCTCCCTAGTTGGGATGCTATCCCCGCGACCCGGACCCAGATAAGCGGAGGAAGACGACGACGACATAAATTACAGCAAGTGGTCCTGAAGCAGCAAAGCAGCCCAGACATCACACCACCATGTTTAAATACAACACAAACAGAAGACATCTGTGAAATTATTTCACATTACTCTAGTTGTACGGTCACCACTAAAGGGTTGGAACTTATTTTTAACACTTCATATCTATAATCACACAAAGGCAAAAACAACACAGTTGTGTTTCTGTGCAGCTCTTGAGTTTCTATCAGTGTTTTTGTCTTCCTGCACATTTCATTAAAAACATTCAAGATAACTATATCAAACATCTAAAAACTGCACTGGATGGGAAGGGTTTGAGTCATTTATATGCCTGTTTAGGATGTAGTATGATGCATCTTTTAGTTTTCAACCTATTATTGTCAGCAAATCATTTGAATATGTCAAGTGCTTCGTCCTCTGTGTAACTCTCAGCCTCCTTACAAAGTAAAACATTTTTATAGATTAGTAACAAAGGATTAAATATTCTGTAAACCAACTGTCCTTTGTTGTTTAAATCAAGAGACGTGGTCTATTTGTTGGGCGCTACATTTAAGTGCTACTAAACAAAATGGTGCGCATAAAATAAACACAGTTAAAACAAACTCAGTTGTTTTTCTGTCAGGAATGTTCCATTTATGGGAAACAAATGGTTCCTTTATGTGTTTTAAATAGCTTATGGGAGCAGCACAGATTCATGTCTCTGACAAGCAAACGCTGTTTCTGTGATGAGTGTATTTTTAGAATCAGAAAGTGAAAAATACAGCCAGAATATTCACAGTTCTCAGCGTCAAAGTCTCAGGTTAAATGTTGTTTTAGATGTGTGAATTAAGATTGGTGAAAGACATCAACGTGCTTGTTAGATTCACCAAGAAAGGAAGGTGTGACGGACCTGGAGCTCTCCGTGGTGCTGAACTAGCTGCTTGTGTTACATGATCAGATACGATGACGCCCTAATCTAAAAGGAATATGCTTTCAAATCAAATTGAACAGTTTCTGTAAAAGGAACACAACCAAATTTTAAGCAAACACTAAAAAATGTAACTCCTAAAGACTTTACTGACAGCTAATTGGCTAACCAGCCAATAACACAACAGCAACTCGATGTGGCAAGGACAACTCCCTGAATTCAAACCGAGCCCCAGAATGAAGAGAAAAAAGGATTTATGAGATTCTGGACTCCTCAGCCTACCTGAGTATTGTAGCTGACCACGCCCATCCCTACATGAACACATGGATCCATCTTCTGATGGCTACCTCCAGCAGGATCAAGCACCATGTCACAAAGCTGAGGTCATCTCTAACTGGTTTCTACATGACCGTGAGTTTACAGGACTCCAACGACCTCCACAGTCACCAGATATAACTGGAGGTTCTCATCATGGAAAGAGGTGTGTGGTAATGTCATGTCAACAAGGACCAGAATATTGAGATAAATGGCATAAAAACTTAAGGTGGATCTGAAGTTAAAGGGGGATCCAACCTGATACTACAGATAATGGATTTTTTTATTTCTAAGCATTGATCAGCTTGATAATATAGATAACATCGTCTTCCCCTGGCAAAAAGATGTAAAATTGAAATGATAGAACACTTGATCTCTGCTGAATCAGCTGGAACCATGTCTTCTTGTCTCTACTTGTGCCTCAGCAGAGATGACAATAAAGTTTACTTTGATATAGAAGGATTACAGATAATCTTACCGTATGTCAGCGTGACCCTATTGTGACATAAATACCAAAAATTACTCATTTAAATAATAGTTGAAACTATTTTTATTCCAGTTCTACCAAGTAGCACTTCCCCCTCTGTCCAAGATGATTTTTTAAAAATAAGCTGCAGAGAAGTGAGAAATATTTTTATTTATTCTTCCTCTTCCTTCCCTCCTCCTCATAAACCAAACCATGCCAACATGTATAACATGGTCAGTAGTTCCTATATTGTCTTTTTGAGTGTCATAGAAGCACATCACGAAGCATTTCTGGAACTGAAGCAGATCAGAAAGCTTTTGAACTGCAGCTGAACGCTTTAGAGTCCTCTTCCATGAGGCTCTGCCATCATGATGCACCTCTCCACATGAGAGTTGGAGGTCGAGGAGCACAAGACAAACACTCCTTTGGTCACATTTGAACACTGTCATGGCAGTATTTGTCCTTCATTAGTCATATGATGATTCTCATAGGTGGACTCCGAGTCTAACTCTTTCTGGGCTGATGTCAGTGGTGTTGGGCTGAGTTTATTTTTAAAGCACGTTTGATGATGTCATTGTTTTTCTGCAGATGTTTCTGACTTTTGAATTATTCTGTTTTCCATCCCAATTTGGAACTGATATTTTCAATCCATGTGCTTTTATATCTATTGCAATTGCACTTAATAATAATGATAATGATAATAATAATATTAATATATGATTATTATTATTATTATTATTATTATTATTATTATTATTATTATTATTATGTTCTCCTATCAGATAGGTCTAATTGTGCTGCTGATCCCGGCTCAGAGGTTCTGTTTGGACCCCCCACCCCCACCCCCACACACACCATCACCAGCATCACCACCACCCCCAACCCCCCAGTGCCCTGCCACCCCGCCGCCCTCCTCCTGCCTTTGTTCTCACCACAACAACCCCGGAGCAGATGGTGCTCTGCTTTGCTTCGCCCAGCGGTGACAGACAGGCGCTCTCAGCCAATGGCCTGCTGGGGAATCAGCTGACTGGTCTGGAGAGCGCCAGGTGTTTTCGGTTCTCTTGTTTTTTTTTCCACTTTCAGTCATTTTCTCCCACATTCGTAGAGAGAGGCGCAGGCGGCGGCTGTGCGGAGGAGAAACAAACCGCGGCAGGTCGGAGATCTCTGCAGACCGCATTATGCGTGCCTCAGAGGCGCTCGGAGACTGATGGGAGACGCAGGAGACCTCGCTATAAACAGCCGCTGTTGGAAACGGGAATAATGTGTCAGTGCGTGGTTTGGTGAGCCCTTTCACTTGGAGCTTTCTGGTTTTTGGATACCTGGAGGAAGGAGCTGTGGACTGGAATACCAACAAGGTGAGACCGCTCAGATGATGGAAGGGCAAGATCTTCACAGCTGGGACGCTCAGTTTGTTTGGTCATCTTGGATTAATGGGTTTTGCAGTAAATCGTACATAAGAGAATATAAATCGGTCTTCAACGGGGCGATGCAGGGAGTTGAGAGATTCAAGGTGCAGACGCACTCAAGGACATAATCCTCCAGACTAGGCTACCGTCTAGTTTAGTGCGTTTAACCGGTCGGAATATCAAATGGGACACATGAAACCCTAACTGTGCTTCAAATGATTTTTCCACAGATAGAAACTTTGATCGGTGTTGCGGCAGGCGTCTGGCAATGCCAGCGGGAGCTGCGCGCACAGCGTGTGGATGTGATTTGCATAATAATGTTAAAGTGTACCGGCAGATGTCTCGACTCCTCCGTTCTAAGAATTAAAAGTCCTGTTGAGGGATAAAGACGGGGCCCCGAGTCAGAGATGCGCTGCGAGAATGGGGTTACATTAGCGGGGGTCTATTGTGGTCCTCAAACGCTGCTTCTGTCGCTGCAGCTGTTGCGCCTTTCCAATAATGGGTCTGCTGCTGACTTGCCATCAAGAACCTGAAACAGAGCAGGGCTTCGCTGTGGAGACGTGTTCAGTTGTGTGAATCCTTTCTGACCAGATCTCAGGTCTCGGATGGTTCTGGATCCTTTACAGTCTGGATTCTGTCCCATCTGGTAAAAGTTTAGCATTGTTTATTGTAAACTTCTCACACAAACTCAGAGAAGACATTTCTGCCATTCAAGGCTGTGAAGTTAATCAATCTTTTAATGGATTTCTACTGCGAACAACCACACCAATGTTGTAATAATTAGAAACGTTTACTACTCAAAAATCACATTCCTCTTAGCAAACATGCTTTTATTTTGACACATAAAGGCTTCCTCCTTCTGAAGTCTAAACTCACAGACTTGGTGGGGTTTTAAAAACATGCAAGTGTCGGTACCCTCAGATACCTTGTGGTGTCACAGTAATATTTGTCATACCAACCTATTTCTAAGCATCTTTATTTTACTTGCCCCCTCTTTGGACAGCAAGTCTCTTGCAGCAGCTTAGAGCAGCAATATGTGTTTTTGAAAACATGAACATGAAAAATAAAGCCTAGATCAGTGTCTGTATTTAATTCTAATATAATACATTTATTTTTGAATGATAAAAGTGGCTTAATAATGTTGCTGCAAGCTTTAATTGCCACTAAACAGCTCAGCTGGCTGCCTCCTTAAAACGTGAAATCTCTGTTTCCCAACTCAGTTTTAACCATGTTAATTAGTTGAGATTATAATTTTTCCATCATTTAGTAACTCTAACATATTTAGAAGCTTAAATCAGTAAAAACCTGAAGCTGACAGCAGGATTCATGCTCTCTACTCGCTGTACCACCAGCACTTATGTCCCAGGGGCATAAAGCAGGGGTGGGGTGGGGTTGGGTTACAAATCTCAAGCCTCATTTTTATGCCTTTAAGAAGATCTAAGCTGTTTACTTGTCCTGCATCTGAGACATGCATATGGCACTCATAGGGCTCAGGGTGTAACAGTTAAGATGTTTTCTCCTTCTGTAGAAGCACATGGAGAGGGTGACTGCAGAAGCAGACAAGCATGCAGCTGCAGAACCACAAGGAGGTATTTGGAAAGTGCCAGCCTTGATACAAATAACGTTTTAGCTTCGTGCTCGGTTAGGAACTAAATTAGGAGCCGTGAAACTTGAAAACCTGTTCCAAAGATAAATAATTTTAAGCTTTAGTGGTGGTGGGCAAACTCACCTGTCATACCCCGCACCCATGCTTTCTGTGCACACTGTTTTACTTTAGTTTCAGCGTCAGTGCCACATACAAGCATTGCACAGTTAGCATTCTGGATCATTTCTGGTGTTCTCGCGTGGTTGGAGACATTTCTAGATATGTGTTTATGGAAATATGTTAAAAACAGCTTTTAAAATGTTGGGGAGAAAAGATGCAAAGTTGTTTGATGCAATAATGAAATAAACATGATTCAATGAGTGGAGAAACACAATGTATTTATTTCTCTACATAAACATACCAGGAACACTGTGGTGCAGCCCATCAAATAAAAAACATCATTAAAAGTACATTTAACAACGAGATATTTAGCTACTTTTTCATATTTTTAAATAATTTTCTTGAGCCAGTATGAGCTAAAATGACCGTTTACAGGGTTAATGAGAGGCCATTCCGCCCTTATCGCCTCCTGTGGCCAGAATATTCCACTTGCAACTTCAGACTGGCAGGCTGCTCTGTTGGGACTTGAGCTTGACATACCTGGCGCTGCAGTGAGCTTCCAGCACGTCTTCTGCATGTTTTAGATCATGAACACCGCTGATTTGTTTAATTTAATGGTGAATCGTTCCTGTAGACACTAATGAAGGCTGAGGAGACATTTCAGATGTTAGATTAAGGTGTTAAAACGACAAATGCACATCGAGGAGATAAGTTTTGGTGTTGGTTCTGCAAACGGACACTAGGGGGTGCTAAAAGCAAGCCAAAACTGCCTCTCTTTAATTGTGATCTGTTTTCATGTGATTAATTTTCCTTCCTTTATATTTTAAGCGACTACCTTCATAAACAAAGTCTTGATCATAAACAAGCTTTGTGTTAAAAACAAAGTTTTTACAGCAGAGGTTTCCCAATCATGTAACACCTAAAGTGTCCATCTTCAAGTGACTGCAGTTATCGGTTGATGTGAGCTGGTGGAGTTGAGCTGTTTGGTCATGGACAAACAGCGCTGCAGACAGAACGCTTAGTCAGAGAAAAGTTAGAACTAGAACCACATGAAGGAACATCTCCAGATGCTCTGCAGAGCTAGACGGGACGATGATGTGAAAAACACGATTTCTTTTTAAGAAAAGAAAATTGGCCATTTTCTGATTAACTTTGATGTGCTGACATCCTTGGGCTGACTTTTAAAAGCCTTCTAATAGATTCATAAATTAGAAAACATCTAATGTATTCTGTTGATCCAGTTCTAGTTTTATAGCAATCAGATTTGGCAAAAAATCTGCTCGGTGGGCTCATAAACAGAACCAGTTGGAAAACACATGGCAGCTTTTTCTCATAGTCAGCACTTATTATAAATAAGTGTCTACATTCGTCTTGTAATAACACCATGACCAGAGGACCGTATGAATAAACAAACTCTGTGCATGAGCCTTGATAGCATGCAGCGATTTCCTCAGGTGTCTGTTTGGGCACACCCATGATAATTTAAATGCTCAGCCAGGTAATTTCGTTGGGCATCATGGAAAAGGTGTGCTCTACCACAGGAGGAGGCAATTTCATTTTATCAAGCTGCAGGAAATAAATCATCAAGGAGCAAAGCCAGAATCTGCAATGCGGTGGCAAAATCACCCACAGATCTTGGTAAATTTACCTAGAACTCTGACTTTCAAAATAAGATACATTTTATGACTAATTACTCTTACATTTCCCCAGATTTAGTGTTATTGCCCAGATTAGAGAACCACACGAACTTATTGTTGTTCAAGTGTTGACTTGAATATGGTAAATATGGTAAATGTCATAGTAAAAAGATAAAGCACCTTATAGAGTCCTGGAACCCCCCAAGGCACTTTACAACACAATCAGTCATTCACCCACTTACACACACATTCACACACTAATATATATATATATATATATATATATATATATATATTTGTACAGTGGTGTAAAAAACTATTTGCCCCCTTCCTGATTTCTTATTCTTTTGCATGTTTGTCACACAAAATATTTCTGATCATCAAACACATTTAACCATTAGTCAAAGATAACACAAGTAAACACAAAATGCAGCTTTTAAATGATGGTTTTTATTATTTAGGGAGAGAACAAAATCCAAACCTACATTGCCCTGTGTGAAAAAGTAATCGCCCCCCTTGTTAAAAAATAACCTAACGGTGGTGTTTCACACCTGAGTTCAATTTCTGTAGCCACCCCCAAGCCTGATTACTGCCACACCTGTTTCAATCAAGAAATCACTTAAATATGAGCTGCCTGACACAGAGAAGTAGACCAAAAGCGCCTCAAAAGCGAGACATCATGCCAAGATCCAAATAAATTCAAGAACAAATGAGAACAAAAGTAATTGAGATCTATCAGTCTGGTAAAGGTTATAAAGCCATTTCTAAAGCTTTGGGACTCCAGCGAACCACAGTGAGAGCCTTTATCCACAAATGGCAACAACATGGAACAGTGGTGAACCTTCCCAGGAGTGGGTGGCCGACCAAAATTACCCCAAGAGCGCAGAGACAACTCATCCGAGAGGTCACAAAAGACCCCAGGACAACTTCTAAAGAACTGCAGGCCTCACTTGCCTCAATTAAGGTCAGTGTTCACGACTCCACCGTAAGAAAGAGACTGGGCAAAAATGGCCTGCATGGCAGATTTCCAAGACGCAAACCACTGTTAAGCAAAAAGAACATTAGAGCTCATCTCAGTTTTGCTCAGAAACATCTCAATGATTGCCAAGACTTTTGGGAAAACACCTTGTGGACTGATGAGACAAAAGTTGAACTTTTTGGAAGGCAACTGTCCCGTTACATCTGCTGTAGAAGTAACACAGCATTTCAGACAAAGAACCTCATACCAACAGTAAAATATGGTGGTGGTAGTGTGATGGTCTGGGGTTGTTTTGCTGCTTCAGGAACTGGAAGGCTTGCTGTGATAAATGGAACATGAATTCTACTGTCTACCAAAACATCCTGAAGGAGAATGTCCGGCCATCTGTTCGTCAACTAAAGCTGAAGCGATCTTAGGTGCTGCAGCAGGACAATGAACCAAAACACACCAGCAAATCCACCTCTGAATGGCTGAAGAACAACAAAATGAAGACTTTGGAGTGGCCTAGTCAAAGTCCTGACCTGAATCCTATTGAGATGCTATGGCATGACCTTAAAAAGGCGGTTCATGCTAGAAAACCCTCAAATAAAGCTGAATTACAACAATTCTGCAAAGATGAGTGGGCCTAAATTCCTCCAGAGTGCTGTAAAAGACTCGTAGCAAGTTATCGCAAACGCTTGATTGCAGTTATTGTTGCTAAGGGAGGCCCAACCAGTTATTAGGTTCAGGGGGCAATTACTTTTTCACACAGGGCAATGTAGGTTTGGATTTTGTTCTCTCCCTAAATAATAAAAACCATCATTTCAAAAATGCATTTTGTGTTTACTTGTGTTATCTCTGACTAATGGTTAAATGTGTTTGATCAGAAACATTTTGTGTGACAAACATGCAAAAGAATAAGAAATCAGGAAGGGGGCAAATAGTTTTTCACACCACTGTACAAATATATATATATATATATATATATATATATATATATATATATATATATATATATATAGATAGATAGATAGATAGATAGATAGATAGATAGATAGATAGATAGATATTAACCTACTTTTATGCAAAAAAACTAGTTTTAGTCCGTTTTTGAGTCAGGTATGAGATGAGAAAGTTTGCATTCAACAGCAGCGGCCAAGGGCCAAGCTGTCAGCTTCTACTGAAATGAGAAGAAACTGAGATTAACAGCTGGATTAACCCCATTTATGTTAAAAAAGAGAGCAGAGAAGTAAGAAGGGATGGTTGTTTTGTATTTCGACATTTTACTCATGTATTTTATTTTTGCTTTATTTAAACCAAACCGTTGGTGAATTTAGCTGGTGTTTCCTGTTTGCTTCTGTCTGAATGGCAGTAGAAATACGTGTATTTTAAAACCGCATTTACTCAGAATTGTATTTAGTTAAGGGGAACATTTAAAACAAGAACTTGAGCAGTTCTTATCAACAGGAACTTAAAAGCATCAGTGCTGATCATGCAGTTTTATTTTCTACTGATGCACTGTTTTTATTAAAGCAGTAAAGTGACCCATTTCTCTCCTCTGGGCCTGAATTCTCTACACAACCGATAAGCTCGTCCTCGGTCAGGATCTCCATCTGCCAGTCCTAAATGGTGCAGCAATAGGCACAATAAACAGTGCTTTAGCTTAAAAACAAGTGTCCCTGATTTAGCCACGCTCCGCTCCGTCTCAGAGGATATCCTTGGTATAGGGGGAGTAGTGCGTTGGCTCTTGCTCCTCCATGCTGTTGCTAGGCAGGTTACGTACATTCAGACATATTGCTCAGCTCTCTTGTTTAAAATCCTCTTAGCTGATCTCATCTTAAGGTGGCGTTGAAGCATTAAGGAGGTGGATTCTGCATAGCTCTACACCACGTGAGGTGCCTTGTAAATAGACCTAATTGAGTTAAGGATATCTTAAAGTGTTGGTGTAATTCTGCAAGCACCGGCTTGTTAAACACCTGCTGGCAACCTAATCTCAGTATGAGCAAGGTTGCTGCAAAGGTAACTGGCATTTATGTGGGAAAACGACAACTGTACCAAACAGTAAAACAGCATCTCTGTTGAATCAGATATAGAAATAGCTCTGGTTGTATAGAAGTGAACATGATTTCAATAATGAAATGATGCTGATTAGGAGTGTCTGGATCCAACCGAAACATTTTTTATTAATCGGTAAAGGATAGACAATGCTAACGCTTTATGGTTTTATGTCAGTCGTTTTGTAACACAAGGTGTAATGTAGCATACCAAAGAGTCTGCCATCTCTGGCCAGCTTTCATTTGCAAATTAGCAATTTAGTATTGGCCATGGAGAATTATTTTTGGCCTAAGAAAAGCTTGTATAACATATCATACACATAGACACACACCCTTAAATTAAATTGTTAAGGCCACTGGATTTGCTCCTAACATGGAAGTGTAAAAAATTGCAGTTCCACCCTCACCCATTAAGGGTTGTCTCCAAAACAGAGCCAGTTCCCACTGACTCCCATGTTAAAAATGCCAGTTTCACAGCAGAAATAAACATGTTTGCAGCTTGGTTCAAAAATACTATTGTAGGTTTATTAGATTGTTTACATTTGTGGGATTCTGGGGGGGGGGGGGGGAGATAACTCTTCTGTTTAAGTGTAATTAAATACTTGAAATTATAAATAATTCATGAGCATCAAAGCCACGTCAGAGCTATAGCGCTAGGAGCTCCGGGGGAAAGGCCTCAGCCTCGGCCTCACGTTAATAGATGTTCGGCCATTTCCACTCTCTGGACTTTAGTTGTGTCCTCTGTGTGTTCGTGTTTGGATGTTAATCATGAAATTATTTGGACAAAGAAGTCAAGCTGGGGTATTGGCCACACTAACAGATCATCCAAGCAGGTTCGGCCTCATTTTTAGCAGTAAAATTATATTTCTGTACTGTATTTTGCTGGTTGAAAGGAGGATGCTGTGCATTAATATAAGACTGCTTGGTCAAAGATGGGTTGAAATATGAAATGTGTTGGTGGGGGCTGGCTGGCGGGTACAGAAACTCGTAAGCTGAATGAGGCTAACTAGCAGAGGCTTTGGGGACAGCGATTCACGAGGCCGCAGCTGCAAAGAGGTTTTCCGAGTTTTGGTAAAGTGCCTCTGCCTTTAACAGCAGCAGTCCTGCAATCAGAGATCTGTGAATCTGCAGTTTCATCTTTCGGAGGCAGACCAGCGAGGTGGCCGCCCAACCTCTCCTTCTCTCGGACGGGAACAGCTGCTTTACACAGGTGGCATGCTCCTGTCTCCCAAGGGGGAAAAGACGCGCACCTGCTTGGTTTTCATGCCAGGGTGTAGTTGTGCTGCTTGCCTGTGGAACTCTCTGAGGAATTTTAGAGAAACTGCTGCTCACCAAGTTAATTTTAGAGTCACTTTACTGCATTTCTCTTGCTAAAAGTTCCCAAAAATGCACAGTTAGCTTGAGTTAGTATGTAGCTAATTTGCTGCTGATCTCTGACCGAGGTGGAGCATGACCTCACGTAAGTAGCCAGGGTGTCTGGCTCTGATCGCAGCGGTCTGAGGCTTGTATTTTAACAGTATTGCTCCACAGGCAACCAACATGACTACAACCTTGCACAAAAGCCACGTGGGTCGGCTACCTTGGAGCTCCTTCTTAGCTTCTTGGGTTAGCTAAGTTAGCTAGTAGCTGCACTGGTATATTTGTTCCAACCCTGTTCTAACCGTAACAGCCCCATCCTCAGCTCCACCTCTTTTCCCAATTTTGGATTGTCTGGGAGTGACAAGACGTGTGACATGGCCAAAATGGAAGTGGTGGGAACCTCCCATTTTTCATCAAATCCATATGACTCAAACCCAGTAGGTATTTGTCCATATTAAACATGTCCATAGTAAACATGTTAATGGCCCCAACTCACTTTAACATCCACGATATATAAATTTTGCTGGCAGAAATGCAACACATTGTGGCGTTCCAACTGGAAAATAATGCTAGCCTGAGCTACTGCAAAAATTTCGGTCCAAACTACATGGTTGAATACAAAGTAGATGTGTTCTGAGTTATCCAGATAGTGTACACAGAGTTTCTAGCTGCATACAGCATCATAGAGCCTTTGAGGTAAACCATCAGTCGTCTCATCGTGCATTATAATGGGAACGATGTAGCCATTTTTTTTGTCAATAATCTATTTAGTTTAACATTTATTCTACATTTTAATTTTAGGCCAAAATGTTCCATTTCAACATAAAGAAAATGTCCGATTAGCAAGAATAACAAAAGCTTTTAGTTGAAGTGAGGACAGTGTGGATGAGTGAAGGAAGAAGTGACAAAGATCACAAGCTGTGGAGTTATCTGCCATTCATTCAGACTGGACATTCCCAGTAAATCCTGGATCGTGACTGGTGCTCCAACATTCTCCTTTGTTATTTTATTCTTGTCCAACAAGGGCGTTAGCAGCTCGGGCTAGTGTTAGCAGTAGCTAACTCAGCGTCAAGTTGATAACGCTGAAGTGGGTTGGGACAGGCAGATTTAATGGGGTGTGTCTTGTGGTTGACGTGTTCAATTTGATTTTCTCAAAAAGGAACGTTTCCCCCATTGCCATGACAACACCACTAATCTACCTAAGAAAATGGGTCGGAGATGGCACAATCTGTTTGGTATACATTAGATGAAATTCAACAACAGCAAGGTAAATTTGGTTCTAAATTCTAGGATTCCTTTAATGACCTTAATGTGCATGTGGTTTGTCGTTTGCAAGTCTGTTTTATAAAAAGTAAGAATCATAATGTAAGTACGGTAATCATGTATCACCTTACCCCAAAACTGTATTTTATCAATAGGGAGTGGATAATTACTGCATGTGGTGATGATTAGCTTCCATACAAGGTGTTGTACCAATGTACTTTGGGTGATATCGTCTTGGTGTTGACATTGACACTTCATGCAAGCAAGTTTTTGAGATGTGGTGTTATGCAGTAAAAAGTTTGAAACTGGGTATAAAATTAGATGTACTGGAGCACATTAGTCAGCACTGGCACTGAATGATCTCAGTAGTTGAATACTTTAGGTCAGTACTCTTTCTGGTGTCTTGTGCACATGAAAAATAACTAATCCAGTAGTTTTCAGTAGTATTAACTAATTATTTCAGTTTAGATTACATTAAAAGTATCTAACCTTACCAAGTAGATTGGCACTTGCAATTGTGATTATCATAGATCATCCTAAATTACAGTAACAAGATTGACTGTGCTGTATAAACAAACGTGTCTACTAGATAGACACCACTTACTATCATCTACTTCATGAACCATTTGGGCTACTCTGTTTCAGTGTTTCTTATCCTCCTTCATTCATCACTGTCCTCCCCTCAGATCTCATTTATAGTTATAAGCCTTCTTACTGTTGAAGAACCCAGCAAAAAGTTCTGACTTTTCCATCTATTTCCATTGATTCAGAGGGGGAAAAAACTGGTCTGCAGAAAACTTTCTATTCATGTTTGCTCTAAATTCAGATTGCTGAGGAAGTTGCATAAAAAATTAAGTTAAACTTTTTTTTTTTGTTGTCGTTTCTTTGAGGCATGGAGCGTTTTAGTGTTTCATAATGTTTAATGATGTTCCGAGGAGCTAATGATGGAGTCCTTATGGGCCTGGTGGATAGATGAAAGCCCTCAGTGGAATTTGATCTCTTTCCAAGTAGTTCAGAGCAAAGATGTGTGTGTGTGTGTGTGTGTGTGTGTGTGTGTGTGTGTGTGTGTGTGTGTGTGTGTGTGTGTGTGTGTGTGTGTGTGTGTGTGTGTGTTGTAATGAGCTGAACTTGCATTTTCTCAGTACTGTTGATAATGCACATAACTCAGTCTCACAAGGATGGAACAGAAGTGGTTGTTGTTGTCTGTCTGTTTAACTGTTTCATTTATGAGAAACATCATTTATGAAGAAAACTATGAAGAACTAGTAAATGAGAAAAGACTAAACAATTGTTAGGGTATTAATGTGACAGTACTCAGTAACATTATTAGCAACATACTACAGCCTAAAACACATGAATGATTCCAGAAGAAAAATGTTTACCACAATCTACGGCTGGGCGATATGGCCTAAAATCATTATCACGAAATATTGAGGATTTCACCACGATAACGATAAATGGACGATAACTACAGGTATGCGCAGACACAAAAGATGTCCACTAGATGGGGCTGTCACGTGTATTATCTTGAGTTTTTACGTGACTCAAGGAGGTACAGCTTCTTAAAGGGACATGAATGCTGCCAAACTACACACATTTTTTATTATCAGATTTATTGAAATGCGGAAAAAATATCTAGATAAGAGTCAGAAATTTCGATAACGATAATTTTTTTGATTTATTCTCCAGCTTTACCACAAACCAATATCTGTAGGACACTTTCACTTTGAAACATAGTCAAGATGCTTTTTTTTGGGGTCGTGAACAAAACTCCTCTTGATTTTTTTATGTCATCTTTTGTACTACGCTGCTCAAAATGGGGGAGTGCTCTGAAGTGCACTTGTTAGTTCCCTTCAGGCCAATTTGACAAATTAACATTTTGTAATGTGCTGAATGATTTTTTTTTAATTGAACGGAATTCCCTGAAAAAACTGGCTTGGATCTGAAAATAATTAGACTTGTTGCTTTTGTATAGTGCTTTAAGATAACCCTAATCTTCTAAGTGGTCTCTGTGGTAGAGCGTCTGCCCTGGGAGTGGGAGATCAGGGTTCAAATCCTGGTCCGGTCATACCAAAGATTTTAAACATGGAACCCAATGCCTCTTTGCTTGACACTCAGCTTAAAGGGTTGGATTGGCGGGTTAAACCACCAAATAGTTCCTGCTCACTGCTCCCCATGGGAATGGGTCAAATGTGGAATTTCACCAGCGTGTGATGATTATTAATGGGACCTGACTTTTTGAACTAGTACTTTGTAAATAAACTAAGTTGAAATTAACCAAGTGAAAAAGGTTATTCTAAAAAATGTTTCTTTCTTTTTTCCCAGATAATCCTTTAACACCAGGAACCTTTGCTTCACTCCTCACCTGGACTCTGCCGGATCTGATTTCATGGAACTGAAGGCATAATTGGTGGAAAGTCTGGTTGATGTCCTTTGCACACATTTTTCTAAAATCCTTTGGCCACCCTCCTGAACATTCCCAGCATGGCTAGATGGAGGTTAAACAGCCCTCCTCAGGTGCTTGCTGGGCTGCTGCTGGTATCTATAGGAGTATCATATGTCCAGAGCAATGAGTGCCCCCAGCTGTGTGTGTGTGAGGTTCGACCTTGGTTTACCCCTCAGTCCACATATAGAGAAGCCATTACTGTGGACTGCAATGACCTTCGCTTAACACGGATCCCGGAGAACCTGTCCAGTGAAACCCAGGTTCTCCTATTACAAAGCAACTACATTGCCAGAACCAGTGAGGATCTAGAGCAGCTCTTCAACCTAACAGAACTGGACCTTTCCCAAAACAACTTCAGCACAATTCGAGATGTTGGTCTCACCAACATGTCCCAGCTCACCACGCTTCATCTAGAGGAGAACCAGATCACAGAAATGCCAGATTACTGTCTACAGGATCTAAGCAACTTGCAGGAACTCTATATAAACCACAATCAGATCAACATAATTTCTGCCAATGCTTTTTCTGGACTTCAGAGCTTACTCAGGCTTCACCTCAACTCCAACAAGCTCAAAACTATCAACAGCCAATGGTTTAAATCAACTCCCAACCTGGAGATCCTTATGATTGGAGAGAACCGTGTTGATGGAATTATGGACTTTAATTTCAAGCCACTGGGTAATCTGAGGAGCTTGGTTTTAGCTGGGATGGATTTAAAAGACGTCCCTAGCAATGCCTTCGTGGGACTTGACAATCTTGAAAGCCTCTCATTCTATGACAACAAGCTGGTCCAAGTACCTCAAAAGGCCTTTCAGAAACTACCCAACCTAAAATTTTTAGATTTAAACAAAAATCCTGTGCACAAGATTCAGGAGGGGGATTTCAAAAACATGCTCAGACTGAAGGAGCTGGGTGTTAACAACATGGGGGAGCTGGTTTCCATTGATCGTTATGCTTTGGATAACCTTCCCGAGCTCACTAAGCTGGAGGCTACAAACAATCCAAAATTCTCTTTTATCAGCCGTCAGGCCTTTCATGATGTGCCAGCTTTAGAGAGTCTAATGCTGAATAACAATGCACTTAATGCCCTTTATCAGTCTACCGTGGACTCTCTCCCAAATTTGCGTGAGATTAGCATCCATAGCAACCCATTGCGCTGTGACTGTGTCATCCAGTGGATGAGCTCCAACAAAACCACTGTCCGATTCATGGAACCCTTGGCTATGCTTTGTGCAATGCCACCAGAGGTCAGGGGGATGAGTGTGCGCGAAGTGTTGCCGAAAAAGTTAGCAAATCAGTGCCTGCCAATTATTTCTCATGATACATTCCCTAGCCACCTCAGTTTGGAAATTGGCATGACGTTGGACTTGGACTGCAGAGCCATCTCCCAGCCTGAGCCTGAGATTTATTGGGTGACACCAATGGGAAACAAGATAATGGTCGAAACTGTATCTGACAAGTATAGCCTCAACAAAGAGGGAACGTTAAGAATTTCTCATATCCACGTTGAGGACTCTGGCAGATACACCTGTGTAGCTCAAAACTCAGAAGGGGTAGACACGAGAGTAACAGCCATAAAGGTGAATGGCACCCTGTTGGACAGCACACAGCTCATGAAGATCTATGTCAAACAAACAGAATCTCACTCCATCCTTGTCTCCTGGAAAATAAACTCAAATGTAATGTCCTCTAACCTCAAGTGGTCATCCGCAACTATGAAAATTGATAACCCACATATTACCTACACTGCCAGGGTTCCGGTGGATGTCCACGAGTACAACCTCACTCATCTACAACCAGCAACTGAGTATGAGGTGTGCCTCACTGTCTCCAACATCCACCAACAAACGCAAAAGTCTTGTGTGAATGTGACGACAAAGCAGGCACCCTTCGCAGTGGAAATATCTGACCAAGGGATTAACACCGCTTTAGCAGCCATCATGGGAACCATGTTTGCAATCATCATCTTGATTTTACTCGGTGTGTACATGGCTAAGAGGTGGAAGAGGAAAAACTATCACCACTCTCTCAAAAAGTATATGCAGAAAACCTCATCCATACCGCTGAATGAGCTGTACCCGCCTCTTATTAACTTGTGGGAGGCAGACAGTGAGAAGGAGAAGGAAGGCGCCTCAGAGGCCAAACCTAGCCAAGTGGACACAACACGTAGCTATTACATGTGGTAGAGAAGCTTTCCGGTGAGGAGTACATGGACAGGATTGTTTCAGTAGCACAAATACACATACTTGCTTCTTTGTGTAAAGTGAACCAATATTTTTTTTTTGCATCTTATTCTTCTGTAATGATCATTTCTTTCTTTGATGCTCTTAGACTGCAGCAACCAATGAGACACTTTCAGATCTCTAAATTAATATTCTACTTTTCTTTTTTTTCCCCACTTGTTTTGACACTCAGTATGCCGGATTTGATAAGCTTCCTGAACTTGGTAGTCGCTGTGCTTTATTTTTATTTTGATGAGCACCACATGAGCATCGTCACGGATTCAGTGTGCAGACATAAAGTAAAACGCTGAAATCCAAACAGTTTTTGAGACGTTTCTCTGGCCGAACTGTTAAAGAGACTCAAATTGTTCTTTTTATTGTAAAACACTGTTGACTGTTGTGCACTGATATATATATATATATATATATATATATATATATACACACACACACACACACATATATATTTATACACATATATATACACACTAATTTGTTAATCAACCCAAATGTAAGCTGATAAATTACATTTAGAACTGAACTATTGTCTATGGGATAATGTTAGAAATACCCCTGTAATGTTGTATCGGCTATGATTTAATTTTTGTACGTTGAAATAACAGTATGTTTGGTTTAGACTTTGCAGAGTTCTTTAAACCAGCAATAGAAACATGAATGTTGTAAACTAGATGAAGTTAGATGTATGGCTTTTATAAAATTCTTAAAAAATTTGGATTCTTATTTTGCTAGAATGTCTACAATCACTGGTTTTGTTGTGGTTTACACACACAGACATGTTGTTTAACGAGGAGAAACTTCAATAAAATTTTCTTTCCTCGGATTTTCTAAACTGTGATTTTAACACCATTTGTCTTTTATTATGCACAGTTGGGATGTCTATAAGGCAAAAGTTTTGGAACGGCACAAAAACTGGATTTTACAAAGTTTGCTGCTTCTGTGTCTTTAGGTCGTTTTGTCAGATGGGAATATAGTTACATGGGTTTAGCTACAAGTGTTTTAAAAGTTTCAAAGGCTTTGACAGATCCGTTCAACGGACTACAAGGAGTTTGACATTGTTATCCAGGCCAAACGCGTAACTGAAGCCTCAATAGTAAGCTCGTGCAGGAGGTACGTGCACACTCCTGATCAAAAACAACAGCTGAGTCAGTCCTGTACTGGTGCAATGTATGGGTTTAGGCTGTTCTACACAAATCTAATAGAGTAGACCAACAATGTAGACACGCTAGACAAGCAGCCATATGTGGAAAGCCCCAGGCTTGCTTAAAAGCATCAACCCTTTTCCCCCTATTAATATTTTATTATTAAAAATGATTAATTAGTATGATTAAAATGGCCCAAATAGCTTTGATCTGTAAATTAAATTCTAAAAGTATAAATAAAGTGGCATAGCTCAGATCTCCTGCTCTCCTCATTCTCACAGACTCTCTGTCACGTTTGTGCATTACCAGCACTTTGTGGAACCACGGCTTTTTCCCCTTTTCCACCCTGTTGTATTTTTTCCTCCATCTAAATTGTGATAACGACACACACTGGTGCAACTGGGAGCAGGTGTCTTATGATATAACCATCCTCATGTTACTGATAGAAATTCAGATGAGCCACAGAGCTGTGTGTGTTAACGGGATGGTAGTTCAAACTTCCGATGACTTTACTGGCCAAACGCAGGAAGGACCAAAGTGCCTGATGGCTGCCGACCCGGAGACTGCAGGTTGAGGCCTGTGCCGTCTCCAGTAGAAGTGTGAATCTGCAGCAGCAGCAGGTGTAAATCGGCGGTACCCAGCTCTGCAGCTGTACCCTTCTCGTCGGCCCAGCCAAGAAAGGTTTGTGATTGGTCCGTCCTCGTGCATATGTCAGATTATCATTCTCTTTCCTTGCTCCCGGAAGAACGGTTCAGAGCGCAAATTGTTTCTTTGTTGCTAATCTGTAGGGAATATCTACAAGAAAGTTCTACAGAAAGTAGCAAAGGGTCCTCAGAAATGTCACTAGATTTAATGCTAGGCACTTCTTCGAAAAATAAGTTTTTGAGGGGGGTTGAAAAGTTGTTAGGAACGGCGACAAAGTTGCTGAGTTGGCAACACTGCCTCTTGCTCTGCCACTAAGCTACAGATAGCAAATGCTATGGGCTATGCCTGAGCGTGAATGCTCATGATGTCATCAAGCATTACACTGCGTCTGGAAGGCACTGGGGAAACAGATTCGACCCCGAACATGCTCTTTTCTGTGCAATCACAGCACAAATGCCAGGGATCATTCTACAGGCCCAGGGCATTGCAGGATAATGTATGAGGAAGAAATTTTACATTTCTGTACATGTATTGGTTGTTAAATTTCCTTATAGTTCTTTTAAGTGTTTGCAAAGACTCAATATTTGTGGTATTTGTTCTTTTTATGTTTTACCCTGATATTCAAGTTTTGGTCCAAACCCAGGCAGAAGCCAGCTCATTCGTCATGAGTTTTTGGAGTTCTTCAGAATTTACGGGTTTTTGTTTTTCCACCTGCCCCTTGAGGATTGACATTAAGTTTTAAAGGGGTTAATGTCTAAGGACTTTGCTGTTTCCTGATACTTCTGTGTTTATCCTTCTGGCTCGGCACACCATTATGCTGGAAAAGACATTGGCCATCAGCATACTGTTCTTGAATGGTTAGAGGAGCTCCTCTGGGAGGATGATTAGATACCATTCGTTATTCATGGATGTTCTGAGGCTAAACTGAGACTGAGTCCAGGAAATTACTTTCATCCAGTTTCCAGCAGCTCAATTTCTGGAACTGTAGCAGAATATCAGTGTGTCTTATTTGTTTTACCTCGGGAGATGTCACTACTCTGCTGCCCTTTTTGCCACCTGGACACTCTTTTGCCACTTCCAATTTTGGCCCATTCCGGATGGCATCATATGGGTCCCACACCGGTAGGGTTTGTTCACACACACTTCTCAGGAGCATGTAATCTCCAAGACTTCTGCTGTGTCTCCCTTAAACTAACCAAAGTTGGCCGTGACCAGTTTTGGAATTTGGAGACTGACATTTGATCCTGCTCTGCTGTGTCTGTCCTGGCGCAGCTCAAGCCTGGCAGCGTTTGTGTGTGTGTGTGTGTGTTTGTGTGTGTGTGTGTGTGTGTGTGTGTGTGTGTGTGTGTGTGTGTGTGTGTGTGTGTGTGTGTGTGTGTGTGTGTGTGTGTGTGTGTGTGTGTGTGTGTGTGTGTGTGTGTGTGTTACTCAAAGAAAAACAGAGAGAAAGAGATGGTTTCAGTCAGAGGAGATGTTTACTCCTCAGTATTCAGAATGATAATGAATGGCAAATGCGAGAAGCCCCCGCTGGCTGATTCTATCTGCCAATTGGAGACTCCCCTTACATGATTTTGAGCTGGCCAGTCAGTTGGCATTGGATGTGTTAGACCAGTTTAGCCTGAAGATGACCGCCTTGGGATGAGGACTGTAGGATTAATCTACATACTAGAATCAAAACTGTTGCTATTCAGTTTTAGATTCTGAGAAGGACCAAGCAGATTAATCTATGAAGCTTAGATCATACATAAATATCCCGGATACTTATATAATCGATCTAAGTTCATGCACCAACCTGTTTGGTCTATTTTTAATCCAAAGATTAATGTTTAATTTAAGACAATTAAACTTAATAGCAAAAGTTTATTTTTGAATCGGAAGCTAGGAATCTTTGCTTTTCAATAACCAGAAATAATTATACCTTTCTGTGTTTCATTTCAATAATGAGGCAAGTTTAAAAAAAATGAAGAATTTTATTACTAACAATTTTTAAACTTTAAGATTTGAACGACAGTTATAAATGACAATTCAAGGATGACAATTTAATGACAATTTTAACAGCTTTGATATTAAACTTGTTTTAAAAGGCAAACCTGTGGCTGGATGAAAGCTAAAAAGAAAATACGAGTTTGGATGCATGAATGGAATTCTCAGAAGATTTCTTTGAGAGAGGAAAGCTGGAAATGATGTTTTGCAGTTGTTTACTTAGAGAAAACAGCATCAAACACATTCCTGTGTGCTATCTCGCCCAAACTGGAGACCCTCTTTGTGGATCCGGAGATCAGGGAGGATGGTGTCCCCCTCTTGGTACTTGGTCTGGTAGAGAAGATGCGAGTGAACCGATCCTCTGGTCCAGAGATGTCGCCGGGTACACAGTGTCGAGCATTTGGCTTAACTCTGAAGAAGTTTCTCGTCTTAACTTAACTCAGAAATCAATAACTCTGTAAGGAGTTTTTCGTCAGCTGGTTACAGTTTACGTTTATTCTTAGCTATTCTTGTCAGCGTGACAGAGCAGCTTGGCAGAGAATCAGGGCGGCCAACCTGTCTCCTCGATTGTGTTGGTTCAAGAACTGACGTGAAAGCTGTTGCAGGTTAGTTTACAAAGCTTCTCAGAACACACCCACTCTCAGCAAGAAAGCTTTGGTCATGCGTCAAAAACATGTGTTGGCAGTTATTGTTTACTCTGGATAAACTGTGTTAGATGGATAAGGTGGAAGCTGACCTTCTGATTTGCTGAACACACATTACTGCCATCAACCATAATCATAATTAATCATAATTATACCCAAAGCATAATATTCATTGAACACCTCCTACCGTATCTAGGCGGAGTGGAGCCATTGCTAGTGTGTCTCACTATTTCTGGGATTAAGTCAATTCTCAAAGCAACTGGAGACTTCACATTTACACGTTCTGTATTCTCCTTGGCATTTGCAGTTTATGCAAGCTGCCACCATTACAATAGAGGTTGCAAACTTTGAGATAAAATTTGTATTTCTCAAAACATTTTTGCTTCAGATGTATGGGGGAAGGTTTATAGGAAAAAACTGAAACCTGATATTCATCCTCTTACATTGTGCTATGGACGATTGTACAGTAGGAGTTTGGTTACAACACAAACTTACTGTTGAGGATCAAAGGAAAATGCAAACTACAGAATGTTTTCTCAGAGATGCAATTACCTGAAAACAATTTAAAACCTAATCCCAGCTGAATGCTACAATTACTGCAAAACGTGTCTCGCAGTTTCTAAAGAAATTTTTGCTCAAAACACTGCCAGTTATAATCATGCCTGGATTCCCAAATTTAATACAATAGGGAACAATACCACAATGCTAAAGTTATGTTGGCATCGATGGTGACAGGAGCTACAGATTGCAGACAGTCTAATAATTATCCATCATCTTTTTAGCGTTAAGCGATCCATGCCCCAGGCTGCATAACATTTATCACTCTGCCATGTTGGGTTTCCCAGCAGTTCTGTCTGTAAAGTTACATAAAACAACCATCTGCTCATGCGCTTCAGTAACCAATTATGTGATGAGTTACTTGTGATAGTGTCACGTTCTGCAGATGGTTAGGACCCAAAATGCAGATCACCCAGGTGACAAAATGCAGGAGTTGGTATAAAGTAAAAAATCCTTTTATTTAGCAGGAGGAACAAAAAATAAATCCAACAGGCAGCGAGCCAAAAATCCAAAAATCTAAAATCTGGTGACTAGAAGAAAAGTTCACCTAGAGCACAAGAACTCGAGAACAAGACGCAAAGCTCACACAGAGCACGGAAACAACACTGACAAAACAACAATGGACCGGCAAGACACAGAGACAAGACAGGGCTTTATACACAGGGGCATAATGGGAGGCAGATGAGCTGCAAGTGTGTGGGGTGTGGGGGGAGGACCAGGTGAAAGCAATGACTAACCAGGGAAGAAACTAACATGACCTAAGAGTAAACCTAAAAACAGAAAAGCAACCATATAACTAAAATCCTAAAGGGAAGGAACTACAAAGACCGGTGGGAAAAAACATACTAAAGAGACTAATAGAATGAACAGCTGAAACTATAAAAACTGCAGAGGGGTGACTGGGGAAGACTAAAGGGACACAGGACCTAAGAGAGATATCTAGAGAGCTGCAAAAAATGGAGACACATGAGGGAGACGCAGACAAGACACACGAGGGCGCTATGAGACACAAAAGTGGACTCTAGAGAGGGATGGAGGACATCAGGAGACACATGGGGAAAGACGCAGACACGGACCATGACAGATAGACACAGGATAAATATATAATAAAGAAAACCTATTGTCTACCTAAATGCAAATTGGAACCTCTAAGGCAAAACCTTTAGAAAGAGTGGAACCCAGATAACGCCTGGAAGCTCTGTTAGTTTCTGATGTTGACTGACAGCTTTGAGCCTCAAGGTGCAATCAGACAATCACCGTTCGGTCTCCCCTGACAACACGCTGCTTCTGCATGCTCTCTCCACCCCTTCTTCCCTTCAGTTATTGCTGGAATAGAGACAAATGTGCGTTTGTGTTGGAAACTTAACAGACCATTCATTATTTATGATTGTGGCAGCTGTTTTCTACAGACAATATTTGAAGCCTCGACCAGATTTTACATGGTGGAGCTTTTAATGAGGTTATTGCTTTATTAAATGATGTTTGTTGTTTCTAGCACTGACGTGTATTTAAATTAGACATAAACTTAAAAAATAATTTGTCATTAGTGACTTTCAGTTACAAATAATATGAATAAAGCTAAAATGAGAGATGTTCCAGTCAGGTTTTTTGTCTCAAATATCAGTCAAAGCAATTTAAGATTAAAAATCTCCTCATACCTAATCTCAGGGTCAATCCTGCGTTTTTGCAGACTCGCAGACTCAGGACCCACAACCAGTACTTGAAATCAGATTGAGACATGTCTACTAACAATTTCACTAGAATTATTACAGATAATTACATTTTAAAGCTGTGGGAGAAATCACGTGTGGAAACTTGAAGCCTTAAGTTTGGGTTAAATTATTTAGGTGGACGTCTCTGTAAGATGGTTGCACTTCCATCTTTCTTACATTTTTGGACCACTTTTGCTACAGTATTTTGACTGATATATAAAGCTTTGCTGATCTTCTTGTAGCCCTCACCTTTTTCTGTGTGAATAACCGATTTCCTTTATCAGATTTTGTGACATTTCTCTTCCATGTGGAGCCGTTGCTGACAGCATGAAACGGGATGGGCCTTTCTTTGTTAAGTAACGCCCTTTTAGTCACCTGTCTGCTGGACACCTCTTAAATGAATCAAATGTAGTGGGGTGAACTCATTTATTCTGAGCACTGTGTGTTACAAAGTCGCCAATATTTTTCAGCATCTGGGCATCGTTTAATTCATTTTCAACAACATTTTGATGAATATTTCGGTAATTTTTGGATTTGCTGTAAAAACTACACATTGTCACAACATTTCGTCATGCAATTTCTTTCTACAAATGTCAAAACATGAACAATCTCGTTTTCTACAGCTGATTTTGATGGTGTGTTAATGTGAGGAACTGCAGAAAGAGACATGGGATGAAGTTGAGAGCAGCAGTGATCTGGCATCTGTTAGACATAGCGACTAAAATGACTGTTTTAAGCATCTGCTGCTGATCCTTTATCTGCCGTTTCTAAACAGGCTCAGTAGGCAGCCCAGTAACAGTTGGAAATCAGCTCAATGGGATAGCTATCAGTGACAGCTTTTCAAAGTGTACTGCAGCCTGCGCTGTGTCCCACCCAGGTGGCTTGTTTCCATGACAACCACCCATAACCATCCACCTGCAACTTCAGGTTAATGAGTGAAAAGAGTCCCTAGTGACTGAAATGTGTCTGACAAGGTCAACACCCTGCAGGTAGGAAACCACAAAGAAGTCTTGTCCCGCTTCAAAGGCGTGGAGGAAGGAAAGTTCTGTTTTTGCACTAAAAGTGAATTTCAGGTTCTCTTCTCTCTCATAGATGAGGGAACAGACATAAAACTGCAGCTTGAAACAGGATGAAAACTGTACAAGAGAGCAGTTCTTCAAACTAGGGACGCACCGATACCGATACTGGTAAAATGTAATCGATACCAGGAACCTATGCAGTTGCCTGAAAGTGGCATCACTGTCATTTCTGTTCACCTAATATTCTAGTTTTGTGATAATTTCTATTCATACATTTTATTTTGTATCTACCTCACAGTCTTTTCCTGTTGAAAGCAGAGAAGAAAATAAAACCTGTATTCCAATTCATTGCATTTTTTTGTGTGGTAGAAGTATCGGTATCAGTAATCAGGGAGTACTCATATCCAAGTATCGGTATCATGTTGGTTTGGGAAAAAAATGGTATTGTTGCATACCTGCTTTAAACTAAAACACACATTTTATAAACCTCCACTAGCTCAATTATTTATTCTTTATCATCCAATGAGTAAAATTCTGAACATTGTATTAACCTTATGTCAGCTTTAAGTGAACATTGCAGCTAACAGCTAGGCTGATATAATGGAAGTCATGAGCGCCTTAGCCTAGTCATATTTTAATTTTTATCAGCACATAACTTAAATTTCTTTCTGTGATCACACAAACTTCGCATGTTAAGACACCAGCTCAGTAGCCTAGTGGTAGAGGGTCCGCCCTGAGACTGGGAGATCAGGGTTCGATTCCTGGTCGGGTCATGCCAAAGACTTTGAAAAAATGGGACCCAATGCCTCCCTGCTTGACACTCAGCATTAAGGGGTTGGATTGGGGGGTTAAACCACCAAATGGTTCCTGAGTGCGACTGTGTCTGCAGCTCACCGCTTCCCCAAGGGAATGGGTCAAATGCGGAGAACAAATTTCGCACACACACCTGTGTGTGACAACTAATGGGACTTTAACTTTAACATAGTTTGACAAGCCGGTTGTTCCTAGTTACCGTTGCTATGCCATGAAGGGAGAATAACTTGTGAAAGTAAGTGAGGAGAGTGGCGATGCCGTCACTCGATCAACTTTAGGAGGTGACCTTGGTGCTGCTGGACCTTCTAGGGTGCCTTCTTCATATATGAAGAGAAAATGGGGTAATAGTACATTTTCATGACACAGAGGGACTTAATAATTAATTTTTAAGATCTGACAGCTTTTTATAACATTCTGGAGACAAACTTCCAATACAAAAAGCTCAGATTAAACTTTGACATTAAAATTTCTAGCTCTAAATTTAAATCCTGATTTCTGGAGTTGGCACATTCCATCAACAATCAGGAAACTCGAGTGTATTAATACTCTGATTTCTTGTCCAGTGAAAACTTAACAGAAAAAAATGAAAAACATAAACAGCACTGGAAACAATTTAATGAACACTTTTTAACTGCTTGTGTAAGTTTGAGATACTGATAGAAAATCACAACTCATAAATAAACAAGTCCAATCGGAGCTCTGCAGCACGTTGTAACTCAACAGCTTTGAAAAATCCTGCTTCACAGCAGAGAGGACAGCTTGATGTGTTCACTGGAGGGGAGCAAACCCGTGCAGCAAGCGTTTTATCTGATCAGCTTGGTTGTGGTAAGAATCAGCTGTAATTGATGACAGAGACATGCTTTCTCTGGTGAATCAGTTTAAAACCATGTGACTGATGGAGACGGGGGTTGCTGGGGAAAATGCTGCTCATCGGTCTTCCTCCTGCCATCGTGACTGCATGGGGATGAAGCTGTCATTTTCATTTGCTCTGCTAATTCCTCTTCACAACTCAGTTCACACCATCCTGCAGCTATGCTGCATCCTAACTCTGGAGTCTACGAACACACGTTTAAGTTTCATCTATAAATAGATCATTTGGATGAAAATACTTTAGTTGGCCAAGTGAACTGACTATTTCTATCTACGTTCATTACAGGATGACATGATTGTTTTATGATGGTATTTGCAGAATCTGGCACAGATTTCACTGGGAATTATTTCTTCTTTGTTCATAAACAGAACAGAAAAATGTTTCCTGATGATACTTCGGAGCTGCCAGAAACCAGAACTAAAGCCGCTGAGCGTTACCAAGGATGTTTACATTTTGTTTCTATGATACAAACTTGTGTTGCTTGTTGTATCATAGAAACTAGAACTCTATAGAATATTTAGGTTCACCTGATTAATATAACACACACACACACACACACGTATATATACATATGTGTACAGTGGTGTGAAAAACTATTTGCCCCCTTCCTGAATTCTTATTCTTTTGCATGTTTGTCACACAAAATGTTTCTGATCATCAAACACATTTAACCATTAGTCAAAGATAACACAAACAAGTAAACACAAAAATCAGTTTTGAAATGATGGTTTTTATTATTTAGTGAGAGAACAAAATCCAAACCTACATTGCCCTGTGTGGAAAAGTAATTGCCCCCTGAACCTAATAACTGGTTGGACCTCCCTTAGCAACAATAACTGCAATCAAGCGTTTGCGATAACTTGCTACGAGTCTTTTACAGCACTCTGGAGGAATTTTGGCCCACTCATCTTTGCAGAATTGTTGTAATTCAGCTTTATTTGAGGGTTTTCCAGCATGAACCGCCTTTTTAAGGTCATGCCATAGCATCTCAACAGGATTCAGGTCAGGACTTTGACCAGGCCACTCCAAAGTCTTCATTTTGTTGTTCTTCAGCCATTCAGAGGTGGATTTGCTGGTGTGTTTTGGTTCATTGTCCTGCTGCAGCACCCAAGATCACTTCAGCTTTAGTTGACGAACAGATGGCCGGACATTCTCCTTCAGGGTGTTTTGGTAGACAGTAGAATTCATGGTTCCATTTATCACAGCAAGCCTTCCAGTTCCTGAAGCAGCAAAACAACCCCAGACCATCACACTACCACCACCATATTTTAATGTTGGTATGATGTTCTTTGTCTGAAATGCTGTGTTACTTCTACAGCAGATGTAACGGGACAGTTGCCTTCCAAAAAGTTCAACTTTTATCTCATCAGTCCACAAGGTGTTTTCCCAAAAGTCTTGGCAATCATTGAGATGTTTCTGAGCAAAATTGGGACGAGCCCTAATGTTCTTTTTGCTTAACAGTGGTTTGCGTCTTGGAAATCTGCCATGCAGGCCATTTTTGCCCAGTCTCTTTCTTATGGTGGAGTCGTGAACACTGACCTTAATTGAGGCAAGTGAGGCCTGCAGTTCTTTAGAAGTTGTCCTGGGGTCTTTTGTGACCTCTCGGGTGAGTTGTCTCTGTGCTCTTGGGGTAATTTTGGTCGGCCGCCCACTCCTGGGAAGGTTCACCACTGTTCCATGTTGTTGCCATTTGTGGATAAAGGCTCTCACTGTGGTTCGCTGGAGTCCCAAAGCTTTAGAAATGGCTTTATAACCTTTACCAGACTGATAGATCTCAGTTACTTTTGTTCTCATTTGTTCTTGAACTTATATGGATCTTGGCATGATGTCTAGCTTTTGAGGTGCTTTTGGTCTACTTCTCTGTGTCAGGCAGCTCATATTCAAGTGATTTCTTGATTGGAACAGGTGTGGCAGTAATCAGGCTTGGGGGTGGCTACAGAAATTGAACTCGGGTGTGAAACACCACAGTTGGGTTATTTTTTAACAAGGTTGCAATTAGTTTTTCACACAGGGCAATGTAGGTTTGGATTTTGTTCTCTCCCTAAATATTAAAAAAAACATCACTTCAAAACTGCATTTTGTGTTTACTTGTGTTATCTTTGACTAATGGTTAAATGTGTTTGATGATCAGAAACATTTTGTGTGGCAAACATAAGAAATCAGGAAGGGGGCAAATAGTTTTTCGACCGAATTGTACATTAACTGCATTGGTGATTTTGTCTAGGCTGGCAGTTATTTTCCTGACAATTTATTTAACCAGCTGGCTGTGACAGACTGAGCGGGGTGCAAATCTGCAACTCTCTAGTTATGAGGCAGTCACTTATCCCCTTTGTCTCTATCCAAAAGGGAATGTTACTCAAAAACAAATAACTGCAGTGGCCTACAATTTCAAACAGTAAATAGACCACTTTTGTTGCAAAACTACAAACATCAAATGTACTGGACCGGGCTGGCGCTCCAAGCAACAATCAGCAAAAATCTTTTGGTGTGTAAAAACAATTTCAAGGCTTTTGTTGCTGATTAGTTCAGTCTCTTTGTTTGGTGTGGCTCGTTGAAGGTTGGGATAGTACTGAAAACCACGGACACTACACAACAGGATGAACCAACTTCTGATGTAGGGACACGGCGATGCAACGAAGCTCTGGCTGATCATCGGGTCAGAGCTGCTCAGTATATTTAGGATTAACCAGTAAGGCAAGGCAAGGCAGCTTTATTTGTACAGCACATTTCATACACAAAGGCAATGCAATGTGCATCTTCTGATGGAGGAAGCTGTGCCTGTTCCATTTGAGTACTTAAAAAAAAGTTGTATGTCCATCCATCAATCCATCCATTTTCAGCCGCACATCCAGAGTCGGGTCACGGTGGCAGCAGCCCAAGTCAAGATGCCCAGACTTCCCTCTCCCTAGCCACTTGGGCCAGCTCCTCTGGGGGAATCCTAAGGCGTTCCCTCACCAGCCGAGAGACATAGTCCCTCCAGCATGTCCTGGGTCTTCCCTTGGGCCTCCTCCCAGTTGGACATGCCCAGAAAAACTCACCAGGGAGGCATCCAGGAGGTATCCTGCAGATGTCCAAGCCACTTCAACTGGCTCTTCTCGACATGGAGGAGCAGCAGATCTACTCCGAGCCCCTCCCGGATGACCGAGCTTCTCACCCTAACTCTAAGGGAGAGCCCAGCCACCCTGCGGAGAAAACTCATTTTGGCCACTTGTATCTGCAATCTCATTCTTTTGGTCACTACCCAAAGCTCGTGATCACAGGTGAGGGTAGGAACATAGCTCCACCGGTAAATCGAGAGTGTTGCCTTCTGGCTCAGCTCTCTCTTCACCATGACAGATCAGTATAGCGTCCACATCACTGCAGATGCAGCACCAATCCGCCTGTTGATCTCATGCTCCATTTTTCCCTCACTCATGATCAAGATCCTGAGATAATTGAGGCAGGACCTCATCCCTGACCTGAAGAAGGCATTCTACCCTTTTCCGATTTAAGACCATGGTCTTGGATTTAGAAGAGATGATTCTCATCCCAGCCACTTCACACTCGGCTGTGAACCGCTCCAGTGAAAGCTGGAGATCACTGTCACATCATCTGCAAAAATGCACAGACCTGATCCTTAAGCCACCAAAACATATCCCTTCAACACCTTGGCTGTGCCTAGAAATCCTGTCTATAAGTTATGAACAGAATCGGAGAGGGCAGCCTTGGCGGAGTCCAACTCTCACCGGAAACGAGCTCAACTTACTGCCAGCAATGTGGACCAAGCTCTGACAGCAGTCATACGGGGACCTAACAGCCCCTTATCAAGGGGCTTGTTACCCTATACTCACCAACCTCTGCAGCCCATAATAGGCATACTCTTCACACCCTCATCCCAGGAGGTCTGCTACTGCCCCACAACCTCCCGGTTGATCACAGCACGATATTCCGGTAATCCCATCTCCACTCCTAGTCCTACCACCCTACTCCCAAGTAAACCTTTACACTCCGAGTCTGCCCCCTCATTACCAGACCACCTCACATTACCCAGAACCCACAGAAAACAAATATTACCCCCCACCCCCACCCCCACCCCAGCCTGTACATAAACAACCGACAGAGACGAGCAAGTCCGGTCTGGACCCCGAGTTCAACCCATCGACATTTACACTGGACAATGTGTGTCCATAGGCTCCAATTATAAGTTTTTGTGCCAAAATGGGAGGTGGCCACCAATGCCATTTTGACCGTGTCACAGGTTCCATCAAGCCTAGACAATTCCAAAAAAGGGAATAGAGGTGGAGCTGAGGGTGGGGCTGTAAGGCTGGGATCGAATGACGACACCCGTCAAACTGAAGCGATGTAGCTACAAGCTAACCCAAAGCTAACGCGGAGGTGGGAGCTAAGCTAACGGAGGTAGCTACCTAGCTACAACTGGAGTTCACTGTGCACAATACCGGAGCTTCTGAGTCAGAGATACGCCGGGCTGCCCGCTGGGTAAAACCGGGTGGAACGCAGAGGTCTCCTAGAGCTCCACAAGGTGGCAGTCGCGCAGCAGACAGGCGCCGTTGCGATCCGAGATTTGCTGACCTGCCACTGAGGGGAAGGAGGCCATACCGATAGTCGGAACCCAGCTCCACCAACATGTTATATTTCAACCCATTTTCAAAAATGCAGCATTATGTTAAATGCACTGGGTTTTACCCCATTATATTTAAATTTCATGGTTAAACAGTACATGTTAAAATCCAAGCTCAGCTAGTGCAAGAGCAGCAGTGACCTAAAATATATAAATATAATTTTACTTACCGAAAAAAATGAAGTGGAGACTCCTTGGACGTTCTATTAGTGCAATTAATACCACAGCAAGTCATTTTGTCCAACAATTGCGCAAATAATATCCAAAAGGAACACACAAACGCTACAACTAATGGTCTAAGTAGAGAGACTGAAAATCGCGGAACAGTTCTCACGCGAGGCCAAGGCTCAGGCTGAGGCCTGTCCCCGGAGCTAGCTCTGTGGTCACGTGGGTCTGAAGCTCATTAATTTTTCAGAATTTTAGGCATTTAATATACTTAAACAGAAGAGTGAGGACCCCCCCCCCCCCCCCCCCCCCACCCCGAGTTGTCATGAGTGCAAACTAGATCTATTAAAACTAAAACATGTTTTGTAACCAGGCTGTAAACATGTTTATTTCTGCTGTGAAATTGGTATTTTCAACATGGGAGTCAATGAGTATTTGCTCGCTTCTGACGCCAGCCCCTAGTGGATGAGGGTAGAACTGCAATTTTTGTTACTTGCTGTTTGGCTTCATTTCCAGACCCGAATTATGAGGGCTTGGTTCAACTCAGACAGCGCCCTCAACACTACCGCCGAGTCGGAACAGATGACCACCCGTACTGGCCCACAACCCTTCAACCAGTGCAAGGCACACAAAATAGCCTCCAACTCTGATGAGAACACTGAAATATGGTCTCGTATCCAGCAACCGAACTTGAAACCCAAGCTGGGAATCACCATCCCCACCACAACCCTGCTGCTCTCAGAGTCCCTGGAGCCATCCATGAACAGCAACAAATACAAGGCCCACACTATCCCCAAATAACCCTCAATCTCCCTAGCTAGCCCATCCCGTCAGCCCCAACCCAAGGAAAGAAAGGCTCACTGCACACCCTCAGGGCAGTGGTACAGACCTTCGTCTTCTTCTTCTTCTTCTTCAATGATTTCGACAGGCTGGACGCCCAAAGGGCACATTGCTGCCACAGCAACCTCGTCTCAATAGCCACTCCCCTTACAGCCTCCCGTACACCCCTACAGCACGAAGAAAATGTAGCAGTGGCCCAATCACAACCTGATCAGGCACCACCAACAGGGTCCACAAAATGAACACGGCCATCCCAGTAGCTCCTAAACAGCCGAACAAGGACCTCCTCTCCTCAGCAAACAACCGACACCGCAGCAAGACATGATCCATGGTCTCCAGCTACCCACAATCACAGCAGCCATCTGGATGTTTCCCCACTAAAAACAAACCTGCCTTCAGGTAAACATGGCCCAGCCTCAACCTAGTTAAAACCACAGAGTCTCGCCACCTACACACATGGGTCAACCCTCCACCTCACACCCGACTCTGCAGCCTATGATACAATCACCCCATGCCCTCGGTGTCTCAAGAGGCCTGCCACATCTCTGAGGAGACTCGGCCAATCACTGAGTACATTTCCGGCAACCCAGCCTCTACCTCCAAGTCCACTTCAGCCCTGCCCAGTGCTTCCTTGGCCTCCGAATCCACCCCTACACCCCCACATGTGCTGGAACCCAAACAAAGCTGACCTCATTACTCAGTTCATGCAACTTATGAAGCAGCAACTTTACCATCAGGAGGTCAGGCCGGGACATAGAATGTCCACCAGAAAACACATGCAGCTCCGCCGCAGAGTCCAAACAAATGAGTAAGTAGGAAGGAGCATGGTCACGTATCCACGACAGGGCACAAAGAATCGCCAACTTCTCGGCCGCAAACACTGAGAGCCCATCCTAAATACAGCATACAACACTAAATCCCATGCTAAGAACTGCCACCCCCACCACCGCTCTACCATTAGTCGGCTCTCTGGATCCATCGGTAAACAACCGCAAAGGAGTCTTCCAAATCGACTCCAAAATCCTCAAAACCCCCAGCTCGTGCACCACACCTACCCCAGACTAAAAGGGAAAGGCCAACTTCAGGATCCTGCAACAGCCAGGGCTGTACCTCAGGCCAAACCAAAGGCGAACATAGCAGCCACCCAAGGGAACCCAACTCAGACACCCTCTCCCGCAAAAAATCAGGAAAACCACCCCTACCCCACCACCCCCCACCTCCAAACTCTCAATGAGCGCCTAACAGAGCCAGTGCAGGGGTCGCAGTGCCCATACTCTTAAACAGAATCAGATATCGCAAGCCCAACTTCATCCTCCGGAGCCCCAGTTGCATCTCACCCATCTCGCCAAGAAGGGCCAACACCAGCATAGTTCTAAAAGCTCTACAGCACACCCTCAATACCACAGCCTGCACCACATTCAGCCCCTTCAAGGTAGTTAAGGTGGCCGACCCATACAAAAAAACTACCATAGTCCAAGTCTGGCCTGATTAGACCCTGATAAACCCTCAGCAAGATGTTCCTGTCCGCCCCCAAACCAATCCAGCCAGACAATGCGTAACGTTCAAGATCCAATTGCATTATTCCAACAAGTACCGAACGTGTTCCTGCCACGTCAACCTGTTGTCAAGCCTCAGTTCCAAGTACTTATAGGAACGTACCCACTCCAAAGGTGATCCCCTCCCACAGTCAGCCCTCCTCAGCGATCCGCCTCTTCAACCCAAAAACCATAAACTTTATCTTAGAGGTGGACAACTTAAAACCGCACTGCCGTGCCCAAGCTACCACTCCATCCAGGTTGGCCTGAATCCTGCTGAAAACAGCCTACAGATTTCTGCCCCACTTCTAGAAGTCACCATCATCCGCGAACAGGGGCCGCCCCATATCACTGCCCAGGCAAACAAGCAGGCCACTAACTAGAACATTAAAAATGATAGGGCTAACCACACTGCCCTGGGGCACAGGCGATGACAGATTGGAACCCACCCAAACCTGGATCGTCCTGTCACTCAGGAAACAGCCACAGCAACAGCCGTCTCCGAACCCCAGCTTTATACAAAGAAAGGAACAGCCTGCCCCTCCACAACATGTCGTAGGCCTTTACAAATTCCAGGAACACCACCACCACTGCCCCCTTATCAGCCTTTGCCTGCTGCACATCCAAATCCAGAGGCGCTATGGCAATCCATCGTAGACCGATCAATCCTTAATCCACTTTCATGCAAGGCAATGAAGCCACCACGATCCGGGCAGTGGACCAGCTGAGAAGTGACCATGCCTTCAATCACCTTATAGACCACAGACGTCAGAGCTATAGGCCGATAACAATTCGAAACAGAGGGGGTTTTCCCCGGCTTCAGGAGCAGGACAATCACAGAATGCCTCGACTCCGCTGGAAATCTGACAGACTCCCAGAAAAAAGACAAAAGTTACTCCAAAAGGAAGCCTCCATCATACTGCAACAGCGGATACCCCACACCATCCCTTCCCGGTCTTGTATCCCGCCCAGCCTGGGCGGCCCATTTCAACTCCTTAACAACAGTAAAAAAGAGGTTCTCAGCTCCCGAATCCCATTCATCACCCCAAATATTTCCCTCTAAATCCTCTAATAAACTATTCCGGCGAGCACGGTCCTCGCTCAAGAGATTCTCCAAGCTATGGACCCTACGAAAATGTTGCGCCAGCATATCTGCCACCTCACCATCAGTCACTGCCATCCGGTCCCTGTTGACAAGCATGGGCACCTTATGACACACCGTAGCTCCAGACATCAGACGGACCATACCCCATAACAACCCAACTGACGTCCAGGGCCCCAACCCATCACAGAAGGATCTCCACCCCACCCTCTTTGCATCCCGCACCGTCCTCCAGGCCAATGCCATCAACCTCTCATAAGCATAGCGTGCACCTGCAAGGGGTGCACGCAATGTGGCCATCCCGGTGGCCCAGTCCCAGTGGCCTCCCTGGTCCACCACGGGACCATCGCCCTCTTGGCAGGAATCCGTTATCTCAGTGGCCCAGGGACACAGAGCTTTTTCTTCTTCAATGGCAAGGCAGCTGGATCCCTTGAGATGCATATATGCCATCTGAATGTGAAAACAGTGTCATCCTAACACTGACTAGACATAGTGCTGTTTGCTACACCTCTACACTATGGAAGCAAAGTCTCCTGAACATGTTTTGTATTTGATGTCTCCTTTGTATATTTTTCTATCTATTCCTTGGACCATGAGTCTGCCAGAAAGTAAGTTGATGGCCTGTACAAACCCCCAAGGTGCTTCACAAAACATTCATTCACACACACATTCACACACTGGTGATGCTGAGTTACATTGTAGCCACAGCTGTCCTGGGATGCACTGACAGAAGTGAGACTGGAGAACACAGGCACCACCGGTCTCTTCGACCAACACCAGCAGGCAAGGTGGGTTACGTATCTTGGCCAAAGACACAATAGCAGCCTTCTCTGGTGGGAACCGGGATAGCCCCAACAACCTTCCAATTACTGGACAACCTGCTCCTGAGCCACAGCTGCCCCAGACATATTGAGTTAGGATTCTAAATCTATAATGTTCTATATTTCGATTCCTTTCTAGATATTTATTTAATTGTCTTTATCTGAGACTAAATATAGTCAAACATAGCTTTAATTTTATTTTTATTTTTAATCTATTTTGGTACAATCTAAACCCAATGTTAGCTCTTAGCTGGAGACGAACAGCAGGAAACAGGAAGTTGTATCCAAACACTTTGACTCAAGTTGACTGCACACATACCTTCTGGCTTTATAATCAGCCTAAACAGTTTGTTCAGACTGGTGATGCAGGGTGGCTGGAACATTGCCACTGGTTTGGAAGATATTTTTGAAAGTTACAAGCAGCTGAAATTAAATTCCTTCGATAGTAAGAATCACTGGATTAGGTCAAATATATGCATTGTATCAACAAATTAGACATTAAATGTAAATAGGATGCTTTTTGCCAGATTTGAGTTCAAGTAGTGGAACATTTGGCCAAGTCAGCAAAGAATCAGCACAACTTTTCACACTGACGTATTTAGCTGGCTAAAAACAGCACTGTGAGTAATCTGGAGGAGAAATGTGTGCGAAGAGTCTCTCTCTCTCTCTCTCTCTCTCTCTCTCTCTCTCTCACACACACACACACACACACACACACACACACACACACACACACACACACACACTACCTGCTGGCTGCAGCAAATTCCTCCTCTGCTCAACCCAAGAAGCTCATTATTCTGAGTTCCGTGTCCTCTTCCACAATCCTCATCCTGGCTTAGACAACTGTCTGGTGATGCTTTCAAACTGCACTTTATCTGTCACCTCTAGCATACAATTGCAGCTGGATGAATACAAATCTAAAAGAGACCATTTGTCGTTTGTGTGTGCTGATAAAGTGCTAAATCATGCCTCGTATTGAGAAACCAAGGCTCTGACCTTGAAAGGTGTCAAGCAGCGTTTGATTGATGGCAGATAGAGGCCAAGCACAACAAAGACAGTGATCGATCAGGCCTGGACTCACTCAGCTCTCACTGATCCTCTGCTAGGACCTAAACAAACTAAACCACTAGAGACACCAACTCTTCCTGCGTTTGCATTGAACACTAGCCTAGCATTGGAAAATTGATGTAAACATGTTAATTTGTGTACATTTGTAGTAGGGCCCGTAGCAGATACTGCTTTTTTGTAAAAACTGCATAAATAATTAGTCATAGATACACGTGCCTAGTCAGTTGCCACATTAAACCATCATGTAATTAATGAAAGTAGAATAATTAAACAAAAAAAATACTTGTGTTATTGCTATCTTGAACTACGTGATTAACTAAAAATGTTCAATTTTTCATATTTACAGATCTCCATTACAGTATGCTGCCTGGGCTTTTTAGAGAGTAGTGCTGACATCTTCTGGATGAAGAGCAGACCTGCAAGTGTTTAAAGTCCAAACATAACAGTATCAGAAAAAAAAAATTAATAATGGATTTCTGTGGCTTCAATTCAAACAGCTCCTCTACATAAAGTCCTTTATGGCCATGTCTATTAGTGTCCGATCAGCCCAGGTGTGGTCTTTAATGCTTTTTATTACTTCTTGAAAACATATTGTTAGCCAAAAATCATCCTTAGTTACTAAATGTTTTCTCATGAGCTACAATGCATACAATGAAAAACGAGATCTTACAAGAAACGTTTTAATAGGCAGTCACCTTTTTTGATGCATGTGAGTAGATTCCTCCAGAGGGCACTCTCTTACTTTAATTTCCAGAGCACAGCTATCATTTTATCCTGGGCCCTCACACAGAATTACAACCATTCAATTGTCAAAGTTAGTTTTATAACAACAAGCTTCACCGAAGAGCTCAGCAAATAAATAAATAAATAAATAAATAAAATCACAAAACAAATGGCAAAACTCACAGAATGACATGATAAATTACCTGAGGACTCCAAAGTCCTTTATGCTACAGTGAATCATTAGTCCACTCACACACTGATTGTGATGAGCTACATCGTAGCCACAGTGGCCCTGGGACACACTGACAGAGCTAGGCATATATATGGAGTAAGATGGCGCTCGCGCGGGTGCACGCTGCGAGCTGCTCGTCCTCTTTATGCACTGGTACCTTGCTTTTTACTGGTTTTTATTGGCATTTTATTGGCTTTTATGCATTTTTGTTGTCTCTGATGTTTTTTTTGAATGGTGTGTATCCTCTGCTGACATATGATCGAGCTGCGCTGCTGAGGCTTCGTCCTTCCGTTGATGTAGCGGGCTACGCGTGCTGGGAACCGGGCTGCGCGAGCTGGGAACCTCACGGATGGTGCTGCTGGTTGGACTGCCCGTTTGCTCTCTCCCCACAAGCCGTGATGTGTCGGCCCTCTGTCCACCCCAGCTCGAGAAGGAAGCGTCGGAGAAGACGGGGAAAGAGAGGTAGCCGGCGCGTGAGACGTCGGCCTGGATCCCTGAAGAAGCGGCTGGCCCGATTCGGCCCAGCTTCTGACCCGTTGGTTCCGAGATGTCTCCTGGATTACTCGGCGCCCTGCCCAGGGAACTTGGCCGGCTCTGAGGGAGAACTGGCACCGCGCCACGGCCGATTGGCTCGAAGATCTCGCCAGACTGGGGTTTGCTGGGAGAATCTGCGCTCGGTTACGGGCACTGAGTTAAAGGAGACTGGGCCCGTGCGCGATCTCGGTGCTGTAGCCCCGCCGCAGACCCGGTTTGGTCTGGTCAATGCCAGGTCTATGCTGAACAAAACTTTTATACTTCGTTTTATACTTTATTCAGCATGACTTGGGTTTTCTCTGTGCATCTGTGAGTCCTGGATCCCGTTTGGTGACCCAAACGCCCTGCTGGAGCTGGTACCACCTGGCTGTTCCTGTTTTAATATCCCCAGATCACGGGGCAGAGGTGGAGGGCTGGTGGTTGTTTTTAAACCCAGCTTTCCTTGTAAACAGCTTACACCCACGTCATTTTCTTCCTTCGAATTATGCCTATTTGAACTGTGCACCTCCCCCCGCCTGCTCGTCGTGCTGATTTATCACCCTCCAAAGACTGACTCTAACTTCCTCAATGATTTCTCTGATCTTGTGGCAGACTGCATCCTAAAATATGACTATGTCTTTTTTTTTGGTGATTTTAACATCCATATCTGCTGTCCCGACAATGTGCTTGCTAAAGGTTTTTTTAATTTGCTAGATTAATTCAATCTAACTCAATGGGTATCGTCCCCAACTCATGCCAGGGGTCACACCCTGGACCTGGTTCTCTCTTTTGGTCTCGCCGTCATGAACCTTGTGGCTTTGCCTCCTGTGTTCTCTGACCACTCTCCAATACTCTGTGATGTTACGTTGCCATGTCCTGTCCCTGTGTGCGAAGCTCCCGCTACTAGGTTCAGAGCCCTGGATGCAGAAACTATTTCAAAGTTTGTGGACTGTATGTCTGTAAGGTTAGAGACCTTTAACCCTGATCCATCTAACACTGAACACTATTCACAACACTTTGATTTACTTTGTAATCAGGTCCTGGACGTGGTTGCCCCTCTCAAACTTTGCAAGTCTAGACCTAGGAGGGAGCCTTGGCTCTCTGATGTCACACGGGCTTGCAGGCGGGCGTGTAGATCCTCGGAGAGAAAGTGGAAAAAGGATGGCCTACAGGTCTCGCGTGAGTTGTTCAGAGCATCTCTGGTTGCTTATCAGGATGCTGTGAGGGCCGCCAGAATGGCCTATTTTGCAGACATCATTGAGACAAACTCCAATAATCCCAGGATTCTCTACAAAACACTAAACTCTGTTCTGGTGTATCAGGCCTAGCTCCATGTCTCCTACAGCTGCTGGAAACTCTGAAGATTTTCACAGATTCTTTGTTGATAAAGTATCAGGCATTAGAGCAGCTATTTCCGGTAACTCTGTTGACCCTGTTCCAGTTCCTCCATCACCACCCACCCTGAGCTCCCTCAATACTGTTTCATATTCTGAGCTGAGTAAGCTTGTTGCGAGGCAGAAGCCATCTGGCTCTCCACTTGACGTTCTGCCGCCTCGTCTCTGGAAGGCTTCCTTTCCATGTCTTGGCCCTTCACTTGGTCAGATTATCAATGGGAGCCTCAGCACAGGTGTGGTCCCAGCTGCTTTGAAAGCAGCAGTTATTCGGCCGACCCTGAAGAAACCTGGTGCTGATGTCTCTGTGATCGAAAATTACAGGCCTATCTCTACCCTGCCCTTTACATCTAAACTGCTTGAGAAAGTTGTTTATCAGCAGCTGGTCTCACATTTAGCTGACTCTGATCTATTTGAGGTTTTTCCTGATAAGCAACCAGAGATGCTCTGAACTCACGCAAGACCTGTAGGCCATCCTTTTTCCACTTTCTCTCAGAGAATCTACACGCCCGCCTGCAAGCCCGTGTGACATCAGCGAGCCAAGGCTCCCTCCTAGGCCGAGACTTGCAAAGTTTGAGAGGGGCAACCACGTCCAGGACCTGATTACAAAGTAAATCAAAGTGTTGTGAATAGTGTTCAGTGTTAGATGGATCAGAGGAGCCAGAGGCGGGCTCCTCCGCGCTCCTCTGCATCTTCATGTGGAAGCTGGAGTGCACGGCGCAGCAGAAGCGCACTTGGCACACGCTGACGATGAGAACCGGTGTTCTGAGACCCCACGGCTTGATGAACTGAGCCCAGCAGCCGTACACACCGGGCGCAACCTCGACCCGTGAGAAGATGAAGATCTGCAGGAGGCTGCCGATGAGGGAGACGCACCATGCAGCGCACACCGGGCCGTTCAAGCGCGCTCTCTTCCTCTGGAAGGTCACCATGGGGTTACAGATAGCCTGATACCGATCAATGGTCATCACTACGATCATGTAGGTGGATGAAAACATCCCGACCACCTGAAGGTATTTCACCACACGACACAGAACGTCCGGACCGACGAACCTGTCCGTGATGTCCCACATAAGCTGGGGACAGACCTGGAAGAACGTGACCACCAGATCTGCGACGCACAAGTGGAAAACAAGGACACGCATCCTGGAGAGCTGCTTCCTCCGCGTGCACAACACCAGCAGGAGCCCAAAGTTCAGGAGTCCCGCTGCGAGGAAGATGATGGACAGAAGAGCTATTTCCACCCGAGCCAGACGCTCGTCCCAAGGCTCATCCCCGGAGGGGAGCTTTCCCAAGTGGCGTTGCTGCTGGTGTTTACACTGAACCAAGACATGCCACCGGTCCAAAGAGCTCAATGGGCCGCATCACTGCTCCAGGTGGGGTGTAGTCCTGACATCCAAAAGGAAAAACTACTAACGTTAGAGATGACTAGAGAGCTCTGAATGAGAAATCTGTTGAGCTGTTGCAAACGCTGAAGCTCCGAGGAGGAGAGGAGCTTTATATCATCCATGCAGAAAGGAGGGGCAACCTCAGAGTGGACAAAGCACGCCCAGAACAACACTTTAATAAACATTCAGTTCATTATGCATAACTGGTCATGAAACAAACGTTCACTTTCCTCTTTTCAAAATAAAAGCTAAATAATTGGTATTAATTACATGGATGATGCCCTAAATGTTTGTTCTGTTCAGTTTGAGCCGTTTTAACAGATCCTCCTCTAGAAATGACCCACATGGAGACACATGCTGCCACCACATTTAAGTCAGCCAGATGTTGTAGAAAATGGCCGTCCTTATACTTACATTACATAATTGATGAAATGTAGCCTTCAGATGATGAAAGCTGGAATGGAATTCTCAGTGTGCACGTCTCACTTCTGTAGTCACTTCCTGTTAAATCTGCCGTTTTACTTCCACATGAAAGCACATCTGTTTTAGTTCCTCCATCTTTAAATGCTTGACTTTCTTCACAAATTCTGTCTGATCAAATAAAGACTAATCATGGTTTACTGGAAACAGTGGTTTGAGTCAACATGGAGCTCTAAGCTTGTGGATTTATTTGACCACGTTAAAGCTTCACATGGCTGAGAAGTTCATCTTTGTCCATCTGGTAGCGGCTTTTCTTCCAGACATCACGGAGCTTCTGTAGAGCAACACCAATCTCCTTTCCTGAGGCGATTCCCATCTTCCTGAGGTCATGGCCGCTGATGGGGAAGTGAGGGATCGACCATCTGTGGAGCTCTGAGAGCAGCTTCTCCTCTCCCTGATACTTCAGCAGCTCACACACTTTGCTCTGAGAGTCCAGCTCCCGGGTCTGAGAAGACAGAAGGTAGAAGGTTTAGATCCCAGTGAGACCTGGTAACTCTGGTAATAAAGATTTCTTAGTCTTCCAGAGCTGCTGGAGGTTCCGAGTCATCCAGGGTGTGGCGATTCGAGGTAGTTTAACGGAGTACAACAGGATGACCTCTCAACTGATGCAGCTCCACAGATGAAAAGCTAAATATAGTTAAAAAAGAAGCCCAGCTTCCTTCTGATCTTACTGGGATCATCTCCCTTCCTCTCACCCTGACCTGAGCAGCTCAGTAACAAACATTTACACCCAAATCAGAACTGAACCATTTGGTTTTTGGTTCATTCACAGCCTTTTCCCACTCCGATAAAACTTTACGGTAGGCTTTGGCGGTATTACCGTATACAGCTGGTGTTGAAAATTAGCAACGGTGTTGGTTCCAATTCTGTCAAAAACAATAAATAAATAAAAACTGTATGTAGGAGGCAAAGATAATAAAACAAATGCATCTTTTTATGTAGAAAACAGATGCACTGTTGAATTTTCAGGTTTACTTAATTTGTTTAAACTGTTTTGTCCAAATTTTAGCGATGTTCATGAACGTGACATCATCACACGGGGAGATCAATGGCAGCTAACACCACATAACTGGATGTCTAAAAAGAACACAACTTCTGCCGCTTGGGAGTATTTTGGGTTTGAAGCAAACGATAACGGAGAGCCAGTAAACACAGATGAAAACAGAAGACGACCGTGAAAAATGCACGAACCGAAGAGCAAACTGGTGCTGAAAGAGCAGCCTTGTTTTTTGGGACTGTTGTTAAAGGGGTACGATGCAACTTTTTCATTTCTTAAGTCATTTTCCTGATCCAGTATGTGCTGAAATGAGTTGGTTGTTGATGTGGTCACATATTCAGAGTTTCTTTATCTGGTTTGTAAAAAATGGGATGAAGCCATTCACATATTTCTTTTTATAGTAAAGTCAGAAGTAAGACTTCGCTTAACTCTTAACAAAAGGTTGTGAGACTCCATTTCTACCACTTTTTTAACTCTGAACTGCTTCAATAACCCAACATTCCCTCCAATCTGACGGCCAATCAAAACAATGGAAGACTGGCTATTCGCCCCGGCTTTTGCTGCCGCCACATGCCGCCTACCGTGTGTCAGGTTATCAAAGAGATAGCAAAAAGTTTCGCTGATTGCGGTCGTCTGTCGCCTCCCATGCGTGGAGCCCATAATGGTGAGAATTAAACAGGGATGCTCCGAATCAGGTCCGATTGTGTGACCGGATCGAAATCGGGTGAAAAAGATCAAATTTAACAGACATTACTTTTTAAATTCATCCCAAGAAAGAAACTTTAGATTCATCAAGGTCCTCTACATTAGTATTCTTCATTTCAAAAACAACAGAATCAGAATAGGTGTATTGCCATTGTCAGTGAACAAACAATTCACAAACTAGGAACTTGCTTCGGTACTAATGTGCTACATATAACATGAATAATAAGATTAAAAATAGAATAAAATAGAATAAAACTAGCATAAAACTTTCAGCTATAAAAAAAAAGGCAGGTAATGGTAACGTGGTCGATAATGTGACGCTGTGTCAAGTACAAAAGACCAGCATGGTTGTGTGTTTATAAGCTGTTCACAAGTCTAACGGCAGATGGAAAGAAGCTGTTCTTATGGCGGGAGGTTCTGGTCCGGATGGACCGTAACCACCTGCCTGAGGGAAGCGGCTCAAAAAGTCTGTGACCCGGGTGAGAAGGGTCAGCTGCTATCCGACCTGCACGCCTCCGAGTTCTGGAGACGTACAGGTCCTGGAGAGATGGAAGGCTGCAGCCAATCACCTTCTCAGCAGAGCGCACAATGCGCTGCAGTCTATGTTTGTCCCTCACTGTGGCTCCAGCGTACCACACAGTGATGGAGGAGGTGAGGATGGACTCAATGATGGCCGTGTAAAACTGCACCATCATCTGGGCCGGCAGCTTGGTCTTTTTCAACTGACGCAGAAAGTACATCCTCTGCTGGGCTTTTTTGATCAGGGAGCTGATGGATGGCTCCCACCTAAGGTCATGTGTGATGGTGGTTCCGAGGAAGTGGAAGGAGTCCACAGTGGTGATGGGGGTGCCCGTCAGGACGAGGGGGAGAGATGGGGCTGTGACTTTCCTGAAGTCCACAATCATCTCCACTGTCTTCTGAGCATTGAGCTCCAGGTTGTTGCTGCTGCACCAGTACACCAGCCGTTCCACCTCCCTCCTGTAGGCGGACTCATCACCGTCAGAGATGAGCCCAACGAGGGTGGTGTCGTCCGCAAACTTGATCAGTTTAACGGAGTCATGGCTCGAGGTGCAGCAGTTTGTGTACAGGGAGAAGAGCAGAGGAGAAAGTACACAGCCCTGTGGAGATCCTGTGCTAATTGTCTGAATGGTGGAGACATTCTTCCCCAGTCGCACGCACTGCCTTCGGTCCGTCAGGAAGTCAGTGATCCACCTGCAGGTGGAATTGGGTACGTTGAGCATGGAGAGCTTGTCCTGGAGCAGAGCAGGGAGGATGGTATTGAACGCAGAGCTGAAGTCCACAAACAGGATCCTAGCGTAGGTTCCCGGGGAGTCCAGGTGCTGCAGGATAAAGTGGAGGGCCAGGTTGATGGCGTCGTCTACAGACCTATTGGCTCTGTATGCGAACTGCAGAGGGTCCAGGAGGGGGGAGGTGAAGGACTTGAAATGAGGGAGGACCAGGCGCTCAAAAGACTTCAAGACTACAGACGTAAGCGCCACAGGCCTGTAATCATTCAGTCCAGTGATACGGGGTTTCTTAGGGACAGGGACAATGGTGGACAGCTTAAAGCAGGCTGGAACATGGCAGGACTCCAAGGAGATGGTAAAGATGTCCGTGAAGATTGGAGGCAGTACCTCTGCGCAGTGTCTCAGGGTTGCGGGGGAGACACCGTCCGGGCCAGGGGATTTCCGAGGGTTTTGCTTACGGAAAACCCTGAGCACATCCTTTTCTTTCACTGAGATGGCAATGGAGGGGGAGGGGTGGTCAGCGGGGACTGTACTATTCACAGTGGTGAAGGTGGTGGGGGAGGCATATGACACCAGAGTGGCTGAAGAAACCTGTGCAGTAGGGGGTGTGGGGGATGGGTGTTACACTTCAAACCTTGCATAAAAGGAGTTGAGTTGTTCAGCCAGTTGTAGATCGTCAGCAGCATGTTGGGCTCTAGGCTTGTGGTTGGTGATTTGCCTGAGCCCTCTCCAGACAGAGGCGGTGTCATTGTCAGAGAACTGCTCCTTTAGACGCTTGTTGTACCGAGATCTCGTCTTCTTCAACTCTTTTGAGAACTGGTACTTAGCGCCCATGTAGCTCTCTCTGTCCTTAGCTCTGTGGGCTGCTTCTTTCTCCCTCCTCAGCTGTCTCAGTCTGGGTGTGAACCAGGGCTTATCGTTGTTAAAAATGACCCTTGTTTTTGTTGGAATAATGCTGTCCTCACAGAATTTTATATATGACATCACAGTGTCTGTATAGTCATCCAAGTTGTCTGTGGCAGATCCAAACACGATCCAGTCTGTTGTGTCCAGGCACACGCGAAGCTCCTCCACAGCCTCGCAGGTCCATTTCTTAGAGGTCCTCACTGCAGGCTTAGAGAGCTTCAGCCTCTGCCTATATGAGGGGATGAGGTGAATCATGGCGTGGTCTGAGAAGCCGAGAGCAGCTCGCTGCACGGCTCGATAAGCTCCACTGACTGTGGTGTAGCAGTGGTCCAGCGTGTTCTGCTCTCTTGTCGGGCATTTAACAAACTGTTTGTACTTAGGCAATTCCTGGCTCAGATTTCCCTTGTTAAAGTCCCCGAAGATAATAACTAGAGTCCGGAAAGGTCTCTTCCACACTTAGGATCTGCTCTGCGAGCGCACGTTGAGCCTCGTGCACGTCCGCGCTCGGTGGGATGTAAACAGCGGCCAGAATGAATGAAGCAAACTCACGTGGGGAGTAGAATGGCTTACAGTTTATGAAGACGAATTCCAGGGCAGGAGAGCAGTGCTGGGAGATCACAGTCACATCCGAACACCAGGCATTGTTGATGTAGAAGCAGACACCTCCACCTTTTGTCTTTCCTCTGGATAAGACCCGCTGTCTGTCGGCGCGGAGGAGCTGGAATCCCTCCAAATGGAGCGCGCAATCCGGGATCTGCTCGTTGAGCCACGTCTCCGTGAAGCATAAGACAGAAGAGGAAGAAAAGTCTCTGTTCTGTCTCATCAGCAACGCCAGTTCATCCGTCTTGTTGCTAAGTGAGCGGACATTGGAGAGGAAGATCCCAGGTAAAGGCGTACGTGAGCCGCGTCTTCGTAGACGCACGAGCACTCCCGCACGTTTCCCTCTCCTACGGCGTCTCACTTTCTTAATAAAAAAGTGGACCAAATCCTCCACACTCACTAAAAAAACTGGAAGTAGGTCCGTCGGTGTTGATTTTCTGACGTTTAGAAGCTCTTCACGGGTGTAAGAGCACGCTGACACACAATTTACAGACAAAAACAAACAAAACACGACACACGTTAGCACCAGGGTGTCCTTCCTCGGCGCCATCTTGGTCCACAACTTGAGGTACCCCGGGAATTCACACACCATAACATGTAGCAATTGGCTAACACAGAGCATATTTGTCAGCGCAACTTGGATGCATTTTCAAACAAACAGCAAAGGAAGTGTAATGTGTGCAAACTGGGCATTTAACGTGGTGAAAGTGTTTAGCACGTTTCTGATGCGCCGCCTTAAAGAAACTGACCCTGCTCAGTTCGCTGCAACAATTCGGATGAGCCAGCCGACACAAATCAAAGATGCATTAAAAAGTCAGGTTTTGCAGCCTCCTTGTGTCGCAGTATGATCTGCTTTCACTTCAACTTTACACACACAGCAGCACTGCGGGTGTTTTGTAGAAAAGAGTGACCCTATTGCTGACCAGCTTGTGGCGTGCCATCCCTGTAGCTCAAAACAGCTGTACACCGAGTAAACGAGCTGAAAATGAGTGACAAGGCCACTTTTACATACATTCTTAAAATTAACATGTTTCTTATGAATGTACTCCTTAAACAGGTGATGTTTTATGGCAAATAAACTAAAGACATGACAAATACAGAAAGAAAGAATCACATTAATGGTTAAATAAACTTAAAGGACAACTCTAGTGTGTTCTCCTTTTATCTTAATGCATTTCTGAAGTATCTGATTGGGACTCGGTATCAGCAGATTCTTCCAATCGAGAGCAAAAAGGCGTGGTCGGAACATCCCTAGCATCAAACAGCTGGAAGCAGTGTTGGGAGTAACGCCGTTTAAGTATAACGGCGTTTCTAATGGCGTTCTTTTATAGGTAACGGAATAATCTAATTAATTACCTTTCCCGCCGTTGCAACGCCGTTACCGTTACTGGGGACGGAACGTTGTGCGTTACTATGTGCTTGTCGAACGTTGAGCAGCTGCGTGAGGCTTTCTGACCGCCACACTTCAGCTGCAGCCAGGGAGAGAGAGGTGTCGGTAACGCACTTACAAACACGATGATGATTGGCCGGGTGGGCGGAGACCCTCACGGTCTCAGTCTCTGCATTCTGTAGACACAACGGGAATAACTCTGTTTAAAATAACCGCGTTAATAAAAAATATTTCTTTCTGTAACGAGCAAACTAATTAATTACGTCTTCTTTTATCAAAACGTCGTTCCTGTTACTGGTAAGGAAATGCGTGCAGCAGCGAATCTGCGGGTCTAGACTGCAGCCGTGCCCTTAGCGTGACAGCGGGACGTCCCGAAGGTCCGCTCACCTGTTCACCGCTCAGACGTCCTGATCTTCTACCTTCCTAGATCATCAAGCTGTAACCTGTTTCTGATCATGTCTTTAGTCCCGCTGTAACACTGATGCATCAGTCTCAGACGGCATGGAGCTCAGGTGTTATCAGAACTACCTGTGTGTGTTTACCACCCAGCTTCAGCTCTTCTGTGGTTGGGTCTGACCCACGTTAGTAAATGTAAGTCCTCCATCAGGCTTGTGCCTCTTCTAGTGTCATTTTAAAGGATTTTATTTATTTATTTAACCATTACTAGATTACCAACAACAGAAACGCTACTAAAAAGACACAATTATGTGAAGCTGGAAAAATTAGAATGCTGTGCAAAATTACATTTATTTCTGTAATTTAACTAGACTGAGAGACCATTTAAAGGCTCGGGAACCTTTACATGTGTTTCTATTTGCAATTTTAAATTTTAGCTGATTGGGTTTTTGTTAAATATCACACAGTGACCTTTTAATAGTCTAGATTAGTGTAATGCTCCTGTTAGTAGTTCCTCCTGTTAAGTGCTCATTTGTTTAACTTATTCAGGTTTATATAAAACATTTGGACATACATTTTATTATGTTCCAGTCATTAGTCATTTATATTTTACTATTGTAGTAATTCTTGCATTCTTTAATGAAAAAAGTAACTAAGTAGTTACTTTTGTTGGTAATTAGTTACTTTTATGATCTTGTAACTCAGTTAGTAACTGAGTTACTTTTTTGACAAAGTAATCAGTAACTATAACTAATTACTTTTTTAAAGTAACGTTTCCAACACTGGCTGGAAGTAATGAATTATCAGAAATGTTGAGTTTATCATTAAACACTTGTGAAAAGTGATGACGACAGTGAACCGCTGTTAAAAAGCTGTTGTCTTGTGTGTGTTTGGGTTGTGATAATTACACAAACCCCCCTTTTACTGACAACACTGCCACCTACAGGACTTAGCTTTTTCACACGTCAGCCCTGCTTTTAAACCGTGCTGCCACACTAACAGCTAGAACATTAGCTGTTGTTAATCCCACGCTGAAGTCTGAGTCACGGTTCATCACAGCAACAGGCTACAGCGGGTATGTCCCGGGTGGCCCGGGGGACATGTCCAGCCCTCAGGCTGGTTTTTGTCCCAGATTAAATTTCCAGAATTCTGAGATTCTCTCTCCAGCAGGTTGATGATGTAGACACACGCTACATTTTTATCTTTAGATTATCACTAGCGTGCTGATCATAGACCTAGTTTCAGTAAAAATACATTTGTGAGGCCCACGAGGACTACTGCCCTTATAATAGAGACCTTTGTCTTTCAATGACCCACACTTGTACAGCAACTTTCAGTCAGAGGACACCAAAGTGCTTTACACTACAGTGTAACACACACACACACACACACACACACACACACACACACACACACACACACACACACACACACACACACACACACACACACACACACACACACACACACACACACACACACACACACACACACACACACACACACACACACACACACACACACACACACACACACACACACACACACACACACAGGGATTGAACCAGCAACATTCCGATTACAGGACAACCTGCTCTCCCTCCTGAGCTACTGCTGCCCCAAAAGTATGGACACACTAGATTTTAAAAAAGTGACACCGGAGTGTCTTATTAAAGGAAAACTGAAGCTTTTTAGGTCAAATTAATCATGAACTCTGTTTCCTGGTTTTGACTCACATCAATAATGTAGTCAGTAAACGGTTTGAGGCCGTCTGCTCCTTCCTGATCCCTGCAGAGCTCCCGTCTGTGTCTGATCAGGAACAGAGCCAGGGTCTTCTCCTCCCGGGACACCTTCAGTCGGATATCCATCTTCTCCACCTCCTCCGTAGAGTGGAACAGAGCAGCCAGGATGGTCATGGCCTTGGGAGAGAGGTCTTTGGCGTTCTGCCACACACGCTTCATCTCATCAACGTCGCCATCAGGGGGTAAACCTGAGGTGTAGCAGCCGCATGGAAATGAGCACAATAGACACGGAAATGTCATTTTATGACCCAGAGAACAAATCTGAACTAAAACTAAAGCAATGCATCTGGATATCTGAGATAAGTCACAAGAAAAACTGAAATGTCGTTTCCTTTAAAAGACAGCCGTTAGAGACGTTTAGGAAGCAGTCAGCTGGTGGAGCTCCGGGTCAGAACCAAACAGTCCCGGCTATTTCCCATCAGTGGTTAATGCAGGAAACTGAAGTCTAACTGCACATTTAATATTTCATGAAGAACAGCTAAAAAACGGTTTCTAAGTGAACTTGGCCTTTAAAAAGGTCGTCTCTGAATCCAGCTACACCCTACCTTCTATCCTCACAGCTTGTATACTCTGTATACATTTGTTTCCCCATCCATCCACTTGGTATTTTTTTCTATACCGTCTACCTCTACTCTGGACACCAAGTTCGTCTCCCACAGCTAAAAACACAAGACAGTGGGAGCAGGGACCAAAAGGTGCTCTGATGGGTGGAGCCAAAAGCTGCTGATTGAAAGCGCTGCGGGGCTTCTGTATTTTAGAAGTAGCGTGCAGCAGCATTCTTTAAAGCTGGTCATACATCTCTGATGAAGTATTGTGTCTAAAGCCCCGCCTCCATCATGTCTCACCGATGTACCGAGCCAGGTCCAGATCGTAGATCAGCTCCAGCAGATGAGCAGCGTGATTTCCAACCACAATCTTCTTCAGCTCCATCCAGATCCTCTCTCCGGATATAGCTGCCAGCCCGCGGCCATGTTCTCTGATGGCAGCCAGCGTCTCAGACTCGTGGTCGTCGGGCTTTAAAGACACTCGGCCGTAGAACCTGTGGTGAAAGGAGAGGGTCGTGATTAAGAACAACAACAAACAAGCAGAATCACTGCATTCCTGGCAGCCCACCTAAAGTATCTCAGGATCCTCAGGTAGTCCTCTTGGATCCTCTGTTCAGCGCTGCCAACAAACCGCACTTTATGGTTCTGGAGGTCTTCGTAGCCCTTAAAATAGTCGTACAATGTTCCATCAAGCCCTGCAAGGAGACGATCCCAGGGAAATAATCAATAATAATTAGGAATGTGTGATGATGAAATTATGGCGATTCGATACGCATCACAAAACAGGGAAGATACAATGTATCACGATGTATTGTGATGCATTCAGTCAGAGGTTATTAGTGACTGTTATTGGACTGAATTATTGTAAGAAGATTAAATAAACAGCCCAAACTGATACTTGGCATGTTTAACATGAAGTATCTGAATCATAATAGAGAGCCTAAAGCTTGGTTTATGCTCGACACATTCACTTTCTGCGTGGTGATGCGGCTCGCGGATGGAACGCGCTTCACAACTTGCAGCTTTTATGGTTCATGCGGCTTGTCTCTGCGGTGAGCCAATATTCTCCCAAACTGTAGGGGGCAGCATGGAGCTCTACGGCATGCATCCAACACTACACCATAGTACAAGTAGAAATTACTGTTGTTTACAACATGGCATTCCAGCATTTTTAACAGCGTCCTCTTCTTTTCCGACAGTGCGAGCTATTTCTCTTCAAGAACTATTAACATGTTGATCACGGTGATCTCTGAGAGCTGAAGCATACAAATGTCTGTATTTACGAACCTCTGCCATACCAGTTCTTGCCGGTCCGCCATGTTTTTCCGCGTCCATCCATCCGCGTGGTTAGAAATTTTCCGAGGTGCGCGTTGCGGAAATTCTGGGCCGTGCGGAGGCGCGGTGGAGGGGCGTGGTAGTTAAAATGACGCAACTTTTCCGCGCGGAGCCGTGCGGACCTCGCGGGCGCGTCAAGCATAAACCAACCTTTAGTCTTTCCGGTCGACTCATCAGTCCCCATAAGAATAAGAACGAGGCTAAAAGAGCCGTTTTCTAACCCGCTTTGCCTTAGACGCTGGATCACACAGGTTGTACTGCAATTTAAATGAAAACTAATGATGGGTGTTTCAACCACGCCTGCCACGTACTTTGAGATTTATCAGCTTGTAAAAGTTCGTAATTAGCATGACTACACACCAGCTCAGGAGGTAGAGCGGGTTGCCTCATGATCGGAGGGTCATGGGTTCGACTCCAGCTCCCACCAGAGGTATTCTGCTGTTGTGTCCTTGGGCAAGACACTTCACCCAACTTTCCTGTGTTGGTGGTGGTCAGAGGGACCGATGGCGCCAAATGCAGTCTTGCCTCTGTCAGACCGCCCCAGGGCGGCTGTGGCTACAAAGTAGTTTACATCACTGGCAGTTAGGGCTGGGTGATATGGCAAAAATAGAATATCACGATTTTTCCAATATTTTATCACGATTTCGATTTTATCACGATTTTTTATCCATGAATAGCATAACTTCAATTGCGTATTAAAGAAGAGAAACATTGAATAAATAAACATTTATTCATATTAGGGATAATCAACACAGTGCTAACACACTTATATTTTAAACTCACACCAGAGATGATAAAAACCCTGAGAGAAACAATTACAAAAATCAGTTTTTCTCGTTTTTCAAGTAACTTAACAAAAATTAAAATTGTAAACATATTTAAAGTGCAAACATGTCAATTGCAAACGTATTGTGCAAACATTAACTTGTTCTAAATACTATGTAGCTCCCAGTTGCTCATGTAGTGGATAGTTAAGCTCAAATACGGCTCTGATGTGTGGCTGGACCAGAGATCACTTGTGGTAGCAAAAAACTGGGCATTCTGAATATTTTCTGCAACTCTCACTTTGCATTCAGTGTACATGCGTGGAATGGCGGTGTTCGAAAAATACTTGCGGCTGGAAAACTCGTAGCGCGGATCCAACGTTTTTATCATGTTTTTAAATCCCACTCCTACTGTTCGCACGGGACACAAATATTTAACCAAGTGGTACGTCACTGCATCTGTCACGCTGTTCCATCGTCTGCTGTCTCTGTCGTAAGGAGTGAGTTTTGTGAGTGTTTCTGTTAGCGTTTGCTGCCTGGAAGAAGCACTAGCCGCTGCAGCCGCAGGCTTTTTAGCTTTAGCTGCCAGCTGGCTCTCATTGTATTGTCTGGGATGCCTTCTTTTCAAGTGATTAAACAAGTTTGTGGTGTTGCTAGGGCTGTCACGGTAACCGCAAAAATGAAATATCGCAATATGAAGAAACCCACCGCGCTGCAACATGGGCCACCGCAATTACTGAACGTGATTCAACTCAATGATGCATGTTGAGAAGGATGGCTGCACTGGTATCAAAACGAAACGTTACTTCGCTCCTTTGGGAGCACTTTGGTTTTCAGTACGTCAGCTGCTGCGCAGCCAGAGTCCTTGGCCGAGACAGAGCTGCCACCAGTGGCAAAAAAATAATAATAAACGCTCGGAGACCTGCTGAAGTCCCGGACAAGCACTGCTTCTGCAACCGTCCCGAAGAGAGCTTGAGCCGAGCTGGAGCTCACTCGCTACCTGCAGGAGGAATGCATCCACCCTAAAGAAAACCCCCTGACATGGTGGAGCAACAACCGGGAGCGATTCCCTTTGCTCGCCAGTCGCACGCAGGTACGTGTGCGTTAGTGCAACGAGAGGGGTTTCAGTGTTGCTGGAAATGTTGCCACCCCTCCCAGATCCTCTCTCAAACCATATATGGTTAACATGCTGGTTTTCCTTGTGGGTAACAAGGACGTGACCGAGCTATAAATCAGCTCAACCGCTGCAGCAGTCGAGGGTTTAGCCGCTGGAAAAGCTAACACTAACTTTAGCTAACCTTGCAACACTATACAGGTGCTGGCCAGTAAATTAGAATATCATCAAAAGGTTGAAAATATTTCAGTAATTCCATTCAAAACGTGAAACTTGTACATTATATTCATGCAATGCACACAGACCAATGTATTTCCAATGTTCATTACATTTAAATTTGATATTCATAAGTGACAACTAATGAAAACTCCAAATTTGGTATCTCAAAAAATTAGAATATTCTGAAAAGGCTGAATATAGAAGACACCTGCTGCCACTCTAATCAGCTGATTTACTCAAAACACCTGCAAAGGCCTTTAAAAGGTCCCTCAGTCTTGTTTTGAAGGCACCACAATCATGGGGAAGACTTCTGACTTAACAGCTGTCCAAAAGACAATCATTGACACCTTGCACAAGGAGGGCAAGACACAAAAGGTGATTGCTAAAGAAGCTGGCTGTTCGCAGAGCTCTGTGTCCAAGCACATTAACAGACAGGCGAAGGGACGGAAAAAATGTGGTAGAAAAAAGTGTACAAGCTCTAGGGATAACCGCACCCTGCAGAGAATTGTGACGACAAACCCATTCAAAAATGTGGGGGAGATCCACAAAGAGTGGACTGCAGCTGGAGTCAGCGCTTCAAGAACCACCACGAGGAGACTCATGAAAGACATGGGATTCAGGTGTCGCATTCCGTGTGTCAAGCCACTCTTGAACAAGAAACAGCGCAAGAAGCGTCTCGCCTGGGCCAAGGACAAAAAGGACTGGACTGATGCTGAGTGGTCCAAAGTTATGTTTTCTGATGAAAGCAAGTTCTGCATTTCCTTTGGAAATCAAGGACCCAGAGTCTGGAGGAAGAGCGGAGAAGCACAGAATCCACGTTGCATGAGGTCCAGTGTAAAGTTTCCACCGTCAGTGATGGTGTGGGGTGCCATGTCATCTGCCGGTGTTGGCCCACTCTGTTTCCTGAGGTCCAGGGTCAATGCAGCCGCCTACCAGGAAGTTTTAGAGCACTTCATGCTTCCTGCTGCTGACCAACTTTATGGGGATGCAGACTTCACCTTTCAACAGGACTTGGCACCTGCACACAGTGCCAAAACCACCAGCACCTGGTTCAAGGACCATGGTATCCCTGTCCTTGATTGGCCAGCAAACTCGCCTGACCTTAACCCCATAGAAAATCTATGGGGTATTGTGAAGCGGAGGATGCAATACGCTAGACCCAACAATGCAGAGGAGCTGAAGACGACTATCAGAGCAACCTGGGCTCTCATAACACCTGAGCAGTGCCACAGACTGATCGAGTCCATGCCACGCCGCATTACTGCAGTTATTGAGGCAAAAGGAGCCCCGACTAAGTATTGAGTGCTATACATGCACATTCTTTTCATGTTCATTCTTTTCAGTTGGCCAACATTAGAGAAACAAACATTTTTTCATTGGCCTTTAGAATATTCTAATTTTCTGAGATACCAGATTTGATGTTTTCATTGGTTGTCACCTATAAATATCAAAATTAAACGTAATAAACATCGGAAATACATTGGTCTGTGTGCATTGCATGAATATAATGTACAAGTTTCACGTTTTGAATGGAATTACTGAAATATTTTCAACCTTTTGATGATATTCTAATTTACTGGCCAGCACCTGTAGATGGTTTTCTGTGTGGCTGTATGTGTTTATGATTTCATGGAAAAGTCAGCGATTGTTCATATGTTTATGATGTACATTAATGATTGTTTCAGATGTTGTTGAGGTTTTGTGCACGCATGTGTATCTGCTAGTGTTGAAGGTGTTTTAGAGAACAATAGGTACGCATGACCACTTCCTTCATAGCACCCTCAATAAAAAGACTAGCTCCTTCATAGCACCTGCAGAAAAAAAATTCTGGAGCCGCCACTGCTTCACGTAGAGTAAAGATGAAAAGAAAATCACCTAAAAACATTGAGTTGATGGTGAGGTCTCTCCGCTCTGCATCTTTCTGCCAGTCGGTGGTGAACTCCACCTCCGCATGTCGTCCGTCTGTCTGAACATCTACTCTCAGAGTGGTCACCTCAAAGTTCTCATTGAACAGCTGAAACATGAACAGATTGATGAGTAAAACCCAGACAATGCAAAAGGCCCATGTAGGTGACATGCTTCTATCGTGGCTGCAGGAACTGAAGTGGGGATAGTCCCAACCCACCACCCCACCTAGTGGACACTTATGTTGTCTGAAGTCTGTTGCTTATATGTTTGAGGTGTTTTTTTGCAGAGCAAAGCTGTCCTCCCGGTGGAGGGTAACTCTGAAGTGCCTTTTTTTCCCTCCACCTGAACCAATCCTCATGTAACCCTCTTATCTCTATTAAGGTAGCGTGACTCAGGGTTGCAAATGACCACAGTCACCAATTCTTGTCATGTGTCTTGCCCATATATGTCTGATCTCTGAATTGTGTGAACTGAAACTCTAATTTCCCTCTGGGATTAATAAAGTATCTTTGATTTGATTTGATTTAATGACTTTAGAGGAGGAAATGTCTGATTTACTGCTCCTCTCACAAGCCTCTACCTTCTTAAAATAAAACAACCTTCAAGATTTCTTTCTGAGATGAATTTCCACCTCGTCAGCAGAAGGAATGAAGAGCAAAGATAATCAGCGGCAAAGAAGAGGCATGAGAAAAGCCTCCTGTGTCATCGCTGAGTCAGCAAGTGATGCTTTTCATTCACATCTCAACTTCTGATCGGACTAATTTGAACTGGAAAATAAAGAGTTGGTCTCACAATTTAAGCTTTTTATTTTGTTAAGACTGGTGTTTATGAAGTTTTTCTTCTTTTGTATGAAAAATAAATAAATAAGATTTCTCCACAGAAAAGCTTCACATTTTTATAAAGAACAGGTTATTTCTGCTCGGCTCAGATCAAATTCACTGACTACATGTTCAGTATGACAGCTTTAAAATTAGGGATGCACCGATGGATCGGCATTTGAACGTAATCGGCCGATAGCACCCCTATCGGTTTTGATCGGAGTTTTCAAAATAGATCAAAGCAGACCGATGGGTAGGGTTGTCACGGTAACCAGTGTAGCGGTAAACCCCGGTAAAAAAAAAGTTGACAATAATAATAACCGTCTTGTTTTTTTAAAAAACTATATTATCTTGGTGGATTACCGTGGCTGCGGCGTAGGCGCGGTGACCCTTACCAGGCACCGTATCATCTGCTGAAGTTGCCGGCGGCACATGCGCGCATTTTTGTTTACAACCAAAACTTTCTTGAAGCTAAAGCTGAAATAATGGCCAAAGGAGGAGACGGCAGCGCTCAGGAGGACATTTATTATCCCTCAAAAAAGACAAAGTGGGAAGTACGGGCATTTTTTGGATATTTGAAGAATGCCGAGGGACAGTTGATGGAAGACGGCTATCCTGTTTGCAGCATGTGCAGAAAAAGTGTCTGTGAAAGGCAGCAATGCTTCAAATCTCATGACACATCTGCGTGACCATCACCCACAACTCTACAGTCAACGCAAGGCAAGCTAACGTTAGCGTTTTAGCTAAAATGTGTGATCCGAAGATAAAGCAGCCGCAGCGCCGCCACCTGCATATAAACCGTGTCGCGGACACCCCCATGTTGAAGTGACGCTATGCATTACGGGGCTCCCAGGGGCAGATAAGAGTTGGTCTCTCTCCGAGAATAATTATGAATTTAACAATGATTACTGCCTGATGACATTTTCCCACATCTGCAAAGCTCACTGGAAGGACACAAACCGAGGACGATATTCTCCTGATATAGGGTTTATTACTCAAGTAAGGGTAAAAAAGTATCTGATTAGAAGGCTACTTGAGTACTGAGTATCATCTGATCTAATATTTTTAAAATGATGACATCAAACAGACATAAAATAAGAAGTTATGGGCAAATATTGCTATTTTAAAGACTAAAGGGAAAAAATGTAAACAAATAAACAACATAATTACAAAATAACACATTTTAGGCAAAATTTAGACAAAAACTGTGGACAATATTTCCTGACTTACAGGGTTTATTTAATTGTGTGAAAATGTAGCACGTTTAAAAAAAATACTGTGATAATACAGGTAACCGTGGTAATTTTGGTCACAATAACCGTGAGGTTAAATTTTCACACCGTGACAACCTTAATACAGACCATTTTAGATTAGGTTACATTTCCTTTATTCCCAGATTATGTAGTTTGTAACACTCATTATAATGTTGTAGAAAATTTCTGGCCAATCCACGTGATCGGTATCGGTGATCAGCATTCTTTGATATCGGTATCGGTGATCGGCAGCAAAAAACCTGATCGGTGCATCCCTATTTAAAATAAGATATCTAGCAAGTAGATGTGCCCGCTTGTTCTTTAATCATTGTGTAAGAACATTTTCTTCTTACCCGAACTGTGATGGTGCCGTGCTTCTCTCCTTTATTGTTGATCATCCTTAGCCCAGCGTTTTGAAACATGAGCTTCATCTCCTCTGGAGTCGCTGTGGTGGCAAAGTCCACATCCTCGGGCCGCTTCCCAGACAGCAGGTCCCGCACAGCGCCGCCAGCTATCCGCAGCTCATACTGCTGCTTCGCAAACAGTTCTGGAAAAGAACAAAAACATGCGATCAGTGGACACCAGAAATATGCCAGTTGGGAGTTTTTTTAATCATAAGATATATAGATGTGTTAGCACCTGCTTATATAATTAAACCTCATTAATATTTTCACACCCAAAGCTTTCCCTGGCAAGTATATATAATATATAGTCCTGGGTCTTCTTTTAGGCCTCCTTCCGGTTGGACATGCCTGGAAAACCTCACCATGAAGGCATCCTAACTAGATGCTCCAGCCATCTCTACTCTGAGCCCCTTCCGGATGACCGAGCTTCTCACACCATCTCTAAGCCCAGACACCCTACAGAGAAAACTCATTTCAGCCGCTTCTATCCGCGTTCTCATTGTTTTGGTCACTACCCAAAGCTTGTGACCATAGGTGAGGACAGGAACGTAGATCAACCGCTAAATTGAGAGCTTTGCCTTCTAGCTCAGCTCTCTTTTCACCACGACAGACTGGTACAACGCCCACATTCCTGCAGACTCAGCACCAATCAGCCTGTCAATCTTCTGCTCCATCTTTCCCTCACTCGTGAACAAGACACCAAGATACTTAAACTCCTCCACTTGGAACAGGACCTCCTCCCTGACCTGGCGACGTCATTCTACTCTTGTCTGATTCAAGACCATGGTCTCGGATTTAGAGCAGCCGATTCCCATCCCAGCTGCAAACCGCTCCAGCGAAAGCTGGAGATCACAGTCCGAGTAAGCCAACAGGATCACATCATCTGCAAAAAGAGGAGACCTGATCCTTAGGCCACCAAAACAGATCCCCTAAACTGCACCTAGAAATCCTGTCCATAAAGGTTATGAACAGAATCTGTGACAAGGGGCAGCCTTGGAGGAGTTCAACTCCAGTAAAGGACAAAATATTAAATCTTAATTGAATCAGATCCGGGGTGGGGGGTGGGGTGGGGGGGGGGTTATAATATATATATATATATATATATATATATATATATATATATATATATATATATATATATATATATATATATGGGTTAGGGTTGTACATATATAAAACATATTGCAAGTTCCACTTTATAGAAATTAAAACATTAAAAAACTCAGCTTGCAGAATTTCAGTCCATACAAAATTTGCTGATTTCAGAAGTGTAAATCGATATCGGCCATAACAGTGATATTAATATTGGATATTCACACAAACCAAATCATATCGGTGCATCCCTAACACAAATACACACACCCGCCATCTCAATGAAGACTGACCGATAAAAAATACTTTAAAAGCAGGTAATGAGTTTATATTGAGAATCTATTATATACATCTGTCAAAAATAACTTAGAAAACTGTTGGATTCAATATGTAGCTTTCATGTGCTTCTCCAGTTTAACTTACGTTACAGCAAATCAAATTCACCACTTTACAATCAGTAGCACACTTTCCAGGTCTCTTGACTGTCAGATAAATAAATGGCACCACCATTAAAACGTGTGCATGTCACCTGCTAGTCCATTCAGTCCCTCTGTAAACAGAGACTGGAACTCGTTGGTCTTCAGTCGCATAGTAAAGAGACTTCTCCAATAACTTGTTCTATTAACCACTGGAACTCTCAGCAGTCTGCTCCACATCTGCAGAAACAAAGCGCAGAAACCAGTCACCTGTTTCGGTTTGAGTCCACCAGCGTGTACTCGAGAGCTAGCTGGCTAACATGAAGTTAGCTGCTGTCTCCGAACACCTGCCAGTGTAACCAGCATAGGAACAGTTTCTACACCAAATAAAAATACAACAAACAGAACTATGCCACTTTGGAGAACATTAACGTACGTACAGCGTTGTTTTAATCCATCTTCGTTCTAAGCGTTGCTAAAATAGCTATAAACACGTGCGCAGGTTGACCAATCAAACAGTTTCGTCGGACTTTAAGGCGGAGTTTAATGATCGCGCGTTGTCTCGCGAGACTTTTCTCAGAAGTTTCTTCCTCTGGTGTTGGTGTCAGAGGAGTTAGCTGGGCATAAATGGCTAAAGTCGAGTTAACACCACTCAGAACATGGGACGACTTCTTTCCCGGTTCCGACAGGTTCGCTAAACCGGATGTCAGAGACTTGGCGAGATGGAACAACAGAATTATTAGCAACCTGCTTTATTATCAGACAAACTATATGCTACTGGCCGTGGTTGTTTTCCTTCTTGTCGGGTAAGACGTCACACAGCACCTGGTTTGTGTTGAATGGTGGTGTGTGTCATACGTATCTGTGTTATTTAACCGTGTTGCTCTGAAGTCGGTTTTAACCTACTTAGAAGCAGCTAAAGCATACAGGATGCTAACTTAGCTGATGGTGTGCTGATCTTTAGTGTTTTTAATACAAATTTGTGACATTGTTTGTTTTGATAGCAAGAGTCAAAATCTGTCAGATCTATCAAAAATTTGTTAGGAAATTATAAAATGTAAAAGTCAGAATCATTTAAGAGGACCTGTCTAACAGCGTACAATAATTAGATCAGCTCTGTGTTCCAGTTAAAGCTAAAATACGGATGCTCTGTCCTATCTGGCAGCTGAGCTGTTTGACATATGATCAGCTCTTTGTTTACCAATGATAAAACAGCTGCTGCCTCATATTACAGAGGAGACCAACAGCTGGAAAGCCGCTCAGGGAGTCCATCCTGACTAGCGCCACCTAGGGAGCAAAGCTGAACTTTGACACATTTTTGTTTGCTTGTTTCCTAAAATCATGTGAGTTTTATCCAGTGTGGCAACAGCCATCACGTTAACGTAAACACTCCTCTCTGCTTCAACGTGATCAGAGAAAAATAACACCTGACAGTTTCTCTGAACTTGGTGCAGAGGACGAGAACTTACCTGTGCTGTAAAAAAAACCTGTCAAAAATGGTTCTGTTGTGATGTAGGTTACACACCTTTGGTGGAGAGCTTTGTGTATTGTCAAAAAACTGATGATGACGGTTAATGTCGGCTCTACTTTTTACTGATAAACATAAACATCCATCCACCCGTCCATTTTCTTACTCTTATATGGAGTTATTACAAGAGAGACTAGGACCTGGGTCAGGGATCGTGTGGTGAAGACCGGGCTGTTCTGAAACCACCACCACACGATCTTCTGCCATGTCCTTACTGTTTACACCTTTTGTTGTTAGCTGCTACTACAGAAGCACAGCTGGTGCAGATTTAACTCACACCAGTTAACCTTCATTTCTACACATGGGAATAATGTTCATTTCATTTTCTAAGTGATCTCAGATCGAAGTTTCATCTGTTTACTTTTTGTTCACTTAAACGTCCCAGACCTTCAAACAAATTTCTATATCAGACAAAAATAACATTAGTAAATCAAAATGTCGTTTTCAAATGACTTTATTTGTTGAGTTAACAAACCTATACATACTAACCCGGCTCTAGGTGAACCCCTACTGAATCCAGTTAGTGAGAACTCTAATCCCCGTGGAGGACTTTAGTCCCACTCTTCTTTTTTGAATTCAGCCACACCAGAGGGGGTCAGCGTGAACAGTCCGCTTTAAGGTCAGACATTCTCCTTCAGGATGTTCTGTTAGAGAACATAATTCACGGTTCTATCACTTAGAGAGTCACACTTTTCACATGGCACCAGATCGGTTTGGATGGATTGTTGTCTTCCCTAGATAAAATAACTGGTTGTTTCAGCTACCGAATGGCTTTTCTGACACCTTGAAACATTTTAAGTGTGGAAAAAAACAAGAAACTTATATGGAAGTGAATACTTTTCACCACAGCTTTTATGGTTAATTAGCTTTGTATGTATTTTTATTTAACCTGTAAAATACTATCTAGTACTACCTGTAGTACTTGTGTCAGACATTTAGTCCTGTTGTTGTTATTCGTCTTCTGACCACTAGATGGAGCCAGTGACCACACAGGACCAGAGAACGGCTCCAGGTGGATCAGAACATGTTTGACCCAAACCGCTGTCACCCTGCAGGTTTCTGAACCCCCTGGGGATGATCACAGCCCTGGCTGTGGTATCGGGGGTCTTCATGGGTTCAGTGTGGGTCGGAGAGAACAGAGCTGTGATCAACAACTTCAAGAGGCAGAACCCCACCATCTTTGTGATTGCTGTCATGGTAGCCAGCTACACGCTGCTGTCCATGCTGGGGAGTGTCATGATATTCATGTATGCAATCATTCTACCTCTGGCATGTAAGACACACACACGCACACACACACACGTTCTGATCCCTGCAGCAATGACTTTATTTATGGTTTTGTTTTTGCCAAATATTCCAAACTTTAGCATTTGTGTGTTTCCGTCTGTGTTACAGCGGTATTTGCACACGCTTCCTTTCGCCTTCGCAACATGAAGAATAAGCTGGAAAACAAGATTGAAGGCGTGGGACTGAAGAGGTCACCTATGGGGATTTTGCTCCAGGCATTGGGACAACAAGAAGAGAACCTTCAGAAGATCCAGAACCTTCTTGAGGCTAAACTAAACGAGTGACTTCTCTGGAAGGAGCACGTGTCGATGTATTGGGCCAGTCGTGACTTCATTCTCTGCATTCTGTCCTTAATCTTTAGAGTTTTTCTCCACCTGAGGGTTTCTGGTGACTCTGCTCAGGACTTGTCGGCACACTGTCTCCCCCCTTCAGTGGCTCGGGCGTCTCGGTGCTGCCTCCCTTATCTCTGCTATGCTGCTATGCAACAGGAGTCCTGTGCAGCACATCTGCAGGCTCCTTGTTGATGAAATCTGTGTTTAATCAGCCTCAGAACGCCGTCTGCTCTGCCAGTTTGCACTCAATCAGCACAAGTGTTGCCTCTTAACAAAGACTGAAAAGTGCATGCTCAGCCCCCGTTACTGCCAAGACTGGATCGTTTCAAGTTTGTGGATCTCTCCTTCGGTTTACTTCAGTCCACACGTGAACAGGAGCACGAACTCTGACGCCTACAGGGACGAACAATTCTCTGATCGTGTCCGAATTTAGAATAAAACGTGAAACCAACATTCAACAGGAGTGTATCTTTGTCTTTTCATCATCATACAAACATTTACACGAATGAAAAATGGCTTCCCTTTTCATTTATCCTCCTGGCAGAACGCAGGAGGCCCACCTCCCTTCATGTGAGAGGTCTGAAGATCAGCCAAACTAATGAAACACCATCGTGGGTCTTGTGCAGGGCCGTTGGTGTTGGGAATGACTTTCATTTTTATTCAGAATGAGTTGTTGGGATTTTTGTGTTTGCTAATGTGGATTAACTGTGGCGGCCATGTTGAATTGGGTTGACCGCTGCAGATGTCCCATCAAATGAAGAGAGACCTTCTCAGAGTTTTATTAAAATCCACCCAGTGGTTCGTTGGATATTCTCCTGGCGGTCACAGTAACACTGCAGATCCATCTTTACCTTTGCTTTCCGGTAGATAATAAAAATGGCCACGAGGAGCTCTTTATAACTATTTCCTGAGTTCTTAGAGTAGATATCAGATCGCACCACAGCTGGATCTCACCCTCCGAAGCTCACTAACCAGGTTCAGAAGGTGGAGCGCGGTCCGCCATTTTTAAAATGGGTCAAAAGGCCATGTAAGTTTGGTCATTAATTCTGCCGTTACCATTTATGGAGTCAATCCAAGTCAAGATGGCCCCCACCTGTAATCAAGATAGCGAGTTTTATCGATACTGAGCTGAAACCCGGCGTCATGTTCAGAGAATCACTACCTGGATGTGCACGATTCGGTGTCTGATCACACACAATGTTGTTTAACCAAGACTTGTGTCACTTCTCAATGGTAGACGGTCTTAGCATGAAAGACAGTGGACGATGTGGACTTTACACCCCCATTACCTCCAGCTGACAGTGCTAACGCTCATCTCTCCTCAGAAGACACTTGAGCTGTGCTTTTATGTCACAAAAGCACCAAACTACAGCTCAGCGTGCTGAAGTACCCAACCCAGCTAGAGCTCTGTTATTGAGCCAGAATCCTGCTTTTCAAACCTTTCTAGGCCTTCAGGGTTGCTTTTGTAGGACCTGCTGATCGTGGTGGAGCATTCAAACGAGATGTTTTATTGTAAAAAGGTAGAAACACAAGTTAATTACATAAAGTCAGCTATGAAAAAAGCTGATTATGTTTAGTAACAGTCAAGCAGAACAAATGGCTTGATCTGCGGTGGAGATGAAACTATAAATGTGGTTCTGGTGCCATAATGTTATCCTGCTCGTCTGAAGAGTTCACTTAAACAAAATGATCCGACGGTCGTGTCAGACACGTCGGGTTGATTATATCCTCGGACACGGTTGTTCACCGTTTCTGTCTTAACTAGCTAACGAGCTGCAGCACGTCACTCCTCTGGCCTAAAGTGATTTATGCCCTCTTGCTACAGTGCCTCCTCCTCCTCATCATCATCTTCATCTTCATCATCCATATTGTGAAACAAAGGGGTGGATTTGAGCACCGCAGCAGCAGATTCAAGGGCAGTCATGTCTGAAGACACAGTGGAAGCCCTTGTTCCTTCTGGTGCAGCTGCTGTATGAACCACATCAACACGTGTGTGTGCTGCTGCACTTGCAACAGGTGTGTGTGTGTGTGTGTGTGCTTTGCCATCTTAACCCTCTGAATTAACTTGGTGGTGTAAAACAAAAACAGCTGAATGTGTCAAACTAAGTATTTGCTGCTAACCTGCTCTGCTCATGTGAGGAGTGATTAACCATGCATTGCTGAATTTTGCTCTACACACACACACACACACCCACACACACGCCCATGGTTTGCCTGAGAACCTTTGGCTGACTAAGCTGCTCCTAGAGCTCATAACTCAAGCAGCCTGTCATTCAGCAGCTCTGAATGCGTGCACTAACTGAACCCATCATGTGGCACATGAGCGATGACCCACAGTGACCTTTACAGTCTGCTGAGTTAAAGAAGGTAATCCATAATGGTCACATAAGCAAGACTGGTGCGAATGTGACTGGTCAGCTAATCCGGCGACTCCCAGTTAATAACTTGTCTGAGTCGTTGCTTCCTGGATTTACAGGAGTGAGCGAGCCACTCATAGAGAAATGCACAACAAGCCTTACAGCATGGAGCTAATCTTAGTCTGGCTGGCCAGTTTCAGTAGATTATCTCTGTTACAAGCTGGATGTAGTTATAAGGCTTGAATTGTTAAGAAAGTGCACGTAATCACTGACGCCTTTGAGTGTTTAAGATCTAATAAACACACAACTTTGAATAAACGTAAATATGTGATCGTGTAAACAAAGACAATAAACCTTAACTTCTGATTGTTATTGAGTCAAACTGCTTTCAGATTATTTTATAAACCTAATCCCAACTGAAGAAGCCTCTGGGATGAGAAGTGATAACCAGAGAAGTCACACCTTCTCATTCAATGTGTTTGCTTTCATGACAGAACCCCACCATGATCAAAACTATGAATGAACACATGAGGAGTTATGTACTTAACCAAAGAGATGAAATAACTGAAAACATGTTTTATATTCGATTTTCTTCTAAATAGCCGGCCTTTGCTCTGATTACTACTTTGCACATTCTTGATGAGCTTCAAGAGGTAGTCACCTGAAATGGTTCCCAGAGGTTTTTGGCTCTCGTTGGCCCCTTTCTAAATGGTCGTGAAAATAAAGACAACTCATTGAGTGAGGTGTGTACAAACGTTTGGCCAAAAAAAAAAAATCCCCTTTCTGAAAATAACGAGCTTGCATGGACAGTGTTGTGTTTGAGGAGATAAAGGAAGTTCTCCAAACCCCACCCATCCATAAATGGTGTCCCTTAAATGTCCTACATGTCCTCTTTACAGGACGAAGGGGGTCTGCGGGGCGGATTACAGCAGGAGGGAGGTACGCTTGTTTACAGCAAAGGAAGCCTGAACTACAGGTACTCAGGAGAAGCTGGTGTGTCATGGCTACAGCCTGAATGATGAAAATGTCCCCAGGAGGCCCCAGAACAAACAATAGCAACAGATTACACGTCATTTGATGCCGGTGTTCCTTGTGTGACGGAGACATTTCTCTCTGAACCCAAACAAGCGTGGTTCTACCGGTCCCTACCCCTCCCTCCATTACAGGACTTCTCTGTGAAGAGCAGCTGCATTGAGTGTCAGCAGGAACCGCCTGCTCTGATGTCTGGTTGCAGCTGGTGTGAAGCAGCAGAGGGGGAAGACAGCTGGATCACCTCTCTCTCTCTCTGCCTCGGGTGACTCTGTCGATGTAAAGCGTCCGAGACCTCCCCTGAGCTCAGGCCGAGGAGCAAAACACAGGAGAGCGCTGCGAGGAAGCAAATCTGCTTAGCGGCAACAAAACACGCTACGAGGAAGGAAGACGGGGCTGTGGACAGCATGTGGAGCACAGGCCTCAACACCCATGCCTACAGGGAGGGGTTGGTGCCATAAACTTGTCGTTCACATGGATGACAGCAGAGGTTAAAGAGAAGAGGGTGTGTCAGGCTTTAAATACCGGTTTGGTTAGTTTGCAGCTCAAGAAGACATAAAACCAGTCTGACAATGCCACGGAGCAGTGGGAAAACAGCTGAGCAACAGAGCTGCTGGACTAAAACCAGCTCTTTTATTCATTAGTACCAGTCCTGCTGCTGCTAAAAGACCAAAACCATGTTCATCCATGAACCGTTTCCAAACCTTTCATAAAGAGCAAGCGTGGTCTCCCGTGAAAGGTCAGTTATGTACAGCAACGGTTTCAAACTGGGAAGGTACGAAAACATCGATACGCCACAATATCGAAGTATTTCCTGTTGCGATGCCGAGCAGTCTCTTTTCTGTGGTGCGACTCAGACTCTGCCAGCTGGGTGGCAGCGTTTTTACCGCCTTTACTCTGGATGTGTCTCAGAAGTGTCTGGTCTGAGTTTCAAAGCTGAAACTGTGGCTTGGCTTCTGGACATCTCCCACTCTCTCCTGCGTGGGATCTAAGTAGCCTCGCCAGATCTGCGCTCCTTCATAGTGAAAAAATCTCACCAAACCCCAAAACAACAGACTCAAATACTTTTTTAATGTATTATACAAATTACTAAGAACCAGCTTAACAATTGTTCACTATATATTACACGTTTTTAAAAAAACATAAAAAAGTCTGTAAGAAGAAGAGAACAGAACCAGTGTATTTACAGCAGCAACACTTACTTACAGGAGGAAAGACGAGCTCCAGCCCATCGTTTCCAGCATGGCTCCATTCACCAGTTTCTGAACAACACAACAGCGGTGGCAGTGAGATCAAACTGGTGGTGCGTGGTAATACTCACGTGGTGCAGTTAACTATAAAGATTTGGCTCAATCATTGTGTACTGACAGACTGAATACTTATGAGGAAAATAACTAAAGGTTGTTCAAAGAAATGCTGAGAAAAGGTGGATCTGGTAAATCCTTTTGATCTGGTTCTACTGAGTTCAGTCCTTCATTGTCCTTATCAATCCTTCATAGGCAGTGTTCATGAAACGTTGGGGGTTCCTGTCTGAGACAGTCTCAGGTGTTGGTCGTCTCTGAAGGTAGCCTGAAGTGCATCAGTGACATCATCACAACACCTAGCTCCAGTCTAAACCGCTTTCACAGAACTGAAAATGAGAGCACTTCATTTGTTTGTCACTCTGAATCCCACATAAAATTCCTTCATTCTTCGAATGTTTTTACACATAAACAGGTAAGTGCAGCCGAAGGCACAAAGTCAGCCTGTCACAGTGACAGTTGCCCGCAGCGGGACGGCAGCTAGCTATACGATTGTTCCTGGTTTGGAGTCTTCGTGCCAGTGGATGTGCTCCTCCGGGTCCATGCTGCTGTGGTTTACATCTACATACGATCTGTGGCGGACACACAGGATTGATGCAAATTAGACAGACAGCATCAACATCGCCTGTGCTGAAAATACAAAAGCACATCACCTCCTCATGCTGATTTTAAAGTCAGACTCAAACACCAATACTCTCAGCCACAGAACCTTTCACACATGTATGGATGCAGGCCGGCGTTACACACATGCACAGCTTGAAACAATCAGAGGTAGGGGTGGGCGGTATAAACGGTAGAAATGATATTAATTTGGCCAACGGTAGAGATTTTGACTATACCGGCCTATCGCGGTAGCGCATGTTGATGGCGTCATCAAGCGGCGGCTGTTGAGGCTGAAATCATGGAGCCTGTGGAGGAGGAGGTTCTCGTAAAGAAGACCGGTGCATCATCGGTCATTTGGACTTGGTTTGGCTTTAAGGAGTCGGATGTGGAGCAGAACGATATAATCTGCAAGGTATGCCGGAAGAAAGTATTAGCGAATAGAGGGAATACATCTAATTAGTTTTACCACCTCAAAACGAAGCACGTCGTGGAATACGAAGAGAGCCAAAAACTGCGTCCTCAACAAACGCCCAGTCAGTCGAGCGGTAAGAAAAAAGGTGGTCTTACACACCAGCAGACGGATATTTTACAAGCATTTGCTAAAGGCACTCAGTATGAGAGAAATAATCAATGGTGGATTGATATTACAAATGCCATTACCACGTACCTGTGTAAGGACACGGTGCCGTTTCTTACAGTGGAGAAAAGCGGCTTTCGGGACATGATTAAGACACTCGATCCACGTTACGAGGTACCGAGTCGCAAACACTTCAGCCAAACAGAGATGCCTAAACTGTACGAGAAAGTCCGCGAGCAAGTAAAGCAAGAAAATTAATAAATTTTCTTAAAATGACATTTTATACTGTTTGAAGTGTGCTTATTCTGCTGCTGCAATGTATCTGGTATGTGAGTATGTTTAGAAACAGTCGTTTTTGACATATATACAAAAGAAAGTCATATGTCGCAATATATACCGTTACCGCACATTTTTCAAATTATATCGCAATATAGATTTTAGGATTTTAGGCTATATCGCCCACCCCTAGTCAGAGGTCACATTAGTCCTTTGGCACACAGCTGCTCTCGGACAGCAAACCACCATTATGAGGTCAGTACTTTACATTGATCAATGGGGTCTGTAGTGTGGGCGGCGGCACCGGGCCTCGGTGAAAACAGGAGCTGACTGTTGGTGACCAGCATGGTCGACAACTTAACAAGCAGTCACAGGCCTCGCTCTACCACTGCAGCAAATTCTAAAGACTATTTAGAAAAATTTGCAACACAGAGTGCTCTTCAAAAATATTCAGTCGTTGCAGCGGTCCAGAACACAACTAGAAACCTTCTGAACTAATATCATGTAATTTTAGATGCAAAACAACTTTGGGAGAGATTTGCAACCACAGGGAGGTAGATTTGAAACAAACTGAGAAGTTATTGAATAGGGATGGGTACCTTTGACATTTGAATCGATCCGGTACTAATTCCCGGTACCTAGGAATCGATACCGGTACTTAAAGGTACCAATTTTCGATACTTTTGAGTGTTTATTATTTTAATTCTCTTTTATGATTAAATATATATTTTTCTCAATATATAACCATATTTAATAAATAAATAATAAATATCACGATAAATAACATACAACTGTTTGTATTTTAACATCGTCCTTGTAGTTTTATAAGCTGATAATTAAACTGAAGCAAACATCTTTACTGTGAACTAAATTTACTGTGTATCTTCATTCCTTTTGCCGTCCTTTTTCATTTGATTTTTCCTACTGGGAAGTTAGAATTTCCCAGGAGAAAGCGAACGCACCATTAGCTGATAACAATGGTGGCATAGGAAGCTAACACATCAAGCTACGTTATCTTAAACAGTTTATTTAGCTGCGGGAGCAGATTAAAACGATGATGCCTCACACTTAGATCGTCACTGGTTTCATCTTCACCCAATCACCCGTTGCATTTAGTAAAGTGAAACCAACCTTTAGAGCGCGTTCATGTTCTTCTAGTTGGAAATTCGGAGTTCCGAGGAGAAAGCGAACGCACCATTAGCGAAACGGAAGCTAACATATCAAGCTAATGTTATCTTAAACATTTTATTTACCTACCGGAGCAGATTAAGATGAGGATGTCTCACTTAGATCGTTGTCGCTGGTTTCATCATCACCCAGTTACCCATCACATTTAGTGAAGTGGACCCAAGCTTTTGCGTGCGTTCTTTCTACCATGCTGCTCTGTTTACAACTGGCTCGCAGGGACCGACGACATAACGCTGTTGCGCATGCGCAGCTGTCTTAGCAAGTTCTCGTTATGAAGGACGGGTACCGAAACGAGGCACCGTTTGAAATGACGTGAATCGGTGTTCAGTCGGTACTATGGAATTCGGTCAGTACCTTAAAAAGTACCGAATTCTTTGCTGGACAGGTGCTGTTTATGTGTAACTCTGTCACGAGCCCCATGCTGATTCCTGTGGACAAGTCTCCTAATTTATCCTAATTTTGTGTCTCAGCAGTCAGAGCCCAGTGAAATGCAGGCCGACGGGCCATGTGTGCCAAGAGGAGGAGCAGGTAGCGCAGGCTGCAGCTGAATGTGACCCATCAGTGTAAATATGCCACCTGACACAAGAAGCCAGCCAGCCAGCCATATTTTGAACATGCCATGCAGTTTCCTTTCCGTCCATGACACAGATGATTAAAGTTCACTCCAAAGCATCAACAGGAGCTGTGGATTAAACAGCCGACACGACAGGCGAGTGCACAGGCTCGGGCTCTCGCTGTTTACTTACTATGAGCTACCTTTAGCAAAAGGCACGTTACTGAGCCTGTGCCCTCTGGAGAAGTGGGGCTGTGCAGGGCTGGAGACCGCCTGCCTGACTCGACAGCCGGGAGAGGGTGAGGAAGAGGGCAGGGAGGAGGTGGAAGAGGAACCAGAGGAGGAAGAACTAGCAGGGAAAAAAGTACAGCGTCTCTGGCCATCGGGGCTACGCCAGGAGCCTTTTACAAGCTGGGACGAGCCGTATCTATAAGAGAGCAGGGCCCAGGGGACAGTTAGGGACAGCAGAACCACTCTTAAGCTCTACAGAAGACCTGCACAGATCCTTTAATCCTACTGCTGAACCAGACTGTCCTAGATGCCTATGGAAGAGGTTTCCCTGCAGAATTTGAGAAGACAATAAACTGACATTTTCTACCTATCAGTGCTGTTGTGTGTAAAACTGAGCAAAACTAAATCTGAGTTTATATCTTCAGCCATCAACTCTAAGTAATTAAAAACCAACACTTAGCCCTGAGGATGAAAAGGATCAGGGAGTGGCTTATTGGATCAGCAGGAAAGCTGAAGCCACGCTGGTTTTTTCCTCACCTGCTGTGGGTGGAGAGGCTGCAGGGGGCCGTGTTGTAGGAGTAGGAGTAGGGCTGCGGCTCGTGCATGGGCATGTCATATTCTAACATACCACGACCGCTCATCTGGGTGTGCCAGTTCCCGCTATGAGAGGCTGTCGACACTGGAGAAAAAAAAAAAAAAAGAAATCGATCAAACGGTGAAAAATGGCATCATCGCGTGGAGGACGGGTGGTGTAGAGATCTTACTTGATGAGTAGGAAATGGTCCTGTAGTTTTGTGGATGTGGTGCAGCCATGATCTGATGGCTCAGGCTGTGCTGGGGGGCCCTGTCGTAGTCGTAGTCACCGTGTCGGTGTGCCGTGTTGCGTTCGTACCAGACCTTTAAGTGCTGGGCCACCAGCGCCTTCTGACTGTTCCTGCTAACCTGCTCGTTGCTGCGCGGTACCGGGCGGTTCCTGGGAGGACGCACTGTGGCGTAAAGGTTATGTGGAACGCCATCCATCTCGTCTGTGCCGTAGGGACTGTGCATGTCGTAGTTGCGGTACGCTGCTTGTGTGTGGTGGTAGGAAGGGTTGACGCTATAGTGACCCTCCACCTCGTTTTCGTACACGTAGACTCGGTTGGTGTGAGGCTCAGGCTCTAAGTAGTTCGGATAGCCTGTGACATAGTAGGCCGTGGTGGTGGGTCTGGTCCGAGGTGGGTAGGCGTAGCAGGGCATCCGGGCGTCCGGCTGAGCCAGGTTGGGCATGCTGCCAGTGTTAGCGTACAGGTCTTTCCTGTGGCGGCCATGAGCCCTGCGCCTGTGGGGGTGGTTGCCCGGAGCGCTGTATTCCACGCTGGACTGGCTGGTGTAGGAGGAGCCGTCGTCCAGGATGTCGGTGCTGTTGCTGCGTCGGGCAGTGGAGATGGTGAAGGTCGGAATACTGGGCGCTTTGGTCTCTATCGCGACCTGAGACTGAGACTCTAGGCTCCCGCTGCGTTGACGGAAATGTTGCGGAGCGTCTTCAGACCTACGGATAAAATCACATCACCTGTTATAGAGCAACGCCTTTAGGAGCAGTTTAAGAGGAGATGACGACATTTCAAGTAAATCTTTACATAAATGCAGTTATGTCTAAGGACGGACCTGAGCTGCGTGCTGCTGTAGGCATTGCGGGTGAGAACAGGAGTGGCGGGCATGCTGCGAGCCTCGTGGGGCTGTCTGGAAGCTGGTTTAGCCAGACCGCTGCAGCTCGTTAAGGCCTCAGTGCGACTGCAGCGGGCTGACTCGTGCACTTGGTTGCAACTGAATCTGAAATACAGACAAAAGGTTAGTTTTTCAGGGTATTCACCTCTTCAGGGCTAACTCCTGCCACTGACATGGCTACCTTCTCATCACAGGAGATAAATAAAACCCAGGGAAGAAGACATCACCTGTGTCATTGTGTAAACACCCGCAGCAGCTGCTGTTCTGCCTCACTTTCCAACACCATGTTGCTGTTTTCCTTCTAGTCTCAGTTTGGGATTGTTGCCTGTTCACTCACAGGTAGCAGCATGTTTCCTTTCTACCTATTTTTAAAGGCACTGATTGGTGCAAGACTGTTGGAGAAGCAGGAGAAGGAGGGAAGCTGGAATGCAGCTTTGGATCTACTCTGCAGGTCTGAACTAGCTTCGTGCTTCAGGCCATTACAGCAAAAGTAAAGGTGATTCTACGTTGCCGCAGTATTCAATCACCCATTTCTTATCCGTCTGCTGGGATGAATCCATAACTATTCACATCAAAGCAGCTGTGAAGGTTTTAGCCGTGTACCTCACGTCTCCTAGCTGGTCATGAGCGGAGGCTCGCCTGTCTCTGCTGTAATGGATGTCCAGAGTGTCTGCATGATGTGGTCTAGGGGAGTACTGCACTGATCTGGACCGCTGCCTTTGAGAACCAAGTTCCTCCTCTGGGAGACAAAAGGAATTGGGTGAATTTGTTTGTTAGGAAAAAGGGACGAGGGAGCAAACATCAGAGACTTCTTACCGTCATCTAGGTTGAGGCTGTCAGAGAGAGAGCTGATGTCTGAGGTCAGAGCATCATCTGAAAATAAACATTAAAGGGATAAATCATCCGATCGTGAAGACATTTCACTTCTTGACCGTCGTGTCCTGGACTGTACCTGCTAGGACCAACGAGGCTCTCTGAGTGGGTTTCTTTCCTTTGGTTTTCCTGTAAGCATTTATCTCCAGCTCGATCTGCTCCAGCTTCCTCAAAGCATCCTTAAGGTTGTCCTTCCTCTTCCTTTTCACCGTTTTGTTGAGATCGGCCTCATTGGTGAGCTTATTGGCCGCCTCTACGATCTTCTGCTGCAACGCAAACCTGCTCTCCAGATTCCTAAGATGTGGGTCCTGTGGAGAAACACACACACACATGGTCGGTGGGGGGTTTCCAGCAACTGCGCACACACACACACACACACTCCAAAGAACAAAGAAAACAGACTTCAAATATCCCCTGCCTCAGGTAAAAGACACAACAAGGTGTTATCTCTACATGCCACATCTCGTGTGACAACAAACTCTGATTTCTTCGTTCTAACTGATACCTAACGGCTGCAGGGGCTAACAAGCTAAGCTTGCTTTTACAAAGTGTTTCGTCACTTGAACCCCCAAACATGAGCTAAACCCTCAATCTCCATTTCACAACAGCTGAATTAAATGACTGCAACAAACATATTGGTGCAATAATGGTGTTGCCTAACAAACAGGTGGATGACAACAGAAACGCAGCCAAACAAGAACCCAACCTCATCATAAGGGAACATGTCATCCAGTTTAAAGGCCGTCCCAACACGCCGCCGCACTGGAGGGGCCTTCTCACCAGTGGATATGGGATACTCTTTAGGCAGTTTGCCTGTCAACTCCTGCAGAGATCGGTGTGGAAACCAAAGTTAAGATGATTCCTGAAAAAATAAAAACTTTAAGTTAGAACTACTTACAGCTTCTCTCAAGCAGATCTTTTTGAGTTCTTCAAGTTTCTGCGTCAGCTTGTCCTGAAGGTCCTTCTCCTTTTTTTTTAATTCAGCAATCTTCTCCTTCTTCTGTTCCTCCGTGACTTCAGAGTCAGCAGAACCTGGGATCAGCACACGCCTGATTAACTACGAATTATATCATAAATCATCCCCTGTCAAAGACAGGAACTCTTATTACCAGTGGAGATGAGGCTTCCATTGCTGGCCATTATCAGAGGATCTTTGCTCTCGATGAGTTTACTGATCCGTGGGGCGGTGATCTCCGTCAGGTCCACGGCGATTTCTCCGGAGCTCCTGCTAGTGGTCATGTTCGCCTGTGGAGGAATGCAGAGGGGAAACGGCCTTGAGTAAAAACACAGAAGATGTAGGGACTGTACTTTATATTAGGGTATCTGCAGGTTTAAGGGAGCCAAATGTAAGACTTTTTAAGACCTTTTTAAGGCCACTTTGACCAAATTTAAGCTATTTTTAAAATTAAATTTAAGCTATAATTTCCAGCTATTGCCTGGAGCCGGTGCTAACCACGTCGCGAACGTGGGATTAGCCATCCAGTTACCATTAAACTTGCACTTCCCCATGGCGCAAGCTCCCACTAGCTTAACCAGCTAATGTGCTCATCTAAAAATAGCCCCCTTTCACAACCAACTGAATGTGAACGGTTCCACTTACGCCAACATCGTACACAAAAAAACGCTGAACACCAACTAGGAATTCATGAAAATTTTATAGAAATAAAAGAATCTTGTTTAGTGGGCCTTTGGTAATTTAAGACCTTTGGAAACTGTATTTAAGGATTATTTGTCATTTTTAAGGATTTTTAAGGCCTTAAATTTGGAAAAGCCAATTTAAGACTTTTTAAGGACTCACGGATATCCTGTATATGAATGTAAGAGGCTGTGCATATGCATGTGTGGTCCTCAAACATCTCTGTCATCACTCAGCCTGGGCTCTTGACACACACACACACACACACGCACGCACGCACGCACAAACACACACACACACACACACACACACACACACACACACACACACACACACACACACACACACACATGCCTAACCCTAACCCCTGTAATGAACATTTCACAGGTAAACACAGCCTGTTGCTTCATCTCTTTAACACTAGATCTCAGACCAGAATAAGGCAAACATAGATGGAACAATTCATGGATTAAAAAAATCAAGAGTTGTTTAAACTGGGTGACCTCCCACTGCTAAGCAGTCACATGTCTCACAGGAAAGCTAAACAACTTCAGTAAAACTGAACATTGTACCAAAGTCTTGTGTGTTTGTGATAAAACACAATCATCAACATAAGACCTGCTAGATGCAGCCTCCTGAATCCTCCTGCACAAAGTGGAGGAGAGAACAAGTCAGATGTTGCATCAGTCTGTGGGCTCTCTGTTCTAACTATAAAAGGAGGATGTTAAGCATATTCTGAAGATATTCGGGCGTTCTTATGAAAAGGATTTGGTTCAAATCAAACTAAATCTGTCTCAAAGAAATAAACAAAAACAGACAAAAGGTTTTAGACACAACTATTAGCCTGTCAAGCCATCCTATATATGTGACCCTACAACCTAGGGCTGTGCGATCTGCTGATATAAGATCGTTAAGTGTTATAAAGTGATGACGATCTACCAAAGCTCAGAGATCGTAGAACCGTCTATTCACGTCCTCTCACCTGTGCCATTATTTCTGGACGTGCCTACCGGCATATTTGTCTTCAGCCGAGTCGCGCTATTTGCTGTTCTGCTACTGTCGGCATGACTGACACGCCAACAGCAAGTTTAAGGCGGTGTGTTGGTTAGTTTAGCTGGGCTGCTCGGTGGAGCTGAGGAAAATAATCTAACATCCGATGCACTAAGATGCAAACATAAACGATTATGAATCTTTGAAGAAGCACACCATACTCAAATATAGTGGCTAGCTGCTAGCATTAGCCACTAGCTTGCCCCGTCTCTAAGCGGTCATTAAGTGTATTCTCAAGCGTCTGCTCGATCAGGGAACCTCTGGGTCACAACGTGCCCGTGGGACATTTGAGACATCTCTCTCTCTCTCTCTCTCTCTCGCTCTCTCTCTCTCTCTCTCTCTCTCTCTATTTTAGGGTTGTCATGGTAACCGGTGTAGCGGTAAACCCCAGTAAAAAAAAAGTTGACAATAATAAGAACCGTCTTGTTTTTTAAAAAACTATATTATCTCGGTGGGTTTACCGTGGCTGCGGTGTAGGCGCGGTGACCCTTACCAGCCACCGTATCATCTGCTGAAGTTGCTGGTGGCACAAGCGCACTTTGTTGTTTACAACCAAAACTTTCTTGAAGCTAAAGCTGAAATAATGGCCAAAGGAGGAGACGGCAGCACTCAGAACTTTTATTATCCCTCAAAAAAGACAAAGTCGGAAGTACGGGCATTTTTTTGGATATTTGAAGAATGCCGAGGGACATTTGATAGAAGACGGCTATCCTGTTTGCAGCACGTGCAGAAAAAGTGTCTGTGAAAGGCAGCAATGCTTCAAATCTCATGACACATCTGCGTGACCATCACCCACAACTCTACAGTCAACGCAAGGCAAGCTAACGTTAGCGTTTTAGCTAAAATGCGTGATACGAGGATTTGGGTTGAGGGAGAATGCAACGAGTCGCTATATAAAGCAGCCGCAGCGCCGCTACCTGCATATAAACCGTGTCGCGGACACCGCCATGTTGAAGTGACGCTATGCATTACGGGGCTCCCAGGGGCAGATAAGAGTTGGTCTCTCTCCGAGAATAATTATGAATTTAACAATGATTACTGTCTGATGACATTTTCCCAAATCTGCAAAGCTCACTAGAAGGACACAAACTGAGGACAACATTTTCCTGATATAGGGATTATTACTCAAGTAAGGGTAAAAAAGTATCTGATTAGAAGGCTACTTGAGTACTGAGTATTATCTGATCTAATATTTTTAAAATGATTACATCAAACAGACAAAAATAAGAATTTATGGGCAAATATTGGTATTTTAAAGACTAAAGGAGAAAAATGTAAACAAATAAACAACATAATTACAAAATAACACATTTTAGGCAAAATTTAGCCACAAACTGAGGACAATATTTCCTGATATACAGGGTTTATTTAGTTTCCTGAAAATGTAACATGTTTAAAAAAAATGCCGCGATAATACCGAAAACCGTGATAATTTTGGTCACAATAACCGCGAGGTTAAATTTTCACGCCGTGACAACCCTTATATATATATATATATATATATATATATATATATATATATATATATATATGAGAGAGAGAGAGAGAGAGAGAGAGAGAGAGAGAGAGAGAGAAAGAGAGAGAGAGAGAATGACATTTTAAGATTTTTTTAGGATTCTGAAATATTTATGCTATTTTCTATGAAGGGGTATGACTTTATATTTATGTATTTTAATGGTAAATAACTTCCAAAACGTCCAAATTGTCAAAATAGAAAAATTCGTGATCAATCGTGATCGTGATTTTGCAAAAAAAAAAAAAAAAAAAAAATAAATATATATATACATATATATCATGATTTAATTTTTTCCCATATTGCCCACCCCTACCACAACCCATAAACAGATCTCAGCTGTGGGGCAGAGTCTACATTTGTCTGTCATACTCTGTTGAAGAAGACACAAATACATCCTTTTGCTAAATAAAGGACTTCAGCACCTTTATCTGCTCTTGACTCAAGGAAAAGCCCAAGTCTAAATAGTGTAAAGTTGATGCCAAAGCCATTTTAAAGAAGCTATCGCTATCTGTGTTTCACTCACTCGCATCATCCCACCCACCACACCGATAAGAGCGCTGTGATTGGCCCACCACACCGATAGAGCGCTGTGATTGGCCCACCACACCGATAGAGCGCTGTGATTGGCCCACCAAACCGATAGAGCGCTGTGATTGGCCCACCAAACCGATAGAGCGCTGTGATTGGCCCACCAAACAGATAGAGCGCTGTGATTGGCCCACCAAACCGATAGAGCGCTGTGATTGGCCCACCAAACCGAAAGAGCGCTGTGATTGGCCCACCAAACCGATAGAGCGCTGTGATTGGCAAGACACAAAACTGCTCAGGCCAGTGGTAGACCAGCTGAGGCTCCAGTGGAGCATGGCTAGATCAACCTGCAGAGCAGAATCTTTTTGCTGCTGTCTGGATGTCTAGGCTACACAACAGCTGTCCTTGAGCCAAACACAGAGTTTGAGGTAATTCTCTCATCCAGTCAGAGACTTTCTCACCATGTAAACACGCAACCAAGCAGTAGCAGACCATAACAAACATCCTGATGTCTCAGAGCTGTCAGACATCTGGTGACTGAGTTCACCTTCTGCAACGTGTTGGCATACGTCAACGACAAGAGAGTGCAGCTGTTAATAAAAACACAAGTTGGGAACCCCTAGTGTAGCACTCTGAAACAGCTGCAGCCCTAAAGTAAACCCAATCTTTGAATCATTTTTACTTCACATCTGAGGAGTGATGAGTAAGCATATGAGCTAAGAGTTGAGGAACACTTCCTGACGTGGAGGTTAATGAAACAAGGCTGGAAGCCCGAGACATCCTTAGGAAGCCTCAAGTATAAGACACGGATCAGAAAGCACGTCACATGATGAAGGAGCTGCAACATAAACACGGACTTGGGTCCCAGTTCAGACTAACAACAGAACCTCTGGTCTATCTTCATGCTTTACCTTCCATCCAACATTCAGTTCAAGTTTAAACTGAAATACGTTAAAAGTCCTCCCAATTTATATTTGACGTATGAGGGTTGGGTTACTCAACAAACCACAGCTGAGTGTATTTGCTGGCTTGTTGCTGTGAACAACCTGTTACACAAACATACTCCTAATAAGGTAACGTCCTTATTAGGAGTTCCACGTCTTCATCAACCAAAACATTAATGCTTCAGACCGTTATGCTAATCTGTGTGAGTGCACACACACACACACACACACACACACACACACACACACACACACACACACACACACACACACACACACACACACACACACACACACACACACACACACACACCTGTATAGGTCACCAGGTACCATGCCAGTGCTCTAAGCGTGTGATGAGGTGTATTACGTGTGTTTAGGGTCAACAACAGCTGATCTGACAGAGACGGTGAACAACTGAAAGTGACTCAGAGAGCCGGAACAGAAGACTCACTTTGCTTTCCTTCGTGTCCAGGTAGAACTGGTGCTGACTGATGGCCATCGCCCAGATGGTTTTAATCAGAGAGTGGCTGGCATACCATGAGTGAATAACCAGACCGGCCTGTCCGAATGTTCTCTTGGTCACCTTTCTCCTGTGGATAACACAAACAGAAGGGTTAGATATATTAACGCTGTAGCTTTAACCCCTGTGTGAGGAGAGGAGATGCTCGAACAACTAAAAGGGTGGCTTTCTAACAGCGGGAAGCAGTCGGGTTAGAGCCATTAACACAGAGCTCTAAATGGGCCAGTGGCTGCTGACGCCCTTCATTGTGTCAGAACATCTGCAACAAGGGCAGCCACCAAAATAGGAACACTTGAAAGTACAAGAAAAGCAGCTACTGAGCTGATAATGCTGCTGACCTGTGGGGGTCGTTCACTTCCACTGCAAATTTCTTCTCCCGGAAGTACAAATTCTCCAACTGCTTCCACTGAAACAACTGTGACAGAGATAGAGATGGTTATTCAGAGAGGGTGTGGGGCGAGCAAGGACATTACACACCACTAAGCACCCAGCCCAGACCCAACAGGGGGTTTGCAGAACATCAATGTAAAAGTCACTGGATACACAAAGGCTGCTGAACAAATATCACATGAGAGGTAATAAATTCTCTTAAAGACAACAGCACCATGAGGCAGGTATTAAAGTAAACTGGGTCTAAGTCACTGTAGCAGAAGCTGTGGATGGGCCTCAGTGGGCCATCTAATCAGGTGTTAGTGCGAGCTACAACAGGAACTACTGCAGGAGAAGAACTGTGCCAGATTTTCATTTCATTCTGTTGCAGAGGAGGAAAAAGGAAAACGTCTCAGACTCAAACATCTGCTCTACTCACGCAGTAGATCTGGAGCTACTTAGCAGTGACTCTACTCTCATGTCAGAAAAGTTACCTAACAACAGTTTTCCCTGACACCATCAGAGCATTCAGCTCTGACATGAAGAATGTTCTCTGATGTGGTAAATTTAAACTACAACACCTCACATAAACTAAACCACCTAGAAACTCACAGAAACATCAAAACGTGTAAACTACAGACATCAGCTGAACACGGACGAGCTTTACCGTACGGAGGGTTTAGTCCTTATCAGGCCCCAGAGGAATTCTCCCGGACGAGATCGAATCCTTTGACTGACTTTCCCACAGGGCTAGAGCTCCCTCCAACAATACGCTCTCTTGTCTGTTCTCAGGAGTGAGATAGGTGTAGCAAGAATTTCAGCTGAGCTGGCCACGCCCCCTCCACCCCCCCCCCCCTCCTTTGACATCACAGACACCTCTCTCTCTCTCCCTCTCTCGTCCTTTTCAAGTCAGACCAGAAGAGCAGGTTGCATGCTGGTATTTACTAGGCAAAGTTTTCCTCCTCATTTGTAGACATTTATTTCTGCTTCCAGTTATTCAGACTTTAAATGCCGCTCAAACTCGGGAACTGCTTTTGACACGGTAACCAAGACATCCCTGTAACGCTGCACATAGAATGTAACACAACTGGTGGCTTCAACAGCATGGTATTTAAAATACAGCGATGCACGCTTTAGATCAGTACAATGAAAACCAGGATACAAAGGGTTTGATAGCAGCACAACATAAAGCGACACTGGATCAGACAACAGGAGAGAAATGTCAAGTCATAGTAGCTAAATAAGCTAAAATTAATTAACTGATGAGATGCACAGCCCTATATCCTTTGGTATTGTTTATGTAACTTGCGGAGGCAGGGAGATCCAAAAACCTAGGAAAGCTTCACACCTGCCTCTCACAATTGCTTTGCTCCATTTACAAGGTAACGATGGATTAATGAGGTCCACCGATACACACTTTACAGGATGATCCATTAGAGAAACCACTCCTGTGTGCCAGTAAATAGCTGAAACTCACAGGCTGCTCCTGAAGCTACTTCTGAACTATGCCAGCGATGTGACACACCTCACAGTCACAAGTATTCCTCTTAAAGATCCATCAAATCCTTCAGTGACTCAACACCACACAGTTATAAATACTGGGATTGATTTTTAAACAGACAACACAAAAGCACAAGTAGATCTGCTGCTGTCTCCTTTTACATTGGTCTTGTTTTTGCCAAACGTCTAATTACAGAAGCCTGGATGTTTGTGGTTTCAGATGGGATCAGGCTGTTCAGACCCAGCGCACACACACAACCTAAGGACCCGCGGGAAGAGAACACTGTCATATGTGAATGTTGGATTTGAGGTAAAATGAAAAAATAAAGTGTGTCAAAGGTCTTGACTCACTCGCCTGAGCAGCAAATGGTCTGCCCCACCCCTTCAGATAGCACGCCACATACCAGATCTGACTGGCTGGAAACACTCTACATTTCCACAACATGACGCATAATTTAAAGCTGACAAGAGAAGAGCAGTAATAGACAAGTTCTCTTTTTACAGTCCGTTTAAGGATAATGATTTTGCTGTTCTTGTTACGTTATTAAGAAGGGCGACGGTCTCACCCTGGCTTACGGGACACTTTATCATTGCTGTTTTCAACGTATAACAAAAAAATCATTAAGAGATGTTACAAACCTTTCAGACACTTTAAGAGAGAGTTCTGGTTTTGGAAATGAGTTTCTGTGGAGGCGTGGATAACAATCTCATGATCAGAGCAGCAAATTCACATGTGGGGAGGCGGGGCTTGATCCAATCTAAGCATCTTATTTCCAGGTAGAAGCAAAGATAACATGTCATAAATAAATAACACCTCAGTAGTTATATGATATTGTGCCTGCATCCTGCACGCCGTCACATCAGACCTGCGGACCAGCTGATCAAGAGGCAGAGACGAGGATAGCCCTCCCTTATTTTAATATTGTTAATATTAAAACGTAGCAAAGCATAAACCTGCAGTTATTCACTGAAGAAAACGTAACTTCTATGAGCAAAATAAAAACATTCCATTGATTAAATGAATCAGGGAAGCAGGAAGAATAGTTATTTATGTTTTTACATTTTTCATTTTGCTTCATGATGTTTGCTTACAATGTTTTTTTTACCGGGAAAAAACTCTGTGCATGCTCAACTTTTTTAATCTGATTGAATAATTGGTGCAAATAAACTCACGACATGATCGGATCATTTCAGTTAGTGTGCATGTAAACAGAGAGTCGGGATTTCCAATCAACCAAGATTTGAATGGGATTGGGAAAATCTGGCGCATGTAAACGTGGCTTGTGACACAGCTAGTCACGTTGATTAGGCCCATGACTCGGCCCATCCAGTCAATAACAAGAAGGGAAAGAAGGTGAGGAAATGATTCAAAGGTGGAAGCAGCGGCTGCTTGCAGCTCATCGCTCTGTCCAGCCGCTGGCTTCTGCCCACCCCACAGATAAAAATACGTAGACGCCCCGTGGACTGGCGTTGCTTATTGGAGCTGCTGTAGTGGCCGTCCGCCATTTTAGATGGGTCTCCATTCTCCCCCAGTGCATTCAT